>NW_006920870.1:145283-164617 GCF_000417875.1 Pseudozyma flocculosa PF-1
AGCCCCGGACGCGTTGCGAGGCTCGTCGTCGACGGCCGCGCCGCCTCGCCGCGACGACGTGGCCTTGTTGCGCAGCTTGCGCGTCGTGTGCGGGCGCTGCGTGCTGTCAAAGAAGGCGTCGACGGCGACGTCGCCGCTCTCTTTTTCTTCCTGGAGGCGTTTCTTGGTCTGCTCGACGACGGCCAGCAGCTTCTCGCGTGCGCCCTTCTTGGCCAGCCGCGCCTCTTCGTCGACCTTGTGCTTCTCGTTCTCGTAGGCGAGGCGAGCGGATTCGAGCTGGTGCGCGTGGAGCAGCGCCGACTCGCGCAGTGCCGCGTCGCGCTGCAGCGTGAGGCGGGTCAGCTCGAGCGTGTACTGGCGGAGGCGCGAGGGCGACGAGAGCAGCGTGTTGTACGACGATGTAAGCGCCTGGTAGACGTCCTGGTACAGTCTGCGAGGTGCGGGGTAGGGTCGCGGGGCGGGGCGAGTGAAGATAGATCGTAATCAGCGCGGACTCATGATGGCAGACACGCCGGAAGCGGCCCTCGCCGCTTGCATCGACTCACAGCTCGCGGTTCTCGATGTTGTCAAAGTGGATGCGATGAATCCGCTCGATGACCTCCTTGCGCTTCTTGTCCTTCTTGCTCTCCGGAGGAGCGCCGGTGGCCGCGGGTGCAGCAGCTGCGCCGTCTGCTTGCGGTGGCTGGGCAGGGTTTACAGCAGTGGCAGCAGCAGCGGCGGCGGCGGTAGCAGCAGCCGCAGCGTTCTTCTCGGCCTTGGTCGCTGCCCTCTTGCTCGCAGGCGTCGAGGCGGCAGACCCAGCTGTGCCCGCTGCAGAAGCGCCAGCGGTCTTGGAAGACGACGCCGCACCACCTGCGGCGGCGGCGGCAGCAGCTGCAGCCTCCTTCTTCTCCTTGGTCGCCCGGGAGCCCTTGCCAGACCCGGTGCCAGTGGCGCCGCTCAGCTTAGGCGACTTGCGGCTGGCTGCGGCCGGCGAGGCGAGCGATCGAGCGTGTGCCTCGGAAATGGCCGGTCCGCCCGTCGGAGGTGCTGCCGAAGGTGCGGCCGACGACGAGGGACCGCCGGCCAGCGGCATCGAGGGAGACGACGAGTGCGGCGGCGGAGGCGGCGGTAGCGACATCGAGCTGCCCATCTGACCGGGCGAACGACGGTGCTGTTGCTGGTGAGACGACGAAGGAGGTGGGCCAGGAGGAGGGTAGGGACCTTGCTGAAGATGGGGAGGCAGCGGCTGCTGGTGCTGTGCGGGGCCCGCGTAGAGAGGCTGCTGCTGCTGCTGCTGCTGCTGCCAGGAGGGCGAGCGCTGGCCGGACGCCGGCCCCGGACCATGCTGGGCATAGTTGGGCAGGGGCTGGCGGGAAGAATGGGGCGGCGGCGCCTGCATGGCCATCATGCCGCCGTTGGCGGATGCGCTGTTGACGCTGTGGATGGCTGACCGCTCTGCTCGGTGCTGCGCGGCAGACGGATGCTGCTGCTGAGGCGGGGGCGGAGAGGGCGCCCGGTGGTGCAGGGGGATGTGGACGGGGCGTCCATGCTCCCTGGGGCCGTACATGGGCTGCGGGGGGTAGCCTGTCGATGCGATCAGAGCGGGACGAGGAGAAAAGATCAGCGTGTTTCCTGGCAGGTGGTCAGCCAGCCCATCGAAATCGCACTCACCTGGAGGGGCGTTGTGGTAAGGGTCGTGGGCCATGTGGTGGGGCATGGGCGGGTAGTCGTAGCGATCGGGATGGCTGGGAGGCGGGCGCTTTGTGCCTGCCAGCTGCTGCGGAGGCTGCTGGCGATCGAGTGACGAGGCCATGGCGGGGATGTGCGTGGGGCGGGGCAGACCCAGCGGCCGAGGCAAGGGGTGGTGGTGGTGGTGGTGGTGGTGGTGTTGGTGTTGACGATGTGGCTGCGGCAACGGGAGGCGCCTCGCCGAGTCCTGGCCTTCAAGAGAGCTGCTGCGAAGCCGATGTAGCGGTCTGATAAGGGTAGACGACGTGGATGTAGGAGGGAATGGAAGCGACAGGCTAGAGTAGGCAGGGTGTGGTGGAGCAGGGGCGAGCACGAAGCGGCCTAGCCAGCAGGCCAACGAGGGGCGAGGGCCAGGGTGGACGGGTGGACGGGTGGGGCCGCCCTGCCTGGCCTCGAATCACTCAAGACTGCCGCCTCTCTCTCGCTCCCTCTCTCGCGCCTCTGCCCGCCGCCGCCGCCGCTGCCGCTGCCAGCCCGGAGCTGCCTAGCCTGGCAGGCACGTCTGCAGCCTGCTCGCCCGGGATCCGGGAGTCGGGATTGCAGATCTTTTCCGATTGAGCCTGTCCATCGGGCGCTATGGGGAAAGCTGAATCGGGCCTTTCTGGAGTCCGCCTCAAATTGAAACGCCTGCTTTAAAATGAGCGACGGGGCTTTTGTAATCGACTCACCAGTCGACCTAGAGCGCCCCAGTCGCCGCTTCTTAACCCTCCACCTCTTGAGCGCCAGGCAGAGGGTAAGCGGGCCCTCGGGCTGTGCTGGGCAGCCAGGCCCCGGCCATATGCATGGCCACGGCCGTCGGCCGTCGGGGGTGGGACAGTAGTTCCACGCAATCTTGCCTGAGTCCGCGTGGGGACAACGAGTCTTGGCACGCAGCTGCCGCGGCGCACGGCCTGAGGTTGCCCCGCCCCATCGTGTCCCCTCTCGTCGCCATCGCTTTGCCCCTCGTCTCGATCCCGCCACCTTCCTCTCACCCCCTATCGCCCTCATCCCAACCTCACAACCCCTCGTCCGCCAGACAGCAGCGGTCGCAAAACGATTCTACACGCGCAAGCACGCACTCCTACAACCTTTAACCCAACACCAACACCACCTCGCCCTCCGAGCATGGGCTTCCTCGATAAGCTGGCCGCCAAGGCCGGTGGCGGCAATCGGCCCACCTCGCAGCAGTACGGCGGCCAACAGGGCTACGGCCAGCAGCCTGGAGGATACGGCGGCGGCGGCGGCGGAGGATATCCCTCCAGCCCGTACCAGCAGCAGCCGCAACATCACCAGTCGTTCGGCGGGGGCACCCCCGGTGGCGGCGCCAGCGAAAAGGGTGGCGACGACAATCGCCCGCTCCCCGAAGGCTGGATCAAGCAGTGGGACAGCAAGTGAGTGGCGGGCTTCCCAAGAGGTGCTATTTGAAGACGCCGCTCGATAGCTGACCTTGTTTGTCGATCCGCCCCGCCGCCCCCGCATCCGCGCAGCTACAACCGCCACTTCTACGTCGATACCAAGGCCACGCCCCCTCGCTCGATCTGGGTGCATCCGGACGACGAAAAGAGCGGTGGTGCGCCGCCGCAACAGCAGAGCTACGCTCCCCCGCCCGGCGGGCCACCCCCCAGCAACGACCAGCGCGGATGGGGCGGACCGCCGCAGCAGCACCAGCAGATGCCCTATGGCGGCGGGCCTGGCGGCTACGGCCAGCCTGCTTACGGTGGGCCCATGTACGGCGGCGGCCAGCCCTACGGCCAGCCCATGTACGGCCAGCCGCCGATGATGGCCCAGCAGCGCCGCTTCGGCGGCGGAGGCGGCGGCGGCGGCATGGGCATGGCCGGCGGTGCGGCGCTCGGTCTCGGCGCCGGCATGCTCGGTGGCGCGATGCTGGCCAACAGCATGGACAACGCCTACGACGAGGGCTACGAGGACGGCGGAGGAGGCGACATGGGCGGCGGCGACGACATGGGAGGCGACTTCTGAGCCGCGCCATGCCATGGTCAGCCCTCCGACCGCACCCATCTCGACCCTCTGCGCCCTGTCCTGGCCTTTTCCTTTCCATCCGCTTCCCTGTCGATACGTGCCATGCCATGCCCCTTTGCCGTCTGCCTGTACATACCAAATTTTGAGCTTCTCGTCCCGTCTCGTGTCAGGGAATCGCAACTCTCCGTCCGAGGCCGAGCGTGTGTGGCATCGCGCCGCCACCGCCAACCAGCTGTCGGACGACGGCCCTGGAAGCCGCCATAGCCTGTCAAGGCATCGCGCGGAAGAGCATCGACGGAGCAGCGTCGGCCACTGTCGTGCCCGCACATGCCGCTTGATGGCGGCGCGGATCAAAGCCGGCTGATGGCGAGAAGGTGTGAGTGGACTCCGACCAAAGCTGGCCGGTCCGTCTTTTCTGGCTGTGAGAGAGCAGATCGCGCGTAAGAGTACAGGAGAACGGGAAGCCGGAGCGAGATGACGAGACGGTGCCGTCTGGCGGTGGTTGGAATACGGTCGAGGCTGGTCAAAGGAGCGCCTTTTTCTCGTGGCCGGCCTGGCTGTAGGCTGACTGAGTCCAGCGGGGCGACGAGCACACCTCATTGCGGAGGACGGGGAGGCATTCCGTAGCTGTGCAGTGGCAAAGACGCGTCGGACAGGCAACAGATGGGGGAAGAAGGGCCGGGTAAGTCGCAATGTGCGTAGAAGCGCGGGAGCCAAGTGAGCGGGCATCGAGGCGCCGACACTCACCCAGGAGGAGGCACACCTCGGTACCCGCCAGGAGGGAAGCCGGGCGGCGGGCCGCCAGGGGGCATGCCGCCCGGCGGACCCACCGGGAAGCCTGGCGGGGTCGTGCGGCGAAGCCGGGCGGAGGGCCGGACGGCATACCAGGCGGCGGGGGCATGCCGGGCATTCCGGGAGGGGGAGGAGGACGGGCGTATGCCATCGGCCGCGCCATCATCGGAGGAGCGCCGGCACCGCCCATGCCGGGAGGGGGCGGCCCTGCGAGGCCGATACCACGTCCCATTGCCATCGGTCGTCCGGGGCCGGGTGGAAGCTGAGCGGGCTCGAGCATAGACAAGAAGAGGAGCAGATATGCTGATCAGCGCGCAATCCACAAAAGGCCTCGTGAAGATGACACCCGAAAGGCAGCGCCCTACTCACCGTGGTGTCCTTTTGCGTATCCGCCGGCGGGGGGCTCTCGATGCTCATCGAGACGATGTTCTCTCCTCTGAGGATGAGCATGCCGAGCGTCCTCTTCTGCTCGGGCACCGCCAGGCCGCCCTGGGTCGCGCCCTCGTTCTCTTCCTCGTCATCGTCGTCCTCTGCACCGGCGGCCTTGGACGATGCGGCGGCGGCAGCGGCGGCGGCCTT
Organism: Pseudozyma flocculosa PF-1; assembly: GCF_000417875.1. Lineage (NCBI taxonomy): Eukaryota > Fungi > Basidiomycota > Ustilaginomycetes > Ustilaginales > Ustilaginaceae > Pseudozyma > Pseudozyma flocculosa. The sequence continues at coordinate 150,345 of NW_006920870.1, forward strand.
GGCCTTGGCCTTTTTCGACTTGACCTTGCGATACTCTTGCGAGTCGGCCAGGACGAGGTTCATGTGATTGTCAAACGCGAGCAGCTGCCCGACAATCTGGCGCGAGTCGTTGAGCGTGATGCGCAGGCGGTAGTTGATGAGCGTCATCATCTTACCGCCCTTGGGCTTGGTCGGAGGCATGGTGGGCGAGGGAGGCCGCGGGCTCCGGGACGGTTCGCGGAGTCACGAGAACGTCGGCCGGTCGGTCGAGGTGGCGGCTCAAGGGGCGTGGGATGCAGTCGCAGACGATGCGTGAGAGAATAGTCCGGAAAGGGCGGACGGATGGACGGATGAGGAAGACAAGCGCGCGAGCGAGGTGGATATGGTGGAGGGGTGGTGGGCAAACGGCAGCGCCAGGAGCGCGTCTGGAAGTGCAGCAGAACCAGGGCGCGGGGTCCGATCACGGCCCAGCGCAGCTCTGGAATTTCGGAAAAGCTCGGATCCGCGCTGTGGGCACGGCCGCCCTCTCTACCCTGCCACTTCGACCTCGTCCCCGCCAGCACCACCACCCTCTCGTCGATGTCTCATCACGCTAGCGTCGGATCCATCGCCCAAGGCGACTGTCTCGTCGCACATTTTGGTCGATCCAGCATGCCTCTCCGCAGGATGCAGCGGCAGGGTCGGTCACCGACCGTGACAACGATTGCATTGGTATATACACAGCGAAGAGCCCCGAGGGCAGACTGGCACGGCAGAGCAGCCGCGACGGCGTGCTGCCGAGCCCAGCAGCCTTCTTCCACTCTACTTGGGCGTCCTCAGTCCGCGCAGCTTGTTGGCGCCGGGCCCCGAAGACGCCGCCGACAGAGTCATTTGCCCCTGCATCTGCTTGAGGAAGATGGTGCCCTGGGTCAGGAGGTCGCGGATCCGGTCCTGCAGCGGCGGCGGCGAGATCAGGACGGGGCGATGCAGGCGCAGCTCAGGAACATAGGTCAGAAAGGACGCCCAGTCGTCGATCTGACGCGCGACAAGGACCGCTGCAGCGCCGCGACGTACCAGGTTGTCCTCGTGCTTGTACCGGTCAAAGTCGGAGCGGAAGAACTGGATCGTCTCCCAGCGCGCTTCTGGATTCGGGATGTCTGCGGGCGGTACGAAGAGAGAGGCGGGTCACGAGGCAAGACACGGCACGACCCGTCAGCCACGAATCGCTTGCCGTATCGTCTAGCAGCGGAAAGGGCCGGTAGCCTCACCTCGAGTGGCACGGAGAAAGTCTCGGTAGAGGCCGAGCGCCTTGCTGCGCAGCACAAAGTGCTCGAGCGTGAGCTTGGCGCCGGCAAAGTGTGCGCGGGCTCGCAAGGGTAGCGTTGGTATTGTCATTGGTGGGCGGTGGGCAGACGCCAGGATACGGTGTCGGTGGTGGCGACGACGAAGAAGGACGGTCTGGCGCAAGCTTGGTTGGGGGTCGAGGTCCACCTTGCTTGCCTCGGCGACAGCGGCGAGCGGCGAGCGGCATGGGTAAGCCGCCAGGTGGAGGCGCAGACCGGGCCCGGTTCCGAGGGATGCTTCGGCTAAACCGAGTGCAGCTGCCATGATGGCCGGCTAGGGCGGGGTCGGGACCCTTGGCTTGGCTTGACTACTGCGATCCGAGGGTCCGCCCGGCCTCTGACCTCCGCGCGGGCCGTTGCGGGGCCCAGGCCGCCGTTTCCCTCGCGCAACCAAGCAACGGCCAGGGCAGGCATCGCTCGAATCGCTTGATGGCCCAGAGGGATGCTGCATCGTCGTTGTGGCGGATCTGGCAAGATGAGCATCCACGCCTTTGCGCTGCCAAGGAGTGCCTCGAGCAGGCGGAGTGGAGAGGCGCGCTCGACGACGACCTCCTCGATCTTCCTCATCCTGGCCCCGCTTGCTTGCTTGCTTGATGCCCACCCGCCTGGCGGCCTGCCTCAAGCGGGGCCGCAGAGCAGGCAGGCAGGGTCGCGCAGTCATGCACTCATGCCGGCCATCACACGCGCTCGTCGCCAAGAAGGCGAGCAAGCAAGCAGACGGCCGGACAAGAAGCAGCGAGCAGCAAGCAAGAAGCTAAGGACGCCGTCTGGACCCTTCGCACCTGCCTGCCTATGTACGAGGTTTGCCGCCTGTACGACGACCTCGGGAGGCATCGCTCAAAGTCAGGCTCGACATCGGAGCGGCGTCGAGAGGGTGGTGTGAGAAGAAAGGCCGCCCACTGTCCAAAAAGGGAAAGGGCAAGAGAGGGAAGCAGCCAGGTTGGCGGGAAGCCTCTCCGGCCTTTCGTCCTTTCCTTCTGTCCTCGTAGCCCAGCAGGCAATCTTGGAACAAGCGACTCGAGGGGAGACGCCAGGATCGGTACGATGGCCTTTCCGCCCGACTACTCTGCTGCTTCTCTGTCTTGCCCGCGCCTCTTATCCTTCGTGATCAGGGTAGGGACCAGAGCAGCACAACCAGAAGCCGAGATGACCGTGGCGGCTCCTTCCCACCATCTTGGCACAAAACGCGCGCGATGGGAGAGCCCGCCGGCCCGCCGGCCTGCCAGCGAGACGATGATGATGGCTCCTCGTCTCAGTCATACTCGCCGGTCTCTTGCCTGCCTCTGTGTATGACGAGCCGTGACCTGCTCTCCACCCTTGCAACGTTCTTCCCTCTTGGGCCTCTCCTTGAAAAAGGTTGCGCTCCCCCTCATCTTGACGCCATCTCCGACTCCATGTCCTCCTCCCCCGCTCCCTCCCGTCGTGCTTCCCATTCGTGACAGCAGCTCCCTGACCTGAAAGACCGGGTCGCTAGCCGCCCTCGCCATCCTCGACGCCTGATCGCTTATCGCCTCCTGCCCCCCTCGACCTCGACCTCGCTCTCCCGCACCGGCACCGCCCACGATGCCCAGCCTCGGCCTGCCCAAGGCGTCGCCGCGCCTCAATGACATCCTCGTCCGCACCAACACGCTCCTCGACAACATCACGGGCGCCGTGCCGACGACGTCGACCATCTCGGCCTCCAACATCAAGCGGCTGCCCCTCGGACGCGGCGGCGCCAGCCCGCCCTCGGTGCCGCGCAAGAAGCGCACCACCATCTGCATCGCCTGCGGCACCCGCTTCGCCACCGTCGCCGACCTGGACCGCCACTTTAACCTCAAGCCCGACCACAGCCCCTATGCCGACTCGCGGCTCGGCACCAGCTCGCGCTCGACGCCCGCCTCGGAAGAGGTGCCGCCTGCACCCGCAACGGCGGCGGCGGCGGCGGCACCGGACCGATCCGCCATCGATGACAAAAAGGGTGCTGCTGCCTGGCCCACGGATGAGCCCGAGACTTCCGCTGCCCTTGCCAGCTCGAGCAGGCCGAGGACGCGGTCCAGGTCCGCCGCCGACGTCCTGACCTCGGTCATGACTGCCGGCGCGCTCTCAGGTGCGCCATCCTCGTCGTCCGGGCCTTCGGCCCAGGTCGCGTCCTCGTTCTCGGATCTGCCGCAGCAGCCGCCTCGGACCGCCAGCACGCCTGCAGGCTGGCTGAGGGCTCGCGCAAGCTCGGCCGCCGCCGCCGACAGCCCCACCAATGGAGGCTCGCAGCCAACGAGCCAAGGCTCAGGCGGGGCGACCAGCTCTTGGAGGATTCCAAGGCCAACCCTGAGGGCCAAAAAGTCGGCTCCTCTGTCTCCACCTTCAACCGACGCGAGCGCCTCCCTTTCCGGATCCTCGCAGACGGCAGGCCGTGCCTCGTCCCGGTGGGCCACGATGCGATCCTTGCCCGCTGGACGCTGGACGCAGTTCGACGACGGCAGCTCAGCGGAGACTTCGTCGGCCGCCTCAGCTTCCGGCCGCGCCGAGCGCGAGCTGCCTGCGCTGCCGCCTGCAGGCGCCCTGTGGCCTCAAAGCGATGCCCAGCTCGCCGAGGCCTTTGCCCTGCCAGTGTCGCGTCGGACGCCGCGCGCCGCGAGCATCCTAGCTGCCGACGATGCGCCGCCGCCGCCGTACACTGCCGCTGCGTCGACGGCCAATTCGACGGTCCGGACGGCCGGTCACCGCAGCGACCTGGCCGACATGTTCACCGACCTCGACATCTTTGTGCGGACATCGGCCGCGCCGCCGTTGCCTTCGTCGTCATCGACAAGGCGGGGCCGCGATGGGCAGCTGGAACGGATCGAGCCACTCGCTGCCTCCGAAATGGCAAGCGTCGATCCGTTCGACGACGACAACGCCATCGACCGTACGTGGCTGCCGGCGGTCCAGGCCGGGGCCGCAGGCTCGACGTCGCCGCGTGGACGACCCTCTCCGCGACAGCCACGACAACGTGCTTCGACGAACCCCTTCATGAGGAGCGAGGCCACCGCTTTGCCAGTCCTGCGACCTCCGCCGGTGGCACGCCGCGCTGCCAGCTCGCAAGATTGGCCCGCCGTACTCGAGCCTGCATCGCCGAGCGCGACGCGATCCGGCGGTTCGTCCACCGGCAGCCCCGTGCCGAGGGAGCGAGCCAGCGACACCGCCTATTTCCACCCCTTCTTTGGCGTCGATGCCGGTGTGCAAGCACCGCGGACCGAGGCGGCGCCGAGCGGCACAGGGACGGCTTCGGACGACGATCGCGACGACGATGACGACGACGTCTACGCCGACCCGCTGCCCGACCTCGTGCCGTCTGGCGGCGCCGGTGAGACGGACGATCGACACTGCCCCTCGACGCCTCGGATGCCCGCGACGCCCGACGCTGGATCCCGTCTGCAGCTCGGCGACGGCAAGATGCCGGGTTCCTGGGATGTCGAGGGGTCTCGAGGCATCCCGCTTGGTCGGGCGGGCGTCGTCTGACTGCCTTGAAAAGCGAAGGCCTGTCATGGCTGGAGTCCGTCCGCAGGGCGGGTCGAGGGCGAGACAGTCGTGGGATGTAAGTAGGCCAAGACTCTGTCCCTGGATGAATGCAAATGGCGGTGTCAGCACGGGCGGTGCCGGGAGCAGATGCGTGCGATTGAAATGCTAGTAGTGTTGGAGATGCCGTTTGCCGTGGCCGCTGGATATAGTCTGAAGGAGCGAGGCGGAGAAGAGACGCAAGCGAGCGGGGAGGGGGGCCAGTATCGAGTCGTAGGTATATGGACGGTGGTCGTCGTGAGGTCAAGCCTGTCTAGGGGGATGGGGAAAGGTGAAAGTAGGGGGGTCACGTCTCGAGCTGCGGACGACCAGGGGACCGAAGGGCTGTCAGCGCAGATTCCCTTGCGCTCGCACCGCACGCAGGCATCCATCGGACGACCGCTTCCGACACGCACGTAGATGAGGATGGGTTCGCCGAGGCCCTTGATCTCGGGGATGGTGCACTTAAGGTCAAAGGCCTTTGCGAGGAGGACCTTGAAGATCTTCTGCACGTTGATGGAATGCGACGTCGAGCAAAATATGAGGGGCGCCTTCATGGCGCGGGCAAAGCGGCGCGCCTGCTTGGTCGTCTCCTCCTGCTCCTCTTTGGGCAGCGTGGCAAAGTGATCGTACTTTGTGCCGACGAGAAAGGGGATGGCCGTCTTGTTGAAGCCGCGCGCCTGGCGGTACCACTCCTTGATCGAGTTGAGCGTCGACTTGCGCGTCAGGTCAAACATGAAGAGGATCGCCACGGCGTCGTTGCTGTGCGACCGCGGACGGGCAAGGGCGGACTCGGATGCGACGGTCAGCAGGCGCTTCACGCGAGTGAGGATCGGCCCGCGGCACCGCCCGACTCACCAGACCAATGGCAGCATGTTGACAAACTCTCTCTGCCCGCCAAGGTCCCAGATGCTAAAGGTGATTTCCGTGTTGCGGATGCTGATGGTCTTTTCCATAAAGTTGACGCCGAGCGTCTGGATGTAGTCTTCGTTGAAGCTGCCCTCGACGTAGCGCACCATGAGGCTCGTCTTGCCGATCTGCGAGTCGCCGACCATGCCCACCTTGAGAATGACACTGTGCCGGCGGCGGCCGAGGATGATAAGGGCCGGGGTGCGGAGGAAGGCACGGGGATGGGTGAGAAGACGAGCGGGAGGGGCGCCGGAGCGGGCATGGGAGGGGCAAAGCTCGTGGCACGGCCGGGATTCGGAGGCTCACCTGCTCTTTTCAGAGGAGCCGGAGGGTGGCGCATCGTCGTGGGACGAGGATGGCCGAGACATGGTCGTGCGGGACGGGCGTCGTTCGTGTGACTGGTGGACAGCAGAGAGGTAAGGGCCGTTACGATGCCCCGCTGCGGTCGCTACGGATGGCGATTGGAGGGCGATGCGTGCGCTGGTGTGCGAATCGTAGCGGACGCTGCTGGCGCTGGCGCTGCTGATCGTCGTCTGTCGCTCGACGGACCGATTCGAGTGGCAGCTGGTGGTGCGCTTGACCCGAGGTCGCGGGAGAGGTGCAAGAGGGCGTGTGCGTTGGCGGTGTGCTACGAGCTCCGGGAGCGACGTTGCGTGCTCACAATGGCTGGGCAAGAGAGGCGAAGGGTGGCAGGCGATGATGGGGTGGTAGCTTAGGGTGCAGGAGGGAGGCTCAGCCAGCCAGCTGTCGGCACCATGATCCAAGTTTGACGCTGGGAGGGGATCGAGGAGGTGGCCCCCGCGTCCTGGCTCGCCCGCTGCTCGGACCCCCCTTGGCTGCCACCTGCCTCGTCAGGCCAGCAGCAGGCCAGCTGGGCCGGCCGGTCGGCCGTTTGGGCGCTACGGGCGGGCGGGCGTCCGAGCGTCCGAGCGAGCGAGCGAGCCAGCCAGCCAGCCAGCCAGCCAGCCAGCCAGCCAGCCAGCCAGCCAGCCAGCCAGCCAGCCAGCCAGCCAGCCAGCCAGCCAGCCAGCCAGCCAGCCAGAGACCAACACCAGAAAAAAGCGCCCGCCCGCCTGCCCGCCTGCATTTCTTTCAAACGCGTCCCGATTCCTGGCTTTGAAACGAGGACTCGTTCCCGATGCGCTGTCTCGCTGGTTGGCCGCCGCGCGTGGCGTGGAGGCCGGGCCCTGGCCCTGGCCCTGGCCTCCTGGCCTCTGGCTGACCCGCTGGGCGACACCTTCAACCCATCCCATCGACCCATCCCAGCCTCTCTCGCAGACCATCATTCCACCAGCGCGCGTCCTCTCGTGGCCGCACCGCACGTACTACGCTGCGCCTCGTGCACTTCCGCCAAAGCACACGTACACCTAGCCCCTGCCCCACGCACAGCGCCGCCCCGGGACGCACGCCCACGTGCAGCCAGCCCCCCTTGCCCGCCCACGCCTGCTGACCAGCGCTCGACTTCATTCCACAGCGCATCATGGCTCCACCGCCACCACCACCACCCGCAGCAGCAGCGTCCGGAGCGAGCGCGACACCGGGCCGATCATTGCTGCCGCAGACCGACTTCGACAACCTCTCTGACGGATCAGACCTCACCGGCGACGAACAACTCGAAGACGACAACGGCGGCGACGGCGACGACGCGGCCATGCAAGACGACGACGACGACAACGACGAAGAGCGCGTCTCTCTCACCCGCACGCCATCCAAGAACCGTCGGCGCGTCGTCCAAGATGAGGAGGAAGATGATGACGACGACGACGACGAGGTGATGGACGACGAGCAGGACGCAGAGGGCGAGGTCGAGGATGACGGCGAGATGGAGGAAGACGACGACGAGGTCGAGGACGACGAAGGAGAAGAAGAGCCCGCAGAAGACGACGGCGACGACGAAGAAGAAGAAGACGACGAAGACGACGAGGTCGACGAGATGGCAGACGACGAGAGCGAAGATGAGTTCCGCGACGAGCTGGCAGACGACGACGAAGCGGCACCGCCAGCCAAGGGCACCACCCGCTCCAAGGCCGCCGCCGCCGCCGCCAAGGACGCCGCACCGTCCAACACGACCCCGACCAAGAAAAAGGGCGGCACCAGCCTCAAGGTGACGCTCCGCCGCTCGCCCTCTTCCGCTCGCAAGGCAGCAGCCGCAGCAGCCGCTTCCTCGTCCACAACACCGGCCTCGACCAAAGGCGGCAAGGGCTCGGCGCCACCGTCGTCGTCCAAGGCGAACAAGGGGGCTGCCCCGTCGCGACCAAAGAACCTCGCCAAGGTCAAGTGGAAGGCGCGTCCGTCCAAGGGCGGAAAGGACGACGACGACGACGAGCAGGATGACCTCGATGCCGTCGGCAGCCTGTCGCCTTCGCTGTCGGCCCTCGACGCCGGCGAGGACGGCGAGCCAATGAGCGGCACCGACGACGGCATCGACGAGCTCGACGGTGCTCGCCCAAGTGCAGCCGCAGGAGGCAGGCGCGGGGCGGCCGACTCGCCCATGATTGCCAAGACGGCGAGGCAGCTGGCCAAGGAGAACAAGGACCTCGAGGCCGGCCTGCTCGAGCTGCCAATGAGTAAGTGTCGATGCCGCCCGCAATCCTCCCTGGCTGCCCTGTGCTCCTGACGTCGAGACGCGCGCGCTGACGCCGATTCTCGCTCTCTCCCCTCCCCCCACACCGCTGCTGCCTCTGCCCGCACGCACCGCAGCCGACGAGTCTCGAAAACGCAAGCTGACGGAAAACGAGATTGCGCTACGGCGGTCCGAGGTGGCGCGGAAGCGCAAGAACCAGAGCGAAAAGAAGCTCGAGGACGACAAGATCGAGACCATCAACCGGCTGCTCAAGAAGCAGGTGGGCCGGTCGCGGTCCAAGCTGCCGGCGCGGTCCGGCTCGGCGGCCGCAGGCGGTGGCGGCGGCGGTGGTGGCGATTCGGACGGCGCGGGAGGTGGCGACGACGAGGATGGTGCCGCGTCTACCGGGCAAGGGCTGACGCGCAGGGCGCAAAAGGACCTCGCCGCGCCCTTCTTTCGGTACGTGAGCACCGTCGGCGGGAGCAAGCTCGGCGTCCCCTCGGCGCCACCGGGTGTGGCGGTGACCGAGGTGTACCCGGAGCAGAGCATCGTGGTCCGCCGAGCTCTGATTGAAGAGATCCACTCGGATGCCGCTGCTGCTGCCACCGCCGCGGCCAACAAGGCACCGGTCGCAGCGACATCGACGGCGCGGCGGGAGCAGCGTCTGCGTGCGTGGAGGGACGAGGTGGACGAGGAGGAGCAGGTGGAAGACGTGTGGGGCCAAGAGGGCCTGTACGAGTGGCGGCTGCGGAGGTGTTTTGGCATGGGCAGGAAGGAGTGGATCGGGCAGAGGAAGAGGCCGTCGCATCACGACGAGGACGGCGCAGAGGCAGAGGCAGAGGCGGAGGCGGACCAGGTCGAGGAGGACGAGGAGGAGAAGGCGGAAAAGGGGAAGGCGGACGATGATGATGCGTACGGGCAGCAGGGGGACAAGGCGGATGGTGAGGGCGAGGCGGGCGAGGGCGAGGATGCGGCTGAGGACCAGGGAGAGGGAGAGGGAGAGACAGGAAAGGACGAAAAGGACGTCGAGATGGAGGACGCTTCGTAGCCAGGCAGGCCCTCACTCACCTTGCTCCCTCGTGCTCTCTAGCGCCACGCTTGCAACGAATCGCTCCCTGCTTGCCACTCGAACCGGCGCCACCATCGGCCGGACGGGCGGGGCTGCTGGCCGACTGACGGACTTGGGATTCATTGACTCGACGACAAATCGGGCTACACGAGAGAGACAGAGAGAGAGGGAAGAACGAGACGAGCGTACAACTACAAGGCCGCCGCGATGGAATTGCGAGGATGGAAACGTGGGATGGCGAGTGGTGGATCGTGCGTGAGACTGACTTGACTGGGCTTGGCTTGGCTTGGCTTGGCTAGAGTTGGGGGAGAGCGGGTGGCGGTTGGTGTACAGGGGGCGGTGGTGCTGGTCGCGGTGATGGAGCTGATTGTGGCTTGTTAGGCATGCGTAGAGGCGGGCATCGAGGTTGCTGCGAGTGCGGCAGGGTGGGCATGGTATCGGGCGCGGGGAGCGCTGGCGTTGGTTGCCTTGGTGGCAGTGGTGACGGTGGTGGCGGTGGCGCTAGGCTTGCCGGGACGAGGGGAGAAGACGAGGATGGTGGGGGAGAGAGAGGTGGGGGATTCCATCGCGACGGCCTTGGAGAAGACGCTGGAACAACGAGAAAGAGAATCGAGTCCGGGAGAAACGAGGATCGGAGCCTTTGTTTGTGAGGGTTTTCTCTTTGTTTCGGTCACGGTCACGGTCACGATCTTGCGACGGGTCGGGAGCGGGAAAGGGGGGAGGCCGAAAACGTGTGGCGCTGGAAGTCGGCTGCGCACGGCGGCGCGGCACGAGGAGGGGGATTGGGCCTGATCTCGGACCGCGATGCCGCACGCAGCCGCCGTTTACGCAACGGCCGGCTCGACGGCCTGCGAGGCTTTCGCCGCCTTGTCCTTCTTGGCCTTCTTGTCGTCGGTCTTGGCGGCAATCTTCTCCTCCCAGACCTTCTCCTGGACGTTCTTGACGTCGCGCGTCGTGGCGCGCTGCGGGTCCTCGGCGGCGTGCATCGTGGCCTCGAAGGCCTCGGCACCAAAGATCTTCTTGAGCTCCTCGGCGTTCTTCTTGAGCCAAAAGGCGGGCGGCAGGGTGCGCGTCATCTTTTCGCTGGCGGCCACCATGGCGCGGTGGCGCATTGTGGGGGCGTCGCCGTCGTCTCGGAGGTCGCTCTGCTTGGTGCCCGGCTGGATGGCGTCCTTGCGGTTGTACTGGAGGCGCGCCATGCCCGGGGCGAGGCACTGAACCAGGTAGAAGAGGTTCTCGAGCGGCTCGGCGACGTCGAGGATGACCGAGGGGTCGCGCGCGCTCTCGTCGGAATCGCCGTCGACCTTGACCTTCCAGATAAACTCGTTGGTCATCTCGTACGAGGGGGCGTTCTCCTTTTTCTTGGATCGCGTCGACTTCTTCTTCTTGTCGCCGTCGTCGGCCGCGGCGTCGTCGGCCTTGGCACCGGCGGCGTCGTCGTCGGCCTTGCTCGAGGAGCGACTGAAGTCGATGAACTTCTTGGGGACGCGGACGTACATGACTGCGGGCACGCGAGGAGGGTGGCACGAGGGCATGGATCAGCATGGAGCGGCGACTCGACGGCGGCGGCGGCGGCGGCGGCGGTGGTGAGGGGCAGCGACGACCACTCACAGCCGTCCTCGGTAAACGAGCCGTGAGGTGCGTTGCGCCTCAGGACATAGAGCTCAGTCTGTAGTGGTGGCGAGTGGCGAGTGGCGAGAGCGAGGGATGGTGAAGGGTAGGTGGCGTCAGGGATCGGTCTAGGTTAAGAACGACGACGGTGGAAGGGCGATGGCCGGTGGCCTCGACCACTCACCCTCGCGGCGTCGGTGCTCGACCAGCCGCTGCCCTCGAGCTTCTGCCTCTGTTCGAGGACAAAGGGCTTTGCCTTTTCCCATGCGTCGCGGGTCCAAGGCTTTGTGATGTGTTCGAGGCGGATCTGCTTCTTTGCGTCCTCGATGGTGGCGTCCGAGGCGTCGAAGATGACGCCGCAGTCGGATGGGCCCTGCGAGCGGTGGCGAGGGAGGCAGAGCGAGATGGAGAGAGGCAGAGCGAGATGGAGAGAGGCAAGAGGCAAGAGGCAGAGGGTAGGGTTCAGCAGGAGAGGCAGAGGCAGATGGTGTGGCGAGGGGTTTGGCCGCGTCGCTGTGCTGTGCGCTGCCTGGCCTGGCGCTGCACTGTGCGGGCACAGCCGAGGTGGCGAGCAGAGGCAGCAGCGCGAGTAGCCTAGATAACGCACGCCAGGCTCCGATAAGGCGGGGCAGATGCAGGGCTCACGCACGCGCGCATACAGGCGTGCACCCTAGCCTGGCCGGCCTGCCCGCTCCACCCTAGCCTGCCTGGTCGAATCTGACCCCGGCCAAGCGCCCCTCTGACGGCGACCAACATCGCGCAAGGCGGCTGCTACGCTCCACTCACGGCCTTGACAAACTCGGTGGGCTGCTCTTCCTTCTTGTTCTTGTTCTTGCCCATATTGGTGGTTGGCAGCGGAGGCGAAGGCTGCTAGGCGATGCTCGTTGTAGTGATGGCGGCGGCGATCAAAGGCGCGGCTGGATGGTTGCGCTGGATGCAAAGTGGTAGGGTCGCGGAAGCGCCGTCGATCAAGAGCGGGGCAAGGCAGAGGCAGAAGCTGGAGCCGCAGGGGAGGAGTGGAAATGATGGTCTCTCGCAGCGGATGCGGTTGAGAGGAGGGTGAGGGGGCTGCGAGCAGTGGGGGGGGATGGTGCGGCCTCGTCCTTTATACCGGCATGGCACTGCGATGCTAGCTGGACCGCACCGCAACCGCTGGGCCCCGTTCTCTCTCTCCCTGCCTCTCCCTCTCGCCAAGCAGGCGGGCAGGCGGGCTGGCCGGCAGCCATCGAGCGACGAGGCGGATGGCTGGGCAACGGGCGTGCGCACAGGCCGGAGCAGGCCATGCCCCCCTGTAGTCTGCCACTCCCAAGGCGGCCGCACAGATCATCCTGGCCTGGCCTGGCCTGCTGGAGGCAGGTTTTGCGGGGTAAGCAAAGCTGTTAGGCCAGAGAGGTCAGGGCAGCCAGGCCAGGGTCCCGCCCCCCCACCAAGCAAGCTGACGACGAGGCCGCAGATGGTCGAGCTCGTGTGGGCCCTCGCCGGCGCTGGGTCACGCCATGCATGCTGGCCTCTCCTGCCTGCCTGCCTGCCTGGCTTGCCTTGTTTGGACAGGCTGGCCAGGCTGGCCGGCCAAGGCGACCGGGCGGCATCGACCGTGCGTGTAGCCAAACAGCGAGCCAACGACGATGCCAGGCTGCGGGGCGAGCGAGCGGGCGAGCCCTTCGTTGTCTCTGCTGCTGCCATCCGACAGAGGCTGCCTAGCCTGATGCCGGCTGGCCTAGACCGGGGGCAGCAACGAGTCACAAGACCTCCCCCAGCCTCAGCCTCAGCCTCAGCCTGCCAACCGGCACGGGTGCGTGGGCGACAGCCTGCCTTATGCCAGCTCATGCCAGCTCAGGCGAGGCAGGGTCACGCCAAAGTTAGCGCAGCCCAAGCCAGCCTGGCCAGGCCGAGGAGCGGTGAGGTCAGGTCCGGTCAGGCCAGCAGAGGAGGCCCCATGACCACCCGCCGCTGCCTGGGCCAGTCCAGGCTAGGCTGGGCCAGGCAGGCTACGCTAAGGACCCACGCTCGCTTGCAGGCCAGCTGCGCCGCGAGAGTTCATGCAGAACGAGCCTGGTCTGGCCTGCAGCCCACCTATGCACGACCCTTCGGCCCGTGTGCAATGAGGGTTTGTATCCTCCTCTGTGGGCTCCCAAATCAAATCGAACGAAAGAGTTCAATCGAACTAGAGTTTAGTATCGCCAGCCAGCCTCGGAGCCGATGGGGTGCGCACGGCGCACAGCGCATCCAAGCTTTCGTCGACCTCCCTCGGTCGGGCCACCTCCATCCCCTTCCTCCCTTCCTCCACCGTCGTCGCTCCCGCCCTGCCGCTCAACAAGCATGCATCGTGCTGCCCGACCCGCGACGCCAGCCTCGACTTCCGACGAAGACGACGACCATGACCACGAACGCGACGCGTTAAACCAAGGCCCAGGCTCGTTTCTGTGCGCGAGCGGACCACCGACCGGCCTGCTCGGGGCGCGCGGCGATGACATGCATGGATGGGGGATGAGCGAACGGGTGCTACAGCAACATGGGACGGTGGACCGATGGTTGATTGACGAGCCTGGATTCGTTGGACTGCGGGCCAGGCCCGACAGCTATTGGTCACCGACATTACGCTGCCACTCGGGACGCACAGGGCCTTGACCCGCCTCGACCAATCGATCGGCTGGCCGAGCCCGCTACGGCATCAGGCTGCTGGCGCGGCTATCGTCCATGTCGACGGCGCCCAGCCTCGCTTCCTGCCGGTCCTTTTTCTTCTTGAGCTGCGCGTACTCGCGCGAGATGTTGGTCGACGTCGTCCAGCCGTCCTCGGGGAAGAGCTCGGCCATGGCCTTGTAGCACGACTTGCGCGCATTGATCTCGCTAAACTGCTCGGCGGCATTCTCGAGCTTGCTGTTGGGTGCGAAGCGCAGAGGGGGAAGGGGTCAGGTCGAGGAGACGGGCGATCCAGGGCGGGCAGACGGACGAGGGGAGGGCCAGGCGGCCAGCGACCAGCGATCAGCGACGGCAGCCAGGTGCCGGGCCGGAGTCAACCCAGACGCAGCAGCGCAGCCACTCACAGCTTCTCGTTTCTGACCTCGCTCATGGCGTTCTCGATGTTGATGAGGGTGAAGACCTCCTCGCGCATCTCTTCGGTCCACTTCCAGCGCTTCTGCGGCTCTTGGACTGCGTCGACGGGCGTATATGGTTGGGGGGAGGAAGAAGATGTCAGCCTGGCGCTCACAGGGCCCTCCCGCTGCCGCCATGCGACCTGCGCACTCACGTTCCTCTTCGGCAGGCGGGCCGGCACCGTCGACGTCCATGGCGCCGCCTTGACCGC
>NW_006920870.1:164991-180222 GCF_000417875.1 Pseudozyma flocculosa PF-1
GCGGATGAGCCGACCGAGCGTCTCCATGTGCTCGTCCTGGAGCTCCTTGAAGTACTTGATGTGGTGCGGGAAAAACTCGCGCTTGGTCAGCTTCATCATCGTGAAGCGGTTGTACGGGAAAATGGTGGGCAGGTAGTTGAAGAAGTTGTCGTTGTACTCGCCCAGCTCCACCGCCAGCTTGGCCGTCTCGACCAGCGGCGGCTTGAGCGCCGGCGGGAACTTGGTCTTGACCGCAAAGCTCTCGCTGGCCACCAGCCGGCGCAGGTTCTCAAACGCCGCCTGCAGCCGCGGATCCACCGGCCGCGTCGGGTAGCGCGCCTTCTTGGCCCGCGCCGCGTTGTCGTCGATCTCGTCGACCTTGATCGGCGACTCGCGGCTGCCTTCGGCCGACTGCCGGCTCACCGCGGGCGGCGTCCCGTGCGGCGGCGACCCGGCGGACACCGCGCTGCCACTGCCGCTGGCGGCGCCGTTGCTGCCGTTGAGCAGCGAGTTGACCTGCATCCCGGCCGAGGACCCCTCGCCTCCGCTAGGGGCGGCCGCCGTCGCGGGTATCGGCGCAATCGGGCCGGCCGTAGTGATCTGACCGCGCTTGGCGATGAGCTTGTTGATCGAACCGGCAAAGCCCGACTTGGAGTCGCGGATGCTGAGGGGCTTGACGCGTTCCCTGCCGCCGGCGCCCAGGCCCGATCCGCGGCCCTGCTTGCTCGGCTTGATCTTGGCCAGCTCGACGGGGCCCTGCGTGACGTAGAACCCGTCGGCCTTGGGCTTGGCAAAGTGGGTGGGCTCGTCGACGCCCAGCTCCGAGTCGTCGACAAACGGGTCCTTGGTATCGTAGGCGTCATCCTCGGCCAGCTTGCCACCCCTCCGGCGCTTCTTGCCGGCGTCGCCAGCAGCTCCACCGCCCCGGGCTCCAGACTCGGCCGGGTACTTTGCCAGCAACTTGGCCAGGCCGCCCCCGACGTCGTCCAGGCCCGGCGGAAGGGCGGGGCCCGGTGCGGCGTCGTCGACGACCTCCATCTGCGACTCGAACCACGTCGCCCACGGGTGGCGCTCCGTCCTGAGCTGGGCGTAGACCAGGTTGGGCACGTTGACCAGGTAGCCGTCCTTCTTGGCCTCGGCCAGCGAGATGCGGATGGTGGGCCTCGGTGGCGGTCCAAGAGGGGCGATGGGCTCCGGCAGCGATGGCGTCTTTCGCCGTGCTCGCCTCTTGACCTTGACTGCGTCCTTGTTGCGCGAGTTGTCGCCAGCCTCTGCCCCTGAAGCGCTTCCGCCGTCGGACGATCCATCGTCGTCGTCGTCGTCGTCGTCGTCGTCATCCTGGCGGTCTTCCGCGCGCGCTGTTGCTGGTGCCGATGCTCCTGGCTCGCCAGCGGCGTCTCCGTTGGGCGCGGTGGTGTCTGCGGACGGTCTGCTGGCGCCCGGTGGGCTCGTTTGATCTTGGAGAGCCGCCGAGCCGCTGGGGCTGCCGTGGCTCAGTCGGCGGTCCGGATCTCTGCTGGAGTCGCCGAGCACGTCTGGGTAGGTGCTCCGCGTCGGTATCGCCGGCTGCTCGCCTCGCTCCTGTGCTTCGACCGACATGCCCGAGGTCGGCGCGGGTGCGGCGCGGGAGATCGAAGGTGAGGCTGCCTGGTATGGCGGCGAGCGGGCCCGGGAGTCCGAGGATCCGACGTCGCTGAACCTCTTTCTGGGCGAGCCGCCGGATGGGCTGCCGTAGGGTGAGGTCGAGGGCCCGGTAGGTCCGAGGAGGTTGGCCAGCGAGACTCGAGAGGCGGCCGAGACTCGGCGGGGCTCCATGGGCTCATCGCCGTCGTCGTGTGAATGGCCGTTGGCATGGTAGACGGGCGATGCGGCGACGCTGCTGGAGCTCGAGATCTCGATGACCTGCGGTGCTGATCGTTCGACGCTCATCGTGCCGGCCGGGGCCCGGGCTAGGGCTAGGGCCGGGTCTGTTTGGCTGCGGGTATCTTTGTGGGCGCGAGCGAGCGGGATGAGCGGTCAAGCTCGATACGGTGGCCACGCCGAGGGAGCCTGTATGCTGATGGCCTGGTCGAGCCGCGGGTCCGTCGGCTAGCTCAGGAGGGAGCGCCGATGCTGGCCAGTGGTGCGACGTCAAGGCGCCCGGCTGAGCTCGATGCGACCGTCCGAGTGGCGAGTGCAGGCGCAAAAGCGGCGACGACGTGTGACCGAGTTAAGCTCCGTGGTCGTCGGGTCGAGGTGTGTCGGCCAGGGAATGCGGCGCAGCTGTGAGCAACCAGCGTGGATGCCGACAGGCGTCGGGTCGACGAGGCTGCGCTGCGGTTGGCGAGTTGTGTTCCTCTTTTTTTTTCCCCGGCGCGGTAAGGTCGATGGATCGAGGTGATGCTTTGTGGCCTGGGAGGGGTTGAGGCGCGGCGGTGTGCGTACTGAATTGGGTGAAAGAGCGGTGTCGTGGAGGTGTGGGTGCGAGCGAGACTGCGGTCAGAGGCTCGGTGTCGGTATGGGTGGCGGCGAAGAGTATCGCGACGGCAGCGATGATGCTGTTGGTGATGGTGGCAGGCAGGCAGGCAGGCAGGCAGCCGAGCCGAGCTTTGCGTGGAGAGAGAGTAGGCCAGGCAGCAGCAGGCAGGTGCATCGAGGCCACGACGGGGGCCCAAGTCTGAGCGAGCGTGCGCGCTTCGAGATCCAGCCAGCATCTTGGCTGCATCCAGGCGCCTGCCTTGCGCCTGCCTCTTCGCCCGCCGTGTCCGTGGTTGCTCTCGCTTTGACCCGTCTCGACTCGAGTTGGCAGGTGGCCTTGCTTGCGCTGGCCGTGCTCATCGTGACAGCCAGCGGTGGGCCTCTCGCGACCCCCATGGCCCGGCATAGCAAGCAAGCAAGCAAGCAAGCAAAGGCGAGCCACAACCTTGCGTCCGATTCTGAGCCTCACCTTGACGACCCACAGACTAGAGACAGACAGACGATCAGGAGCGAGGATCCGACTGCCGCCAGCCGATAAAATGGTGCGCCGGATGCGAGGACCCTGGCGGCAGGGCTTGGGCCGCCGTCGATCCAGCGCCCGCGCGGCCAACGGGCGAGCCTGCCTGGCCTGCTGGCCTGCCCCTGCTGAACAGAGCTCGCACTCGGAATCCGGCCAAAATTGAAGGCGAAATGCCGCTCTCTCTCCCGCAGGCCTTCTTCGCAGCCTAACCAACCACGAAGAAGGCCAGGACCCGACTCAGAGCGCTCGTCTGGAAGAGCGTCGGCCTCTGCCCGTGGCTTTGGCCACGGCGAGGCTTATTCTCCTCCCCTTCGGTCAGCCCCATCACCTGACCATGCCAACAAAATATCATATATATATGCATTTTTGGCGCTCCCCTTCACGGCCACTCCTGGTTAGTACAATGGTCAGTATAGGACACTCTCACGGGTCTTCTCCGCCTCCGAGGGCTGGAAGACGGTGCTGTTCAGATCGGGGTTCGATTCCCCGGCCGGGAAAGCTTTTTGCTTGTTTCTGCGCGACTAGACGCTGCGTTTCGACATGGTCGTCTGGAGCAGAATGGCTACGATACGGGGATTGGGGAACGACGGGGGTTCGTTCATCCCTGGAAGGCGGTGCCCTTTTTCTCGACGACGCTGATGCCGCCGGCAGCGTAGCCGGTCCCCTCGCGCTGGAGCTGGATCAGTTCCCCCTGCCGGATCCTCTTTGTCGTCGTCGTCGTCGTCGTCGTCGCCGCGGCGGCCGAAGGGGTGTCGTCGGCCTTTGACGACGCCGACGACGGGGCCTCGGGCTTTTCGAGCTTGAGCGGCGTATCGCACTCGACGCACGCCGGATGGGCAGAGGGGACGAGCAGCGTCGAGACGCACGTCGTGCAGTGGACGTGTCCGCACTGCTTGAGCGCTGCATCCGTCAGACAGAGGGGGCCGGGGGCGACGAGGGGAAAGGGGGCTGTCGTGTCAGCTCGTCTGCGCCTGTGTGATCGCCTGCGATTGATAGACGGCGTGAAGCGAGGTCCGAACAACCGAGCGGACGACGCACCAAAGAGGATCGACGAGGTGGTGAGCACCTTCTTGCACCCGGCGCACACCTTTGTCTCGCTGTCCAGCGTCGGAAACCTGACCGGGTGGAGCGTCTTCATGCTGCCGGGAGGGGCAAGGGGGAGATACGAGTCCCGTCAGCAAGGGTGGCCGTGCGACCCGGAGGATGTCCACCGTCGAGCCGACGGCCGGGATGCTCACGTTATGCGGTGGCCCTTTTCGTTTTCGGCCTTGCAGAGCGGCTTGAGCTTGTCGCGCAGCACCTTTGGCGGCGCCTCTGCCTCGGTCGGGGTGAGCGAGGGCAGCCAGAAGGCCGGCAGCTTGGCCTTGCGCGCCTGGGCCTGCTCGGCGGCGATCTTGGCGATGGCGGCGCGTTCGGCCTCGCGGGCCTGGGCCGCCATGCGCTCCGACAGCGTCGTGGGCCCCGCGGCCTCGCCCGTCGGTCCGCTGCTGATTGCCTTGCGCTTGAGCGCTGAAGCAGTGGTAGCAGGAGGAGGTCAGAGCCAGGTCGACCGGGTTAGCCGTCAGGTCACAGAGTGCTGACCGTACCTCGGCGTCGAAGGAAGGTCACGACGAGCACTCACGATTCGAAACCCCTGCCGTCTGTCCGTCCCGCTCCGCTCCGTCGTCGTCGCCGTTGGTCCTCGCAGCTGCGGCTGCCGAGCGCGAGGCCGAGGTGGCGAGGGCGTCGTAGCGCTGTTCAAAGTCCCGCGACACCCGCTCTCTCGCCTGCTGCGCCTGCATCTGCCTCTCTGCCTCTTCCTCCCTCTCCCACCTCTCGAGCTCGGCTTTGAACCGCTCGATCGATGCTTTTTGCGTCAGCAGATCTTGGAGTATGCATTCCTGTCCGGGTCGGGCGTTGCACGTGAGTAGAGAAAGGGCGGAACCAGGACCGTCTGGGCGTCAGCGCATCCCCATAGGCTGCATTGTAGAGTGGTGCTGGGTGGCGCCGCCTGCTCACCTTGCAAAAGACGTGACCCTCGCTGCAGCATACAGGATCGCGCGCCGTCTGGAGGCAGAGCGAGCAGCAGTCGAAGCGGCGCACCGACTCGGAACCCAGCCTCTGGCGCTGCGTGCCCCACCGGTCGGCGAGCATCTGGTACTCGGCATAGGTAAAGTGGCCCGAGGCCGTATTGTGCTTCGAATGGCGGCCCATGTCGTTCGAGGTCCCGTCGTGTCGCGCCGCGGCCCGGTAGTGCGCGCTCTGTAGGGAGGACGAGGTCGATGCCCGAGGTCGTGGGGTGGGGTCGGGCGAGGTTGGTGGTGCAGAGCAGGAAGGCAGGTCCTGCCTGGGCCCAAGCATGTAGGGTCCGATCACGTTTTCCCCATCTCGGGCCACCCGCCCCAGCCGCCTCTCTCACTCTTCCACTTTAGTTGCCGCAACGACGCCGCGGCCTGGCACACCTCCTGAAACCCGCCACAGACACAAGGCGAGACAGGCAAAGGGCGAGGGCAATCCAAGTCCGCGGCAGTGGCACGATGCCAAGCGGGGGGGAATAGTAGTAGTGATACAGGAAGGAAACCCAGACCGATCCAGGCGGGAGCGAGCAAAAAGCGTGGCACAACGCCAGCCAGCGCACGCGGGCGCAATCTCACGGCGGGTTGGTCGGGAGGAAGTTCTGCGATGCAGCCGAACGCGGGGGGAGAGTGGGACAAGAGCAAGGCGTCAGTCTGGAAGCAAGCGGTGCGCGCAAAGAGCAGGGCCAGGGCCGCCTGGCACTCACACCAACAATCATCGTGGGTATCTGGGAGGCGGCGGCGAAGGGGGAGGGCGAGGCGGCAAGGCGGTCGTGGGTTAGCTGTGCATCCATCTGGAGCGAGCGACGGGCGAGGGGCGCGCCTTGGGACTCACGTTCCACTGGTCGCGCCGGATGGTGAAGCTGAAGCAGCAGTGGATGTGGTGGATGCGGCCGCCCTCCTTGCCGGGCGTCGTGTTGCCACCGGTGGCCCCGTTTCCGTTGGCGTTGCCGTTGCCGCCGGGACCGCCGCCGCCGCCGGACGACGAGGCGGTCCTGGCGAGCGCTACATCGCCCACACCGCTTGCAGCCGCAGCCTCGCCCCTCTTGTCGTCCCTGTCGGCCTCCTTGCCGCCCTTGCCCGGCACCTCGGCGGCCATCCGCGTACCGCCGTCGAGCGGCGTCAGTGGAAACAGGCCGGCCGCGCTGCCGGGCTGCGGAGCGAGCGTGGGCGTCGTCTGGCCAGAGCTCGTCGTGCCGTGCACCCTTGGCAGCTGCGCCGCAATCAGCTTGGTCGACGACTGCTTGTCCTTGTTGCCCGCCAGCATCGACTTGTTCTTGGTCCGCAGCACGCACGACGTCAGCACCGCCTTCTGCCCCGGATCAAACGAAACCGCGCCGTACTTTTCCCAGTAGTTGACCGCGCTCTCTGCGATCGGGGGCGTCCGGCCGTCAAGAGGAGAGGGGATTCAGGATCGTCGAGGCTAGTCAGTCGCACGCACCCGCGAGCGCCCTCCGCTGCCGCTGCGCAGCTGGGACCTGGGAACGAGGGCAGAGGGACGCACCTTCGGCCATAAGCTCGTAGATGCAGAGCCGACCTTCGCGCAGGCTCTCGATCGGGACGCCGACCAGCTCGGCAAACTCCTTGTTGCCCTTGTAGATCTCGCCGGTCCTCCGCCACAAGCACGCCGGGATCCCCTGGGTGGAAAAGACGCGGTCATAGTCGAGCAGGAGGCGCTCGAATGCCTCTTCGATAAAGATGAGGTCGATGTTGGTGAGCGACTGGGCGACGGCCTGGCAGGGGGAAGGAAGATCGACAGAAGAGACATCGCGCAGATCGACTTGGTCAGCTCCCCTGGTCACACACAGGCCGCTTCGGCGAACCCATTCGCCAGGCTCGGTGGGCTCACCCGGAACGCCGGCCGAAAGACGGAAAGGGGCTTGAGGATCCTCCTCTTTGACGCCTGCGACACGCTGCAAAGGGTGGAGCAGGGGTCCCGAGGGAGCAGGGGATAAGCCTTTGAGTCCTCTGGCCACAGAGGTGCAGCAGGGAACGCCACAGCGGCCATCGACGAGACTCACTTCCTCTCCATCCACCGGTTGAGCCGGGCGTAGCCATTGACGTGGTTGTACGGCCTCAGCAGGCCAGCCTCGTACTTGGCCTGGATGACCCGGCTCAGCCGCTCGTCTCTCGATCCGTCCTTTTGATCGGCTGCAGTGAGGAAGAACCTCTCCGTCTTGCTCGCGGCACCGAGCGAAGGCGGATAAGGCCCGGCGTTGTTGCTGCTGCTGGCGCCTGCCGCATTGCCGTCCTCGGACTTGACCGCGGCCGAGACGCTCGACCCGCGTGGCCGCTGCCCTCGGGCTGCAGACGCCGCCTGGGCCATTGTCTTGTCAGCCTCTCGGGCCGACGGGGCCGGGTCGAGACATGAGCTCGGCGGAGGCAGACTGGCTCTCGCGCCGGGCGCCGAAGGCTCGCCCGCCACGTTGGCAGGGCGGCCCGAAATCGTGTTGCGGCGGCTCCCGCTTCGGCTGGTGTTCGGTGCGCCACCCAAGCCAGCGCTGTTGGGCCCTTGCGGCTGAAGATTCGATGCCTTCTGATTGTTGATCGACGCGCCAAACGCCGAACCGTCGAGGGACTCGAGGAATTCGCTGCTCAAGAAGAAGATCGGCGCGCGGGGGCAAAGAAAGAGGCTCTCAGAATCATCCTGCGTGGGTTCTGTATGCTGCAAGGCCCTCGAAGCGCTCTCGCCGCGATCTTGGCAGACTCACCTCAGCAAAGTGAACTCGTTGCCGCCTGCAGAGTCGCCGCTAAAGCCCTGTCCACCGCCCTCGAAACCGCCAGGACCGCCGCCGAGCCCGAGCCAACCAGCGCCGCCGAGCCCACCGTTGGTGCCGCCGAGTCCCCAGTCGAACATCGACGTGCCGTTGTTGGAGCTAGTGGCGCTGAGTGGCAAGGAGCCCGCGCCGCTAGCGAATGGTTGCGCCTGGCCTGTGGCTCCAGCCTGAGCCTTGAGCGGGGAAGCCGAATTGCGAAAGACTCCGGCCTGGTTGAATGGCGATATCCGGTTGTCGGGATTGAGGCTGCTCATCGGCGACACCGACGAGTAAGGCCCGGCGCTGCTGCCCAGGAATGCGGCATTCGGGTTACCTGCAGGGGGGTGCCCAATGTTATGAATGGAGGAGAGATCGATGGAGGTCAGCTTTGCTCGCGTTGCAAAGCGCCCTGTCAGCGCGACGCTCCGCTTCGTGGGGACTGACCTGCATCACCAACAGGCGGCGCTGCTGCCGAGGGATCGAGATTGAGTCCAGCAGCCGCACCAAAGTAGGAGCTGCCGGACCCACCCAGCGGTGCTCCGTTGTCGATGGCGGAGACGCCAGGCGGACCGTCCACCAGAGTGGTCGCGATCTCGGGCACGGGCAGCGCCGATGGCTCGCTGGAGGCCGAGGTCCGCGGCGCGCCTGGCGCGCTGGCCGATGTATGAGTGGATGCCTGCGACGCAGACGGTGCCGGCTTGCTGGTCGACTCGTCGTGACAGAGGTGGCCGATGTCGCGCTTGATGCACCGCTGGCACGGGCGGCCCTCGTCGCAGGTCATGTGGCTGCGGCGGCAGTAGATGCATGCGAGATTGACCTTGCGGCGCTTTGCCGGCTTCTTTTTGCTGGACGACGACGAAGGTGTGTCGGACGAGGCCGCCGCCCCCGCAGGCTTGGAAGGAGTCGCATGATTGGTGGGGGAGGAGGCGAGGGCAGGCGCAGAGGTGGACGACGACGAGCTGGCGAGCGCGTTGTTGCTCGAGTAGAGGCTGTGCGGGTTGAAGGGTGTCGCAGAGCCGTGGGTCGCAGAGCCGCCCGAGGCTGCCGAAGCAGAGGCTGGCGAGGGCATGAGAGATTTGCTAGCACGCTAGTTTGCAGACGGATCCCCGTGGAGGCTGAGTGCTGGCAGAGGTGGTGTGTAGGTTGCGCGAGTAGCGAGACGAGGGACGACAGTCGGGAGCATCACATGCAGCCGCCTTGCTGAGTCGGTCGGGAAGCGAGGTGCGTGCGAGCGAGCGAGCTCGAGTCTGACCTGCTCAGAGTGCGGATGCCTGGCCGTCTCGTCGAATCCTCGAGGCTCAGTGGTAAGGAGCAGTCGCGTTAGCGCACGGTGGCATCGGCGGGCTCGACGCGCCCAGGGTCCTGGTTGGACGGCCGTTTGGCGGGGGAATACGATGGGCGAGAGCGCGTTCGAGCGGAAGTCGAGCGCAGCGAGGTGGATGGAGAGAAGTGCGAGCGAGAAGGGCGCGCACGAGGCGAGCGGCGTCAGGCTGCTTCGAGACGTGACGAGCGGGTTGAGGATGAAGCGTGTCGGTCGTGGTACCCTCGTGGTGGTGGTCGTGGTCGCGGGAAGGAGGCAAGCCGAGGCCCGGGTCAGCCAGCGTTGGACCCGATGGTGTTCCGCGGCCAGCCCGCCCAGCCTGCCATCGGGGCGCGAGCCAACAGCGCGCCAGCCAGGCACAGCCCAGCCCAGCCCGCATCCCGAAAAGGCCGGTTCCCGACGGCGCTGTGAGGGAGACCCCTGCCTGCGTGCACGAGCTTAGCTTGCTGGGTGACTGCCTGGGGCTGCAAATGCATGTGGGCATGCAGGCTGGCAGGCGGTGCATGCATGCGTGCGCTACGGTGAGCTCAGCGCTGGGCTGCCTGCCTGCCTGCCTTTGCTCGGTCGCGCCCGTCGGCTCCATGGATGACGCCTCGACCCGAGCAGATGCTTGCCTCCAAGGCTAGGCAGGCGGTGGCGACGGTCTGCTTGCCCAGCCCTAGGAGTGGCTACCTAGCAGGCGGCCGACGAGGGGATGGTCTGGCTCCCAAGTTTGGCGCAGCCAGGGAGCCTATGCTGGGGCGGCGCGTGCGGCCAAGAGGCGGGGACCGGCAGGCCCGGGCGGCCAGGCGGTTGGTGATGGTTGACGGCCCTCCCTGGTTGTGATTTGCGCATCGAGGCGAGAGGGCCCCTCTGCACGTACGGCGCTCGCCCGTCGTTTGCTCTGCTTGGGGCCGGCTTGCTGCCGACGGTGCCGTTATGCTATCGCCGTCACCTCTTCTCGTCTGTCACAACGGCACAGAAGAGAGAGAGAGACAAGACAGGCAAGCCAGCAGGTAGGTAGAGCCAACGTCGCGGGCCGGGCCAGGCCAGGCCGAGACGCGGCAGAGCTTGGCCACAGGCAGCAACCCGAGGCAGGCAGGTTATAGGTAGGCCGGCTGGCTACAGTAGCACGCTGCGCTGCAACTTGAAACGGGGGCGGTGGGTTGGCTTCATCCTGCCTCGAGGCTACCTGGAACCTGGCGCCGGGGCCCCTGTTACCGTAGGCGGAGCCTGTGGCAACCTGGCCAAGGCGAGCGAGGGCGCAGTAGTGTGCTGGGCCCAGATGGAGCCAGGCCAGGCCAGATCAGGCCACGGCTGCGGGCAGGCCCTTTCTCTCCACCTCTCTCTGAGCAGCTGTAGGGATCTGGCCTCGACGGCGCTCCCCTTTCTCTCCCGCCACCATCGCTGAGGCCCTCTTTCTCTCAATCGACCCCAGCCTTGCCTCGCCCTCTCCTCTGACGGTCCTCTCTGAACGCATCCCGATCCCTTCTCGGGCGCCGACCAGCGCCACCCCTCCCCCCGCTCGTCGCCTGATTCACCCTCACCTCCTAATCTCCATCTCCCCCTTCCCTCCCTCTCCCTCTCACTCTCTCCTCGTTTGCTGCGGCACTGTACCGACCTGTGCGGACTCGTTGTGCCTTTCACCGCAGCACGTGTCCTCGAACGGCGCAGAATTCGGCATCCTCTTCGGCCACCGCCTCATCGCTCCGAGGACCTTGCCATCTTCTCTGGTGCACTCCACCCAGCCATCAAAGCGAGGCTCTTTGCCCTACCGTCTCGTCCAGTCCCTCCGAGGCCGTTCAGCCCAAGAGGTGCGGACACTTTCCTCCTCCGCTCAGCTGTGCGTTGTATCGCCGATCGCCTCCTGACACGCCACTCCTGGACCTTGGACCTCCGGCTTAGCCCGTCCAGGCCATTCTTCTGATCGCGAGGCGCCCCTCGTCACCCAGAGACCTTCTTCATGGGCACAAGCCTCGCACTTGTCCCCGCTGCCCTGTCTCCAGCACAGGATCTAGCGCTGCACCTCTGACCCGCCACCTCGCCCACCACAACCTCAGTCTGGCACGGCCCGAATCCGGGCGCCGCCACAGCCGGACATGAGCGCCGCCGAATACCTGGGCGCGACCTCGTCTCGGCATGCCATTGGCCACAGCGCAGCAGCAGCAGCAGCGTCGCCGCATGCCCCAGCTCTACCAGCGCTAGACAAGGGCAAGGCCAGGGAAGTCGACCCACTCCGCTCGTCGCCCGATCCTGCAGGCTCTACCCGGCTGTTGGCAGGCCGCCGGCTCGACGAGCGCTCCCATCATCATAGAGCAACCAGAGACAGCGATAGCCGACCTGACTCCGCCTCGACCAAGGGCAAGGCCAGGTCATCGTCTCGGGTGGCCGAGGAGCGGCCAGTCCCAGGCCAAGACTACGACGACATCGACACGCTTCGCCTCGGCCACGGTCGAGGGCACAAGCAGCGGAATCCGAGCCTCCAAGAGCCGGACTTTGGAGAGTCGTTTGCCGCCGCATTTGGCGGCGCAGCCTCGTCCCACGAACCCCCTTCGAACGAGGTCGCTTCCCTCGGGAGGGCGCCCTGCAGCATCGCGTTGCCTCGTGACCATGCCGCCGGCGGCTCGCGCCGTGACAGCCCCGCGCGTGTCAGCTCGAGCAAAAGGGCCTACGCCGACGTCTCTGCCTCGCCCCAGCACTCTCCCGCGACGGAGACGATCAGTCTGCCTGGCTCACCTGGAGTCAGCGAGCCGCCGTCCTGGAGGGATTCGCTTACGGGTGCGAGGACCGTTGCATCGCCGCCACTCGAACAGGCCACCACCTCCGCCGCAGCCGGCTCGTCCAGCTCCATTGCGCCTACTAGCGCAGCACCGTCGGGTGCTCCAAGTACGGCGCTCCTGAGGCACCGCGGCTCAAACAAGCGACGCCGCCCGGACCGCACGTCTTCGGACGGTACCACGGAGGGGACCGCCTCGTCGCATCTGCGCTCGGCGCGCAGCTCCATGGACAACGCGGACCCGATCGATGACCTTCGAGCCATGATCGAGGCGCAGAGCCGGCTGATCGACTCCTCGTCCGACATGACCCTGAGCTCGATCGCATCGAATGGCGCAAGGGACATCAGCGACATGTCGGCCGACGCGATCGCGGACCAGGGCATGTCGAGCAGTGTCCCCACCAGGTCCAGTCGGACGGCGTCTCTGCAGCTGGACGACGCTTCGTCTCACCGGCAGACGCAATTCCCTCCCGCAAGGGGTCTAGGCCTTGGACGGCGGCCCGATGCGAATGCTACAAGTCCGGACCTACAGGGAGCAACCGCGGCCGGCGAGCCTGGTCGTGCTCCGCCGATCTCCTCGCGATCCAGAGTCTCTGCGTCTGAGACGCGCGCCCCGTCTGCCAGGTCGCGCCCGTCTCTCCTGCACAATGCCGGTACGGACTCGATGTCGCTGGGCCTGGTTCATCAGAACGACACCAGCCATCGCCAAGGTGGCGCCGCCGCCAACGACGATCCTGTCGCCGCCCGACTCACTCGTCTCTCAAGCTTCTCGCGCGGCGGAACAAGCCTCGAGCCGATCGTCACCAGCGTTGCAGACGAGGCTGCAGGTCCCTCGACGTCGGCGCTTCGGCGGAATCAGGCGCTGTCGGCCCAGCTCGCCGATCTGCGCTCTCGGGTGGACAGCACCGCGGTGGAATTGGCCAACTGGAGAGCCAGGAGCCAGGAGCTTCGGCACCGCCTCACGTCGAGCGTCGCCAGCGTTGACGGCACTCCAAGCCAGGAGCCCGGTCGTCGAGATGCCACGCCCCGGAGCGGCAGTCATGCGACCACACAACCGCCATTCGAAGTGGTCAACACTGCGATGCCAGCCGCGTCCACGCCTCCCCGCGACCCGTACCCGTCCCACGCCGAGACCGCCTCCCTGACGTCGCACGCTTCCGAGAGGCGCATTGGCTCCATCGGCGCACTTGGGAGGGTCCGGGGCCCAACGAGGCGGGCCAACGAGATCTGGCTCGGGCTGGGCGGGCGTGACGACGGTGTCCATAGTGACACGCTGAGGGCCACGGGCCAACGACAAGATGTTCCGCCCGTTGGCGCCAGCGGGAGGCAGCCTCAGCCCCTTCTCGAGCGATCCGGCATCGACCGAAGCCCAGATCGCGAAAGCGGTGGAGCGAGTTCTCGTGAAGGCACGCCACGCACCGGCGACCGGAGCACGGCCAGGCCATGGCTCGATGCACCACAGCTTCCGGACTTGCGGGCAAGATCGCCTCTGTCGTTTTGGTTCACACCAAACGCTGGCGGCGAAGCTTCCGCTGCGACCGCCAGGCCTCTGCAGGACGCTCGCACGACAGCTCCCCGACGCCACAGCGACGAAGGCGTGGCGGCCGAGCCAGCCGACGTTTCCTCGACGACACGGCCGGGCCTTCGGCCTCTGACACTGTCTGCACGCCTGCTCCGCAGCGATACCAACCGAAGGACGGCCCACATCCCGGAGTCACCCCTGGCCGCGCTAGATGGCGACGCCGACAGACTGGATGCTCCGCCGGCCTCGAGTGCCGAGCAGAGGGGCATGGCGCGCACCCTAAACGACATCGGCATGCTTCCCGCCGGTCAGGCAGGGCGGCGCTGGTCTCCGTACGATGCGGTCCCACCTCATTCCCAGGATCGCGGCCTCCGGCGCCCGGGTCGTGACAACCGCGACAACCCGGGCCCGAGGCCGAACTTCTTCCTTTCGAGCTATTTGAACTCGATCGACGCCGAGGACAGCGCCGCCGAGCCCTGGTCGGTCGACTTTAGGGCCGGGATCGGTTCAGCCACTGGTCTGATGGGGAACCGAGCTGCCCGGGATGACGCAGGCGACGGCGTTCGCAGCGCGCCGGCCGACACGGGTCTGTTGGAGCACATCGCCTGGCGCCGGGCCAGACGCCTCGAGGCATCCGTCGCTGCGACAAACGAAGCGCAGCAAAGTCTGCGGTCTGGGCGCATCAGCCAGCGGCGGCTCGACCCGACGGAGCCTCAGAGCACTGGCCCCGCCGATTCCAGAGGCGGCCCCGGCTTCGGCGCCGGGCCGCCGTCATGGCTTGGACACCAGAACGACTCGCAGCGACGCCTGGACACGACGCCTAGAGGGCCTGTCTCGCCTCCGTCCCATCGCCAAGAGGGCAGTCCGTCTGGCGCGGCCGGACAAGCGTCTTCGTTGCGCCTGAGACGCAGAGCCGAGTGGCTCAGCTCCCAGAACGCCTCGCTCTCGGCCGCCGATCGGCGCGAAGGCTCAATCGGCCGCTCGACCCGTGACGTGCCAAGACACGACGGCTCCGCCCCTGGGCGGCACAACGTGGGCGCAGACGACGTCAGGGTCGAGGATGGCGCCGCCGGCGGTCTCCGCCCCTATCGCCACATCTCCGACTTTTCGTGGGAGCGCGTCAGGGCCGAGGGCAGCCAGCCACAGAGGACGAGGGCGTCCGACCGCGATCCTTCCGAGAGCCCGTTCGACTATCTGAGCCGCCTCCTCCGCCAGGATGAGCCGGCGACAACCGGTGGCGGTAGTGGCAGCAGCAGCAGCAGCGGCGGCAGCGCGTCGCGAGCCCGCATGCTGCCGTCGTGGAGAACGGGCGAGAGCTCGAGGGTGGCAAACAGCTTTGACGACTGGTTCGACGTCGACCACCACGGCCCGTGGACCTCGACCAGCCGCATCGAGTCGTTCCTGCGCATGATGCGGCAGGACGGCCTCGGCCTCGGCCTCGCCTCGGACCCGGCCAACTACCTCACCGATGACGAGTGGGACGCCTCCAACACGTACGAGGACCTGCTGCTGCTGTCGTCGCGGCTCGGCGACGTCCAGTCCAAGAATGTCCCGTCGCACGTCGTCGCCTGCTTCTCCACCTGCCCGTACTCGCAGTGGGGCGGGGGCAGCTGCGACAGCCCGCCCTCGCCCCCGGTGGTGGGCAAGGGCAAGCAAAAGGTCGACGACGAGGCCATCGCACGCGCCGTCGCCCTCAAGGCGTCGCGCGACACGAGCTGCGCCATCTGCCTCGACGACTACAGGGACGCGGACCTCATCATGTCGGTGCCCGGCTGCAACCACGCCTCGCACGCCTCGTGCCTCAAGGTGAGTTCTGGCCAGGCCAGGCTCCAGAGGTAGGCCGTGGCGCCACAATCGAGGAGGCAAA
>NW_006920870.1:180242-181026 GCF_000417875.1 Pseudozyma flocculosa PF-1
ATGTCTTCTCTTCCTCCCGCCGCTGCGCTGACTGGCAGACGTGGTTTGAGACGTCCCGCACCTGCCCGTTCTGCCGCGCCGATGCCGGCAAAGCCTGGACCGACGAGAACGGCAAGGCGGGGCCCAAGCTGCCTGAGCTGCGCCTCTAAGGCCAGCGAGCGGCGGGCGGCGGGCGATGCCGTACAGATCCACCGACGACGCCGACGATACCCTGTGAGGGCAGGCCATGATGGCCCCTCGTACTTTCCGTGACGCCACCGTTCGACGTCCCGATGAGCCTCGGCCTGTAGTCCGTCGCAGATGATGGCGGCGAGATCGCGTGTGTAGCAAGGCGAGCATCCTGAGCTCGCAGGTCGAACATGAATCCATCTGGCAAGCGCAATCGAGGGGCAGGAAAACTGGTGGTACAGAGTGAAATCGAGGATGAATGTGTATGGCGCGGCGTGGCGTGGCGTGACGCGGTGGGCCGTAGCTCCTCAGGCGGCGGTCCAGGTGCTGACCCTGCTGTCGAACGCCTCGAAGGCGTCGCGCTCGATCGAGAGCTCGTCCCAGCGCGCCTTGAAGCCGGCGTTGGGATCGAGGGGAGCGCCTCGGAGGTCAGCGGCCAGGGCAGCGAGGAGCCTGACGATGCCGTCGTCGAGACCGACGGCGGTCCGACCGGGCTGGCCATCGTCGAGCTTGGCGGTGAAGGTGAGGATGGCGCGGGTGGCCTTTTCGGCAAAGTCGAGGTCGGCGCGCGCCTCGATGTCGCCGTCGGGTCCGGCGGCGGGCGGGAGGTCGTCGT
>NW_006920870.1:181510-184094 GCF_000417875.1 Pseudozyma flocculosa PF-1
GGAGCGAGCTGAGGAGGGTGCGGAGCAGACCGGATTCCAGCACCGCCACGGCTACGTCTGGGTGCGCGACGCCCGTCAGCATCGTCTCTGGCCCGCGCTCGAGGGGCGCAGGACCCGGTCCGCGCGGATCGGAAGACGAAGGTGCCACTGCAGTCGCGCTGGAAGCGGGTGCGACTGCCGTCGTCGTCAGCGCTGTCGAGGTCGATGATCTCGTCGATGCCGTCGTCGCTTCAGCGCTGCGGTTGGCGGCACGAGACGAGGAGCCGGGGACGTTTGGATCCTGGAAGAGGAGGGTGTTGATGAGGAAGGCCGTCTTCCTGCGGAGGGTGATGTTGGGGTCGAGTAGCGCGCCGCGGAGGCGGGACCAGCCGTCCATGTCCTGGAACTGCTTGACGGCGGCCGGGTTGTGCTTGAGGAGGCCGCTGAGGGCGTACATTGCCTTGCTGCGGGTCTGTGTGTCGTCGGAGCGGAGGAGGTCGAGGAGGGGCGCGAGCGGCGAAAAGGCGAGGATGGCGACCTGGCCCTTGTCGTTGTTCTGCACGGCGGTGCCGACGATCCACGCGGCGGCCGTCTGGATGCGCGGCTCCGAGGCCGAGAGGAGCTCGACGAGCGGCGTCCACATCTTCATGCTGGTGATGTTGTTGGCGTTGTCGATGGTCTCGATGAGCATCTCAAAGTTGTCGAGCGCGGTGCACCGGTCGTCGAGGGGCCTGGTGGCGTCGAGGGCGACGGCGAGCTCCTCCTGCATCATCTGCGCCTCGGACTTGCCCATGATGGCCTCGTAGAGGCGCGGGTCGGAGAGGTCGGGCCGCCGCCCCGCCTCAATGTCGGCGCTGATCTGCGCCACCGAGGCCGAGCCGTCGACGCCGTTGTCGGGCGTGTGCTGCAGCCCCCACTTGAGCAGCTCCTGGGCGTTTTTCTGGTTGGCCATGGTCAAGAGGCGAGCGAGGGTGGTGGTGGTGGTGGTGTGGACGAAGACGAGGCGGGGCTAGGGCTGTGCCGGGCTGTGAACAGAGGGCGAGTAGTGGTGGGCAGAGGTGGAGGCGTAGACCGTCTAAGTAGGCTAGTGAGTCTAGAAGCCTGGGCCGGTGGCGAGGCGAGGCCAGGCCAGACAACGCCGCCACACGGGCCTGGCTGGCCAAAAGATGGACGATGGCCGAAGCCGGTCGAAGGCAGTACGGTGCAGGGCTGCAGGCGCCGCCGCCCTTTTCCCGAGAAAGAGGAAAAATTCCGAGCTCACAGGTTGGGCACCCGTTTCCCGTCATCAGTGTGCCAGCATGCCTCAATCCCGTCACCGTCACCGTCGCCGGTTCTCGCGTCTCCAGCGCTCGTCTCACCAATCGTTGCACAGTACAGTATGTACAAGTAGATCACGTTGTGACCTGCTCAACAAAGATAGACTCACTCAGTACAGTACTTAAAGAAGATGTTGCGCGCGGTGTTGGTGTTGTGGTCAGCTTGGAGTCCGCATGCGTGGCAGATCTTGACCTTGCTGCCGCCAACCTTGCAGACCACACTGCACCTCGAGCAAGACTGACTTGTGTACGACTTGTCAACAAGGATCACGCGCGTGCCAGTCTTGGTCACCTTCTCAAGGAGGTGCTGGCGGAATTGACTGTGTCCCCACGCCAGCATCTTGCGGACCGTGACCTGGCTAATCCTGCGCTGTCTGTGTTGACCATATCGTACGCATCAGCCAGCCATTTGGCCGTCTTCTGAAGCACGTCCATCACAAGATGCTTGAGTGAGGCAAACTCCTGCCACACCGTGTTGTGGCAATGTTCATGAACCACCTGCTGTTTTCCTCAGTGATGGACAAGTTGCCATTGATGCCATGCACCTCTCCCCCTTTTGGCTGCCACAGCTCAAGACCTGCATTGCCTTCTTTGTTGGAGGTTGATCTGAATGTGGCATTGATCATGTCAAGGTAGGTGCTGTGCTTGCCAGAGTGGTCTAGCACCGTAGTACAGTTAGTGTGGCGTGGCAAGCTGGCTGACCTCAATCTCCTCCATTCTACCTTTTGCTCTGTGAGCTGCATGGCAATGACACCCATTCCCCCCAATTTGTGCCCGATCTCCCAGATGTGTCCCTGTGTCTTGTCTCCCCCCCTTCCTCCCCCCTCCTCCCCCCTTCCACCATCGGACCACACGCCGATCGACCTACTCAGGTTGTTTCCCCCGGCCGCACCCTTCCGTAGCTACATGGCCCGCACCCCCTCTGTACATAGCACTCGGGCGCTGGCCAGTGCCCCACCAGTAGTGGGGGACCCTTCCCCATTTGCTGAGGGGTGCCTTGGCACGCTGAGCCCTCTCTGCGCCTCAAACCGCGCAGTCTGCAGGAGCCCCACCCCGCCCGGGCTGACCCCAAGCCACTGGGCGGATCCAGGCAAAGGGGTATGACAAATGGCAGGCAGCTCATCAACCAAAAGCTCTTGTTGCTTGCTTGCTTGCTTGCTTGCTTGCTTGCTTGCTTGCTTGCTTGCTTGCTTGCTTGCTTGCTTGCTTGCTTGCTTGCTTGCTTGCTTGCTTGCTTGCTTGCTTGATTGCTTGATTGCTTGCTTGCTTGCTTTATTGCTTGCTTGCCT
>NW_006920870.1:184114-201795 GCF_000417875.1 Pseudozyma flocculosa PF-1
GCTTGATTGCTTGATTGCTTGATTGCTTGATTGCTTGATTGCTTGATTGCTTGCTTGCTTGATTGCTTGATTGCTTGCTTGATTGCTTGATTGCTTGACTGATCGGATTCCTGGGCGGCTTTGCTTGCCCATCTCAACTCTTCATCTGGCGTGCCTTGCCTGGCCGTGCCATGCCAGCGTCCACGCGCTGTCGCTTCGCTTCGGCGACGGGTGGGATTTTTGGGGAGGCAGGCCGGGGCTGGCTTGCTTTGCGTTGCTGTTTCCGACAAACGCCCGGCGCCATCCGCAGGCAGGACAGGTCGCCCTTTTGCGCATATCGTCGTGTGTGCGCAGGTACCGCGCCATGCCACGCCTTGCCGTGCTTCTGATCGTGACGGCACGGGCGGGTCGATGGAGCTGCCTGCTGGCGTCTCGAATTCCAGAATCGGTTGGAGAATCCGAACGCACGGGACGAGCATTCCGGTCGACGTAGCGAGGGCCGCCCTGTTCGAGAGCAACACAACACACGCGACGCTGGCCGTCCGAGGCTAGGGTCGGAAGGAGGAGGCGGAAAACTTTTCTTGCTTGTTGGCGGGCTCCAGCGGGCTGGCAGACGAGGCCAGGCAGCGATTCGCGTGGCTGGCATTTGGAAAGGGGCGAGCGTAGGCCCTGGCTGGCTCTCTGGCCCTTGGAAGCGAGGAAAGGGTCCCGACGCGACCAGAGATAGAAGAACAGCAGGCAGGCAAACAGCTTTTTGCCTGCAAACGGAAGACCAACGCTCTGCTTGCGGCCTCTGGGGCTCGCTGGCTGGCATGAGGTGCTGCGTCAACACCGCTCCATCGCATCGAGTGCTCCCAGGTGCACGCCTCAGCCCAACCTTCCAGCCTCGGTTTCCGCAGGAGCCACACGCAGATCGACGGGCAGCTAGGCGGCGAGATGCGGGCGTTTGCCAAACGGCCGGGCGCGCCGGCGAGCGGGCTGCGCGTGCAAGACTCCGCTGGCTGCCTGCCTTTCGGATCGGCGTCGGGCGAAGGCGACGGACGGCAACGGACGGACAAGCCAGGCCAGGCTGGGGCGACTGGGCGTGCGTGCGTGCGTGCGTGGGTGCGTGCCAGGATCAAGGCTAGGGCCGCTCCTTGGTCGGCGGGTCAGCTCGGTGGTGACCTTCGCTGGCCTGGCCTGGCCTGCCAGGCGCCGGCGTGGTCGCGACGGCGATACGCCCTTCGCCCTCGCCCTCGCCCTCGCCCTCGCCGCCGTCTGCGAGGGCAGCAACGCATGGCGGCGATGGCAAGAGAGTCGTTGATGTCCCATCGAGTTCGTGATCCTCTTTTCCTCTCACCACCACCTCTACCATCACCACCATCTCTCCCCCCCACTCTCCTTTTTTCCCCTTTGCAGCGTCCGGTCACTTTCCTCTTTTCCCCCGTCAATCCCTTCCCCCGTCCTCGACATGGTCTCGTCGGTCATCTACGACTCGGTCGTGGCGGCGCTGCCTCGCAGCCTCACCGCCAACGTGCCCACCTACCTGCTCGCATGGGAGGCCGGCAAGACGCCCCTGTCGACGTTCCCCTCGCTGGTTGCCGCCATCGTCACCTACCTCGCCGTCATCTTTGGTGGCCGCGAGCTGATGAAGAACAGGCCCGCCTTCAGCTCCAGCATCAAGATCCCCTTCCTCGTCCACAACCTCGCCCTCACCTTTGGAAGCGCGCTCCTCCTCGCCCTCATGCTCGAGGAGGTCGTCCCGATCTGGCGCAGGAACGGCTTCTACTACGCCATTTGCGGAGAGGGCGCCTGGACCATGGTGAGCCCCAAGGGGGAGACAGGAGAGGACGTTGGCGTCAGCCGCGCAGCCTACGTACTTCTGGGCAGCGTAAAGGCGGCAGTTCGGATGGCTGGCACACTGCGATAGAAGCGCAAGGGAGCAGCTCGCTGACAGTGCCGCTTCAAACTCCCTCTTCTGCGCCTCTCGCAGAAACTCGAGACCTACTACATCATCAACTACTACTTCAAGTTGTTCGTATCGCAACGGCCGTCAGACTGCCTCTCACAACGACGAAGACGCACCGAGCTAGCTGGCTGACCTGCTGCGATGCTCTGAACCTCGCTCTTTTGCTTCTGCACACAGCTGGGAGCTGATCGACACCGTCTTCCTCGTCCTCAAGAAGAAGCCCCTTGGTGCGTAGAGGCGGGCAGCTGAGGATTGGCGGGGTCCGATGCTGTGCCGTGCTGCTCTCTTCTGCTACATGTTGCGCTGACACGGGTCGCACGCCTGCGTCGCATCTCGCATCTCTCCGCGACGCCTCCTGCCTCTTCAGCTTTCCTTCACGTGTACCACCACTCGGCCACGGCCGCCCTCTGCTTTAGCCAGCTGCACGGCAAGACGAGCGTCTCGTGGGTCGTCATCTGCCTCAACCTCGCTGTGCACGTCCTGATGTGTGAGTAGCCTGGACGAGCGGCCTGTCCTGACTGGCAGGGTCAGGGTGTGTCTGCGACGACGACGACGACGAGGCTGACCTGCCGACCTTGTCCCTTTGCATCCCCGCCCCCGCCCCGGCCCTCGCCCAGACTTCTACTACGCCCTCACCTCGCTCAAGATCCGCTGCCCCTGGAAGAAGTGGGTGACGACTGCGCAGATTACGCAGTTTGTCATTGACCTCTTTATCGTCTACTTTGCGTCGTACAACTACTTCGTCTACACCTACTTCCCCAACGTGATCCACTATGGCACGTGCGCGGGCAAGGAGCACGCGGCGTTTTCGGGCATGGCGTGCCTCACGAGCTACCTCTTCCTCTTCATCGCGTTCTACAAGAAGACGTACAACCAGGCGCAGGCCAAGAAGCGCGCGGCGGCCAACGGCAAGGCGGTCGGCAACGGCCACGCCGCCAACGGATCCGTCAAGGCGCAATAGACGGAGGGCGTCGCAGCCCGGCCGGCCGACTGAACTGGCCCTCGACCGCTCGCTCGCCCGCCCGGGTCGAGTTGGCCCTTGGACCGGTCTGGTCATGGCCGTTCAGCGGCGGCAAGCTCAAAGGTCGGCCGTTGTACATACTCCCAGCGCGGACGACCCAGGGAGAGGAAGAGGAACGAGGTCTGAGGAAGAGGGCGGGCGTCGACGCAGCTTGCGCAGAGCCCGGACGGCCGCCCGCCGCGCCCGACGCCGTCTAGATGGGAGCGCTGGCGCTGTTTGCTCTCGTGTAATACAAGTTCTTTCCGGTGCTTGATGGTTTGACCGAGGGAGAGCGGCGGCAGGCATTCCCTTGGCACGCCTGGGCGACGTCTGTTGCCCGCCGAGAGCGAAGAGGGGCGGTCGACTGGCTGGCCGGCCGGCTCTCAACCACATCCCTGCGCATGCCCACCAACCGACCGGAATTCGGGCTGCGGCTTTGCGCTCGGTTCCGAGAAAGGGAAATCAACTCGCCAGGCCGGCCAGGTCAGGCCAGGCCTGGGCCAGATCGCTGGTTGGAAGGAAGAAGAACAGGCCGGTGTGGTTGGCTGGCTGGCCGGGCTGGCTGGCTGCTCCACGCGCAGCCAGGCCAGGCCAGGCCAGGCCAGGCCAGAGAGAGCTCGCGGCAGGGGCCGGGCCTGGGCTGGCCTGGCCTGGGCGAGCGCGCGCCGAGCTGGGGGGGAAAAAGTGACACAAGGCCCGAAGAACCAGACTGGCGCACAGCAGGCGCGCTCACCCACTCTCGCTCCTCGACGCTCGTACCACCATTCCACCGCACCGCCACACGCTACCACGACGGTGACGACAACAACGACGACAACGACGACAAGGCCGAGCCGAATTCCAGAGCCGACCACCGCATCATCGCTCAACACCGCAGCGCATCACTCATAGCTTCAGCCGAGAAACGGCGTCGAACCGATCCAATTCGACCAGCCAGAGTCTCGCCTCCTTCCACCAACGTCGCCTCATACCAGCACCAGCCGCCGCCGCCGCCACCACCACCGCCGCCGCCGCCGCAGCAGCAGCCCGGCACCCTCTCGCTACCATGGCCGAGCCTCAGATCGCATACGCCCAGGATGAGTACGGCCGACCGTTCATCGTCGTCCGGGAGCAGGGCAAAAAGACCCGCGCCCAGGGCATCCAGGCCATCAAGAACCACATCAGCGCCGCAAAGACGGTGGCCAACATCCTCAAGACGTCGCTCGGCCCGCGCGGCCTCGACAAGATCCTCATCAGCCCCGACGGCGACATCCAGGTCACCAACGACGGCGCCACCATCATGAACAACATGCAGCTCGACCACCAGATCGCCAAGCTCCTCGTCGAGCTCAGCAAGAGCCAGGACGACGAGATCGGCGACGGCACCACCGGCGTCGTCGTCCTCGCCGGCGCACTCCTCGAGCAGTCCGAGGCCCTCATCGACCGCGGCATCCACCCCATCCGCATCGCCGACGGCTTTGAGCGCGCCTGCGCCCTCGCCGTCCAGCAGCTCGAGAGCGTCGCAGACGTCGTCGACTTCAGCCTCGACAACGTCGACGAGCTAATGAAGACGGCAAAGACGTGCCTCGGCAGCAAGATTGTGTCCAAGGCGTCGGACAAGTTTGCCCGCATCGCCGTCGACTCGGTCCTCTCGGTCGCCGACCTGAAGCGCAAGGACGTCGACTTTGAGCTGATCAAGGTCGACGGCAAGGTGGGCGGCGGCCTCGAGGACACCACCCTCGTCAAGGGCGTCGTCATCGACAAGGACTTTTCCCACCCGCAGATGCCCCGCGAGGTGCGCGACGCCAAGATTGCCATCCTCACGTGCCCCTTTGAGCCGCCGCGCCCAAAGACCAAGCACAAGCTCGACATCACCTCGGTCGAGGAGTACAAGAAGCTGCAGGAGTACGAGAGGGCCAAGTTCGAGGACATGATCAAGCGGGTCAAGGACTGCGGCGCCAACCTCGTCATCTGCCAGTGGGGCTTCGACGACGAGGCCAACCACCTGCTCCTCCAGCACGACCTCCCCGCCGTCCGCTGGGTCGGCGGGCCCGAGCTCGAGCTCATCGCCATCGCCACCAACGGCAGGATCGTCCCGCGCTTCGAGGACCTCAGCCCAGAGAAGCTCGGCCGCGCCGGCGTCGTGCGCGAGGTGGGCTTCGGCACCACAAAGGACAAGATGCTCATCATCGAGGAGTGCGCCAACACGCGGGCCGTCACCGTCTTTGTGCGCGGCTCCAACAAGATGATCATCGACGAGGCCAAGCGGGCGCTCCACGACGCCATCTGCGTCGTCAGGAACCTCGTCGTCGACAACCGCGTCGTCTACGGCGGTGGTGCGGCCGAGATCTGCGCGTCGGTGGCTATCAGCAAGGCGGCCGATGAGGTGAGTGGCGCCAGTCGACGAGCTTGGATGCGATGGGGTCCGCTCGATGTCTGGCAACGTATCTCTTCCGACGACCCAGCTGACGCCGTGTTCCCGGCAATCCTCTTTGGACGACAGATCGCAACGCTCGAGCAGTACGCCATGCGGGCGTTTGCATCGGCCCTCGACGCCGTGCCGCTGGCATTGGCGGAAAACAGCGGCTACTCGCCCATCGAGATGCTGGCCGAGGTCAAGAGCCGACAGGTGACCGAGTCGAACCCCAAGCTCGGAATCGACTGCATGGGTGCTGGCGTGAGTGCGACCTGCGGCGGCGAGCTTCAGGGAGGGCGGCCAGTTGCGGAGGATCCCAAGCTGACGACGATGCCCTTTGTCCTGGCCTGGGCGCTGTGCCTTTGCGTGCGTGCGTGCGTGCGTGTGTCGCGATGTCGCCCCTTGTTGCAGGACAACGACATGAAGAACTGCCGCGTCTTTGACCCGCTCGTCTCCAAGCGCCAGCAGCTGCTCCTCGCGACGCAGCTGGTCCGCGCCGTCCTCAAGATCGACGACGTCGTGAGTGTGCTCACATCGCCCCTCTCCTGGCGTGCCGACGTCCGCCCGGCTCAGATGCAGACTGCTGATCCCCTTTTTCGACGACCGACCGCACCCTTTTTACGACTCGCTCTGCGTCGCCCCGTGCAGATCGAGCAACACGCCATCGAATGAGCCAGCCATCACCTTGCTTGGCCAAGCAAGCAAGCTGCAGACCTGCCTGCTTTCGGGGGCGATGGGCCGCTCGACTCGCTGTACAACATCCAAAACACTGATCCTGGGAAGATTGCGAGACGTCGTCCCCCGTCTGTCTCTGTGCGCCGCCTGTCGGCCTGCCTGCGTGCGTAGGCGGTCGGCGTAAAGATGCGGTGTCGTCGCTTGCAGCGGAGCGGCGCGAGGCGTTGCGGCTGTCGACCGCGTCGGTGGGCGAGGCGGTTAGGACTCGATCCATATTCTGAGTCTCCACAGTGCAACAGCGACATCGACGGTCTCCGCACATTGCCGCAGCACGTATCCGCCGACGTCGTCATCGTTGTCGTCGCTGGTCCTGGGATGGGCATCTGCCCCCGCATCCGGGCGCGTCGGCGCGGGTGCGACGGTGTCGTCGAGGCAAGAAGCCTCGAACGAGGAGACGGCATCGAGACGCCGTTGCAGCTGCGACACGAGGTCGGGCGGGAAGGATGAGAGGTTGTAGAGCGGTACGCTCGCGCCCCTCCCCCGCTGCGATCCGTCCCCGTCGTGATGGACGGCGGACGAATCGAGATGGACCGACTCGTGCAACCTCGTCCCGCCTTCTTCCTCCACAGCCGCATCAGCAGGTGGTGGTGGATGTAAGGTGAGACCGAGACTGTAGACCGGTCGTCCACCTCCCACCCCCTCGTCGTCGTCGTCGTCATTCTCAATGGACGAAGCGAGGAGCCGTCGAGCTTCATCCCTCGATGTCGTCTTGATGACCGTCATGCCGCGCTGGTGGCCAGTGCGACGGTGGTCCCTCTGGAGCTGCGAGAACGTCTCGACGACGTCCTGGCGGCGGCGCGTGCAGATCCGGCTCTTCATCAGCGCGGCCTCTTGCACCACCCGCTGTTGCAGCTGCGCCGTGATGAAGTCGGACAGGTTGGGCGGGAACCTCGCCTGCGGCGCCATTGGCTTGTACGCTCCTGCACGCGCGCGCCACAATGTCGACGTCAAGAAGAGGAGGAGAGGAAGGAGGACGGGTCAACCGACGATCACAGGCCGTGGTGCATCGGGTTGGAAGCCGGGGCCATGCTGCGTCCTAGGCGCTGGCGGACGACGCACCTTGGCTCTCTACGGCTTCCAGGATGGTCTTGTGCAGCGTGACCCACATCCCCTTTCCGAGCTTGCGCTGGCTGAAGCGTGGGTGGAGCAGCTGGTCGGGTAGGATGACCTGGTTTGACCGGTCCTGCTTCTTCTTTGTTCCCTCGCCGGCGCTGCTCCCGCCGCCGCCGCCATCGTGTGCGGAAGCCGTCTTGGGCAGGCGCACAGGCTTGAGCTGCATCATCAGATCTGGTCCAGGTACCAATGCACGGCGATGTGACGAGGTCAGCTTCGGCAACGGCAACGACGAAGGACGACGTGGCATGAAGAGTGTGGGTGGGGCGGGGGGTTGGCCGGATCGCACCTTTTGGCAAGACGTGGCCAGTAAGGGCACATCGGCGAAGCGGGGTCGAGAGGATCTGGACTGTCTCCAGAGCCGAGAGTCGGGGACGATGCCGATGTGAGCAACAACTCTGTGCGATATCGTCATTGCCGCGGCGAGCTCGGCATGCCTGGCGACTCACGAAACGGGCTACCGTCCCAGCGGTCCTCCAAGGGGCCGATTGCCTCGCGCAGCCGCTGCGTGAGCTCGAGCTCGGCCTGCTCTTCCCCCTGTCCCCGTTTCGCTTCCTCGGATGGGCCATCTTGTCCAGTCCCGGGCGCCTGGTTCGGTTTCCGAGCGAGACTGGATAGCGGCGCCGCGGCGCAGTGTGGCTGCGGGAGGAAGCGGGTCGGGCCCGGTATCCGTGCCAGGGCTCCGCGGGATCTGACAAGGTCGTGTGCCGTGACCATGCAGCGATGGCATCTGCCCGACCCCATCGTGTGCAGGTGCCCGGTCAGATGACGATTCGCGGCGCGGGCGGGTGCGCGAGGATGGGTGGCCTGGCGAGGTGAGGTGAGGTGAGGTGAGGTGAGGTGAGGGAAGGGAAGGTTGAGAAGGTAGGGTCGGCTTCGCCGGAAGGCGGTGGGTGGTGTGGGCGGCGCGAAGAAAAGTCCGTGGCAGGGCG
Source organism: Pseudozyma flocculosa PF-1 (assembly GCF_000417875.1). NCBI lineage: Eukaryota > Fungi > Basidiomycota > Ustilaginomycetes > Ustilaginales > Ustilaginaceae > Pseudozyma > Pseudozyma flocculosa. Next base: position 192,217 of record NW_006920870.1, read on the forward strand.
TGTGGAGGAGCGAGGAGCTGGCCCTGCCAGGCCCTGCCAGGCCAGGCCACACACCCGCCTCGTGGCCCAGGCCCCCAATGCCGCGTCGCCGTCGTCGCCGGCCTGCATTCCACAACCTCGATCCCAGAGGCCAGACTCCTTCGACGTCTCCGACAGTCATCCAAACGACGGCCCAAGGACGCCAGCACGCACACCGAGAGCAGCAACGACGCCGCAGCGCCGCCCTGCTTGCTCGTCCTCGACCGAGCACGCACCCCGACAGCACAGGCAGAGGCCGCCACGCACCGTGTCATGGGACCACGAGATAGAGAGAGAGAGAGGGAGGGATAAGGGAGCGACCGAGGAAGTGACGAGGGACGGACGATGCAGAAACAACGACGGGTTGAGAGAGCACGGGTAACGACGAGAGGGGGCCCTTAGTTTTACAAAAAGTAGTCTGGCACCCGTCGCGACACGAGCGGCTCGCCCGCCCGTGGCGCCGGGTCAAACTGGAGGAACGTGTATTTGAGGTTCTCGTCAATCTCCATAATCGCCGCCTGGTTGCCGCAGCGGTAGCAGTAGTTGGGTGCGGAAAAGATCGTCACCACGTTGCGCTCCTGCGACCAGTTGAAGCCGTCCATGACCAGCTGGTGCGCCCGCGCGACGAGCGTCAGCCCGTTGTTGTGGTTGAAAGCCTCGCTAATGTCCTGACCAAACGTGTAGCCGGCGCCACGGGGCGAGATGCCCCATCCGCAGCGGTCATCGGGATCCGACCACAGCAGGTCGCACATCGGTCCCTCGTGCGGCACCTCCTGGATGCGGTCGATGGATCGGATGTGGTCCAGCGTGTCGATCGAGGGCGACAGACCGCCGTGCAGGCAGAAGATCTGCGAAATGCCGGGCGAGAGAGAGAACGACAGCAGGGCAGGGCGGCGGGCGTCAACAATCCGCAGCTCCATCCCGTCCGTGCGCCGAGGAACGACCAACGAGCCACAGGCGTCAGCGAGATGCTCACCTGGTCGTCGATGAGCGCCGTCAGCGGCAGGTAGTCGAACAGGTCGGTAAAGTACTTCCACACGTTGGCGTTGCCGTACTTGCGGAGGCACTCGTCGTAGAAGCCGTAAACCTGGGTGATCTGTCGCGACTCGTGGTTGCCGCGCAGGATGGTGACGCGGTCGCGGTACCGCACCTTGAGCGCGACCAGCAGCGTCACCGTCTCGACCGAGTAGTAGCCGCGGTCGACGTAGTCTCCCATGAACAGGTAATTGGTGTCTGGCGAGTTGCCGCCGATCCGGAAGAGCTCCGAGAGGTCGTGCTGCCGTAGCGACGGGCGAGGGCGAGGGCGAAGGCGGAGCGGAGCGGAGCGGTAGACGACACGGGGCCAGGTAATCGGACGGAGAGGAGGCGCATGCGATGATAGTCAGCGTGCCTGCCTCGGTGAAAGACGGGAGCGATCATGAGAGAGCTCGGCGAGCATCGCGTGGAGCGCGGTGATGCGGCTGGTGAATACGCACGAACTGGCCGTGGATGTCACCGCACACAGTGACGGGGCATCGGACGGGCTGGACATTGGACTCCTCGAGCAGGATCTCGCGCGCCTTGTCGCAGAGCCGCTTGATGTCGTTCTCGCTGAGCTGCTTGCACTCGCCCAGGTGGTTGATCCACTGATCCTGTTCCGCGATGTCGACCATGCTGGGCTGGCTAGCTTACGGGCGAGAAAAGGGGGTGTATGCGGCGATGCCGTTCGGTGCAGGACACTAGGACGGACGGAGACGCCCGACGTGGGTATAGGCGGGCGGGGCGCTGCAGCTGCGGGGACCTTGGCGGTATCGATGCTCGATGCGGATCAGCCGTGCTATGGCGGTGCGGCTTGGCGCAGGGATGGGGTGTGGTGGCGTCGTAGCTGCTCTTTTGGTGCGGTCGCTCAGAGCCGGATCAATGCTGAGGTGCTGTAGGCCGTCGTGACGGCTGTGTTTTCTTTTTCTCAAGTGCGATGTTTGGATGCGGGGGCGGTGGTTGCAGAGGCGCGACTGGGCAAGGAATGCAGGGTGGTGCGGGCCGGATGCAGTGCGTGGACGCGGTATCGAGGACTGCACGGGTGCTGATAGGCGGTGGTGCGAGAGGTAAGGGGGAAAGTGGCGGCGTTGGCGAAGGTGGTGGTAGTGGTGGTGGTGACGACGACGGCGGCGGTGGCGGTGAGCCCAGCAGGGGTTGCGACGGCGATAGCGCAGGCGTACCGTACTCGCGTGTGTGTCTCTGGCTCGGGCTGGCCTGGGCTGGCCTGGGCTGGGCTGGGCTGGGCTGGCTTTGGCCTGGCTTGGCTGGTATGGACTCTGGATTTGCGTGCCCGCGTCCAGCGGTTGGATGTGCGTGATGCAGAGGCCGCGGCCGCCTCGCCTGGGCCACAGCTTGCCTGCCTTGGCTGGCTGGCCCTGGCTGGGGTTTTTTCTTTTCCGCGATTCGGGCACGCCGCCTGCGGGGCCTGCTGGCTGGCTGGCCCCTGCTTGAGCTAGGACCTGCCCGCCTGGCCAAGACGATCGCGCAGGCTGGCAGGGGTTGCACCTCGGCGCGGTGCCGAGAAAGGTTGGCGTGGGCCTCGGTGGGTGCGGGTCGATCACCGCCGCCGCCTGGCTGGGCCATCTCGCCCGCACGCTGCCTGCTGCCTGGCTACCCGTTCCCCGGACTCCCACCCGCGCTCGCTCGACCTCCCCCTGGGCTTCGTATCGCAGCTGCCTCGACCTCTTTCCGGCACGACTAACCGGCCTTCCTCGCGCACTTTCTCGTGGCCGACCAAGCTTCACCACTCGCCACCATGTCGCTCCTCCGCACCGCCGCCGCCGGCGCATCGCGCTCCGCCAGGACAGCGGCCGCCGTCGCACCGCTGCGCACCTTCTCCACCTCGTCGTCCCGCCTCATCCAGCCCCAGTCCGAAAAGGACCCGCAGCTCGGCGACTACCCGGACCTGCCCTACATCAGCCTTCAGACCCGCAAATACTCGCCCAAGTGGTGGGACCCGCAAGAGAAGAGGAACTTTGGCGAGACTGTGGGTGGTCCACGAGCAGCAGCGTCAGCCCTCGGTATCGCTCTCTTTTTGACCTTGATCTGACCACGACCCTACTCGCTTCCCACCGTGCTGCTGTGTTGTTTTGCAGCCGCACGAGCAAGACGACGCCCTCTCCGTCTGGGCCCCCGACATTCACGCGACGCCCGCCAGCTCGGCGCTCCGGCAGTTCCTCGTGGCCGTCGGTGTCGTTGTCCTTTTCGGCTCGACAGTCTACGCCGCCACGCCCGAGAAGCCTGCGCTGCCAAGGGTGGGTGTCGGGTCTTGTCGCTGTGCTCTGTTCGGTCTTGACGCGACACTGACCACCTTGTGCCTTTGTGTCTGCGTCTACCCGTCTCTTGCAGACCTACCCTCGTGATGGTCTGGCGGCGGAGCTCGGAGGCTCGCAGGTCGCGGTGAGTGCCACGGTCCCTCGCGCACACAGCCAGGAGGAAGCTTGGGTGCTGAACGCTCTCGTCTTTGGCTTCGATCCCAATTCCTCTGACTCTTCACGCAGGCACCTGTCGAGGGCGCTTTCAGCAAGTCGGGCGACGACGAAGAGGAGGAGGACGATGACTAGTCTCGGCAGCTCTCGAGTAGAATCTGCCCTCTGCAATCGCGAACAGACCGACATGTGACCGTCCGCGACCGCCGTGAAGCGCTGCTCCGAGCCGACTGACCCGGCCGGCCATGCTGCTTGCCACTGGCCCGAGGCGTAGCGCGTACAAGCAGCACCGCCCGCTGGTAGACCCTGCGCAGCTCCGTGCTCGGGTCTCTGACTCTGTTGTGCATGCTGCTCTGAACTGGGTCCTCCCCAGGCTCGCTGCTGCTCCAAGGTCAGAGAGCGTGCCCGTGCTCCGCCGCTGCGACACGGCCGGGGATCTGCTCGGAAGCGGGTGTAAGACAGTCGAGGCGGTGCGCTGCCAATCTGAGCACCGCGGAGGAGGGGTCGGCTTGTCTGTGTTCCGCCCGTCATATCGATCGATGGTCAGGTACAAGTACAGTAGGGGCTTCGTAGGGCGAGATGGCCGTGGGCCTTGCGGAGGACATCGTGCGTCCGGACCATGACAGCAGGGCGAGAAGCAATTGTCCGGCGATGCGGGTGGGACGAGGAAAGGCGGCATCGGTCTCGTGGTCGCTCCTATACGAGCGCATCCCTCGATGAAAGCGTGAAGGGGGCGTCGCGAGGGGGACTTCAGACCGTAGCACGGCTCATCTGGAAGCCTGTGCGTTGTTGGCCAGCCTGGCGGCGTTCTCCTGGTTCCTCTTTGCGTTGACGCTCAGTGCCTGGCGAGAATGCAGAGCAGGAAAGGACAGCGAGGCGATGCGCGGGGTCAGAGACAGCCGCTGCGGACAGGCGGGCATCGCAGGCGCTGCTTGGACGTGAAAAGCGAGCGTGCGCGGCAAGAGGAGCGGGCGTCACCTACGTGGTAGAGGACAATGAGGACCATGGTGAGGCTTCCGAGCCAGTTGGCGAGAGCAGACAGGGTGACGTCGCTGATCATGGTGCCGGCCGCGATCGATGGGATTGTCTTTGAGTTACGGCGATGCCCCGTGGCGATGGAAAGGGGATGGGGAGGAAGGGAGGCGATCGTTGAGGGTGGGGCTGGAAGAAGCCGTGCACCTGCCGGGTGGCCATATGCCAGCAGACGGGTCGCTCCCCGCCTGAAAGGCCAGCGTGGCCAGGCCAACAGGTGGGTGGCTCGTGTGTCGCCTGTCATTCAACCGGCCGAAAGGGAAAGACGAGGCACGCCCCGCCAGGCTCCACATCCCAATTTCGAGGCCATTTTGAGCCGCCGTTTTGTCCTGGTCCTTCTTTGACTCTCCTCGACTCCTCGGTCTCCTTCTACCACTCCTTCTCCTCGGGTCGACCTCCACCGCGCCTCGGACACCAGTGGCACACAACGCCACCGCCATGAACCCACCATGAACCGCTCCGACCCCTATTGGAGCGAGACGGACGCTGCCACGTCGGCCAACGAGGGCTTCGACGACGACGACGACGGCTGGCTCTCGAATGCGAGCGACTTCAGCAGGCGCAGCCGTTCAGACCGACCCGGACCCCGGCCACAGGCACCTCAGAGCCAGAGCGGCAGCGGACAAGCTCGCCGCCTCTTTCGCATCCCCGCCGTCGCCGATGGCGTGGCAGAGCTTCGCTCTATTGCCGACTCGTTTGAGCATAGGCACAGCACCGACCTCCGCTACCCATTCTCCGAACGTGCAGAGTGGTCGCGGCTGGCCTCAAGCGAGCTCCAGTCGGTCGCAGACGAGGGGCGGCTCGCCAGCGTCGCCTTCCTCCACCACGCCCAGCTTCGTCAGCGAGTCGAGGAGAGCCAAGCTCCCCAGGCAGCCACCTCGCGTCTCCTCTCCTTCGACCACAAGCAGGCCCGGCACGACGGCGGTCGGCTCGCCTGGCCGCTCGAAGCAGATCAGGTCCCTCTTCCCCGCTGGACTCTCGGACAGGAGGTAGAGGCGATCATATCACGTCGGCACGCTGCCCTCGCCTCGGTCCGGAAGCAGATCCTCGCCGACCACGGCGCCCGCACACGCCCATCGTCGCGCAAACGCCGGAGGCGGAACAGACAAGCTACCGACGATGCCAAGGGTGCGGAAAACATCAACGCTGACGAACCGAGCCCGGCGACAGGGAGGCACGACGAAGGTCTAGGTAGCGATTCGGACGCCGAAGCCGTGTCGGAGCTCGTCGATCCAGTGCTGCTGGCCGTACAACAGCAGCTGCGACGAACCTACGAGCATCTGATGCTGCAGGAGACGTCATGGTCCAATGCTGGCTCCAGGCGCAAGAAGCGCTCACCACGGGGCAATGCACCAGAGTCGGCAGACGCCCCGAAGGACAAGGTACCGAAGATCAAGGCAAAGACCGGCAAGAGGCCATTCGACTGGCGCAGTGTCGTGGGCTTCCTCTCCCAAAGAAGCGAGTCGATCTCGACGGGGGCTGACAGGGAGATGGCGTTCGACACGGCCCTTCGAGCGACGGCGGAGCGGCTAGAGCAGATCTACGGCACAGCGTCCCTCCACCTGCTCAAGGGACGACCCACCGCCTCACAGCATTACGTCAAGGCCGGCGACTCGGCGTCGAGACGGGCGATGCTGGACAATGCCCTGGCAAGGGCTGAAGACTCGCTGCGTCCTCGGCGCGGCGAGGCGGACGAGCCGCCGCGTCGGGAAGCCGAGAGCCGCGAGAACCTGCCGACCAGGTATCTCATGGACGCGAGCCTCCTCGACCCGACTGACTTGCTCGTCGACTACGAGGCCACCGCCAAGCTGAGGCCTCCGCCTGGCGATCAGGACCGCGAGGTCAGGCCCCTTCCAGGGCGATCCGACGAGCCTACTGGCCGTCCGACGTTTACGAGGCAAGACGGGCGTGTCATTGGCTCCTCGGCTGGCCCTCTTCTGCTTGCCCGCAGGCCCATCGACCGTCGGAGAGTCAAGGAAGTGCTGAACCCTGGGGGCTCCAGGAGCGCCGTTTTGCACTCGGCTTCTGGCAGCGATGCTGGCTCTTCGGCCTCGGACAGGCGGTCCAGCGTCAGCAGCTCCTCGTCCGACGATCCCAGCTCTTCGAGTGACGACGCTGACGGTAGCAGCGACAGCGACAGTGACAGCGATCCTAGACCGTCACGACGGTCCAAGAAGGCCAAGACGGGCCGCAACACGCCGCAGAGGGCCGTAAGGAAGTCATCTGCACCATGGCGCGGCCGGTCTGAGAGCCGATCGTTGGACGCCTCCCACGAAGAGCATGACCGTGGCGCGGGCGCCTCATCCGCGTCTGCATCAGCAGCACAAGGGGAAGCGGCGGCGGCGGCGGCTCGGCCTTCCCACCAGTCATCTGCCGGAACGGGCGCAAAGAAGGCGAAACGGCGGACGCTCATCACGGCGGTCGGAGGGGTCGGCACCGGCCTGAAACGGCGAGGGATGGTCAGGGCGAGCAGCGGTTTCTAAGCGTCGTCCAGCACTTGTCACTCGAATGTATTCTGCCAGATGCGTGCACCCATAGCAGTGTTAGAGGAATGTGGTCATTGGATGCTGCGGATGCTGCCGTTGTTTATGAGAATACGAAGGGCTAACCCGGCCGGTCAGGTCAGGGAGTCGCCAGGCGCTCTACGCGACGGGACGCGCGCGGGTGCGGTGGTGTTGGTCTGCCGCGTGTCGCTGTCGGTCTCGAGTAAGCTTTATTCTGCCGAGCGGCAGGCGAGGCCTCTTGGCTCATGGGTCCCGCTCGCCACCACCATCAGCCCTTCCAGCTCTAGCCCCTTCGAGCCTCTCTCGATCTTGTCACCGTTCCGCGACCTCGTCGGACGGACTGCATCGGCCCTCGCTCTACGCACGCATCGGACGCACAGCCTCGCCCGACATTCACAGGTCTCTCGCCCGTCTGGTCGCTCGGCCGACGATGCCAGTATCGAGGCGCAAGAAGCCCAGCGCAGCCAGCGACAGCGAGTACGACGGCGATGATGGCAGCCTCGACTCGGCAAGGCCTGCCAAAGCGGCACGCAGGTCGGCGGCGGCGGGAACAAAGGTCCGCCTCGACGCTGCCATCGCTGCCGCTGAGCCGGGCTGGCCCAGACTGCCAGCACAGCCGGGCAGACGCCATGGCGCGAGCTATCACCGCCCACAGATGCTCGACGACAACACCGCCACCACAAGCCTACTAGAGTGGTTCGAGGGTGTCAGCAAGGATCGGCAGATGCCGTGGAGGCAGGAGTGGATCGACCCGACCGCGGGATCCTCGGGCTCGGTCGAGCAGCTGCTCCGCGTGCGGGCCTATCAGGTCTGGATCTCAGAGATCAGTGAGTGCTGCAATGCCCCTCTATCCCCTCCTCCGTTCCGGCTTCTGGCTGAGCTGAAGGACCGCTCTTGCCGTCTCCCCTCTCGGCGCTCCTCGTTGCTGCAGTGCTCCAGCAGACGCGCGTCGAGACCGTCAAGTCGTACTGGACCAGCTGGATGGCAAAGTGGCCGACGATTGAGGCGCTCGCCGCGGCCCAGGCAGACGAGGTGCTGTCGGCATGGCGCGGCCTGGGATACTACAGCCGCGCCACGCGGATCCATACGGCGGCCAAGAAGGTGGTCGACGACGCGCACCTGCAGGGCATGCTGCCGCAGCTGCCCGAGGAGCTCGAGAAGCAGGTCCCCGGTGTGGGCAGGTACACTGCGGGCGCGATTTCGTCCATCGTCTTTGGCCACGCCGTGCCCATCCTCGACGGCAACGTGGCGAGGGTGCTTTCGAGGCAGATGGCCCTCTACGCCAACCCAAAGGCAAAGGAGACAACGGATCTGCTCTGGCTGGCGGCCGACCTGCTTGTCAAGCACGCCGTTGCTGCTGGCTCCGAAGGCGGCGGCGGGAAGAAGGTGCCCGACGGCATCCCGGCGCGGAGTCGGATACCCGGGCAATGGAACCAGGCCCTTATGGAGCTCGGAAGGTGAGCAGGAGGAGCGACAGTGCGGTCAAGGCCGAGTCGCAGCGCCACTGACATCGTGTTCTCATCCATCTGATCAGCACCATGTGCACGCCGAAACCCAACTGCCAAGCCTGCCCAATCCGAGCGACGTGCTTGGCTTACGCAGAGGTAAGTCGGGAACCCACACCGATGGAGCTGGGCGAGGCGGGGAAGCGTTGCTCACCGCCCGAACCACGGCTGCATCTTGCGACCTCCAGGGCCAGGACATCGCGCTAAAGGAGTCAGAGATGCGCGTGGGATTCTCGGTCCCATCCGAAATCGCCGATATCGAGGATGTGTGCACGCTGTGCGAGCCGATACCTAGCGATGAAGTGGACGGAGAGAGCGGGGAAGCGATGCCGGCTAACGAGGCGGGTGCGACCGGCAAGAAAACCGCGACAGGGACGACGGCCGCCGCACAGCGACGAGGGCTGCGGCAGTCCATGCTCAACTTCGGAGGGGCCAGGAAGACGGAGGGTAACGGAGTCAAGCACGCCGGCTCGACAAAGGCGCCGCTGACTGCCAGCCAGCTGGAGCGGATCGAGGGACACGTCAAGCTGTTCCCGATGAAGGCGGTCAAGAAGCAAGTGAGGCGCGAAGAGTGCCTCGTCTGCGTCGTCAGGCGGCCGGCGGGCGCGACGTCGGCATTGGCATCGACATCGACATCGACATCGACGACGGTGCGCAAGGCGAGGAAGGCGTCCGCCACCGCCACGGCTGGGACCTCGTGGGAGTATTTGATTGAGCAGCGACCGGATACCGGTGAGTCCTGCCCGCACCACGAACGTTCAGGCTGGAGAGGAAAGACGGCACAGGGTCAGAAGGGAGACGCAGATGCTGATGCTGATTCCCGGTTGGCTTCGTGTCGTCCTCGGCGCGGCAGGGCTGCTGGCGAGCATGTGGCAATTCCCCTCGCTGACGACCCTCGTCGAGGACGGCGAGCACAAAGCGGAAACGTACCCGGCCCGCCAGTCCAAGGACGTCGTGCGGCGCTTCGCCAGCACGGTGCTGCGACGCCACGCCGCCGCCGCCGCCGCCGCGGCCGCGCACCCGGACGACCGCAACGGCGCGCCTCGGCATGTCACCATCGCCACGACGACCAAG
>NW_006920870.1:202317-313054 GCF_000417875.1 Pseudozyma flocculosa PF-1
TCTTTGTCGTCACCCTCTCCCCCGCCGCCGAAGCCGATCCGGAACCGTCGCTGGACAAGGTCGACAAAGACGACGACGACGACGACGAACTCGAGCCCGACAAGAGCGGGGCGGACAAGACCACGACCAAGAACAAGAACTTCGGCACGGGAATGCACTACCGTGCTCCTGCGCGGTGGGCGTCCGAGGCCGAGGTAGAGGCCGAGAGCCTGGGCACGGGCATGCGCAACTGCTGGGCCCTCGTGCAGGCGCACGGCAGCGCCTGATTAGGCGCGGGCGCGAGGGGCGGGTGAATGCATTGTTATTGCTGCCATTACCTGCGGACGTCCCCCGTCCGGAAAATGTGACGCTGCTAGCATCGGCGGCCAGCAGCGCATACGAGGACCTGATGCTGCCTCCTCGTCCTGCTTCTCCTTCGACATCTGCATCCCGACTGCACCTCCTCTGCCGCTCCTTTCAGGCCGAAGATAGGGTTAGGCGAGGGCCTTGTCGGCCTCCTCCTGCCGCCGCGCCGCGAGCTCCTTGATCTCGTCGGGCAGGCCCTGGGGGAACGTCTCGGAGAGTAACGAGGGCAGGATGCGGGCGTGGAAAAAACGGCTGGCCTTGTCGGCGCCCGAGTGGTGGTAGACGGCGCCGACGAGGGCCTCGAGGCAGACGCCGCGGATCTTGAAGAGGCCTGTCTCGAGCGGGCCGCGCTGCCCGTCGGTCACGGCGGGCGTCCAGCGCATGGCCTTTTCGAGCTGCAGCTCGCGCCCGATCTTGTCGCCTAGTCTCGAAGTGTGGACGACGTCTTCGAGGTCGGGCGACTCGAGCAGCCGCTGGATGTAGGAGCGCGAGGATGCAGAGAGCGAGGCGGTGTTGAGGCACGAGTGGAGGAAGAGGACGACAAACATCTTCAACGATCTCCGCCCTGCGGGAGAGGGGAAGCGAATGCCATGGCCGAGCCGAGAAGAGCATAGAAGGCGACGACGCGAGAGTCAGCACATGGAGCCGCCTATCGCAAAGGTGCCCAGCCTCATCGGCGAGGGATACGGCGCCACTTACCGAGGAAGGCGAGCCGCCTGTTGTGGCCGTCCTTTGCGTACATGAAGCTCTCGTGGGTCATGGCGCGCTTGGCGAGCTCGGCGTCGTTTCCGAGGAGATTTGTCGAGGGGAAGGGGGGTCGGGAAAAGTGGGCGAGGATGTCCTGGGACGAGAGGTTGGCGCCGAGCGGCTGCGCTGGCACGCGGCCGAGATCGGACGCAGATGCGGCGGATGTGGATGATGGTGGTGGCGGCGTCGACGATGCAGACGATGAAGAGGACGAGGATGCGGCCGAAGAAAAGGCTGCCGTCGCTACCGGCGAGGGGTGGGGGCGGTACGGGCGTGCAGAGGAGGAGAGGGTGCGCGTCGACGTCGACTGTGTCGGCTGCAGCGGGCGCGGAGCAGACGCGGTCCTGGCGGGCTGCGCTGATCGGGCTGCCAGGCCGAAGAGGGAGGAGGTCGCTTTCCTGGAGCTCATCGCGAGGCAGGCCAAGGTCGAGTGGGCGGCAGCGGTGATGGTGGATACGAATGCAATGCAGAGCTCGAGGACCGAGTGAGAAGGGGGCGGTGGGACTTGAGGGCGGCAGAGGGGCGCGGTGTAGGCGGCCAAGGAGAAGCAAGGATGAGCTCGCCGGGTGCGAATATCAGCGCCGCAGATAGGCGGTGTGAGGTAGCGAGGATGGCGAGGTAGGGGGATCGGACGAGGAGGAAGAGGCCACGACTGGGTGTGATGGTGAGCGCGGTAGTTGAAGGTGGTGGTGGTGGCTGGTGGTGCTGCTGCCGAGAGCGGTTTTTTCCTTCTGCCTCGATGGGCCGGCCTGGCTGGTCCTCGCCCCCCTCAAGGCCTGGCCTCGCTTTTCTTCTCGGCGGAGGGCGGGCTGGCTTCTGGGCGTGGCTCTGGCTCGCTCGGTTCCGCCCGTCGTTGCGTCGAGTCGAGTCGAGGGGACGACCGCGACGCAAGCCAGGGCGTGCATCCCCAGCCTGCGTCGGCCCGCGCCCCCTGCCATTCGAAAAAAGTGCGTCGTCCCAACAGCGCCCACTTGTGGCCAGCCAGAAGCAAGCAGTCCGGCCAGCAGCTGAGGCCACGCAGCGAGCGAGAGAAGAAAAAACCCAGCTGAGCGGGCTGGCCTCTCGACTGACGGCGCGCGCAGCCCACCGGCCCCTGCCTCCTTGGCTGGCTTGCACCCATAGCTCGACCGACGAACACCAACCAGCCATCTTGTCTCCGCAGCCACCGGCCATCACTACCATCACCACCTCGCATCGATCGCCTTCGACACTGCACGTCGCGCCACGCACAGTCCGCCACCTCGCACGTCAGATCGCCACTTCGAACCCTCACAGACCGCCTCGCTCACCTTAGCCAGCCGCCCCCGCCGCCGCCGCCCACCACATACTACTCCAGCCATGTCTCCGGTCCAAGTGCCGTTAGTGTCTCCTCTTGCCGCCACGCCTGTTGTCGATGGGGCTACACCCGGCTCGACCAGCTGACCATGCCTCTCGAGGATCGCTGCCGCTTGCACGCCTCCCCTTTCTATTTCCTCCGGTTACAGCCCCGCCCCCACCGACCCCACAAAGTCGTCGATGAACTGGGCCGACGACGTCGACGAGGATGGTGAGCGCTTTGCGTCTCCGCCTGGCTCACGCACTTCTTTGCCGCTCCGCTCACTCGGACTTCCACTCGGCCTGACTCACTTTGCATCTCCCCTCAGTCACGCCCGACGCCCCCAAGATCGAGGAGAGGGATGAGGGCAACGGTGTCAAGGTCATCATCGAGTACCGCACCACGCCGGAGGGAAAGAAGGTCAAGGTACGTTGCAGGTGCCCCGATGCCTGCTTGCGTCCTCAGGACGTGCTCTGACCCCGACTGACCGCCGGCGACCGCTATGCTTGCGCCGACTGCTACGCACCAGATCACCCGACGGGTCAAGAGGACCCTGATCAAGACCAAGGTCAACCACGACGTCGCAGAGCGAAAGGCGTGGACCAAGTTCGGCCAGGAGAAGGGCCGCTCCGCTGGTCCGCACTCGAGCACCACCACGGTTGGCGAAAACGTGCTCCTCAAGATGGGCGCCGGCAACAAGAGGGTGAGTAGCGCGGTGCCGAGGCTCGCTGACCAGCTCATCTGTCAGGGCACCCAATCTGCCCACCTTGACCAATCGCTCACCTCTCCATTGTCCCCCATCCCCTTCGCCCCTGACCGCTGCCCCGCTCGAATTCAGGATGAGCCCGAGGTCGACGAGATGGACAAGGTCCGACAGCAGCTCGCCAACAAGAAGATTGTCTGCCGACTCTGCAAGGGCGATCACTTCACCACAAAGTGTCCCTACAAGGACACGCTCGAGGCCATCCCCGGCGCCGGCGATGCCGATACCCCCGAGGGCGGCGAGGGCACCCTCACGCCCGCCGCCATGGACCCGACCAACCCGGCCGTCGCCGCGAGCGCGGGTGGAAAGTACGTTCCGCCCAGCATGCGGGCTGGTGCCAAGGGCGCCGGCGAGAAGATGGGCGGGCTCGGCGGCGTCTCGAGAGACGACCTGCCCACGCTGCGCGTCACCAACCTCAGCGAGGATGCCGACGACGATGACCTGCGCGACCTTTTCAGCCGGTACGGCCGCGTCGTCCGCGTCTACGTCGGCCGCGACCGCGAGACGGGCGCCTGCAAGGGCTACGCCTTTGTCAGCTTCGAGATTCGCGAGGATGCCGACCGGGCGAGGCAAAAGGTCGACGGCAAGGGCTACGACAACCTCATCCTCAGCTGCCAGTGGTCGCTGCCGCGAGGAGAGCGCCCTTAGAGGCAGTCGGTTGCGCCGATCTCCGCTGCTGCCGTCGCGCTGTCCACCGTCTCACACCGTGCCTTCCGCCGTGAGCCTCGTTGGGTGGCAAGGCAGCTTTGCACACGGCGACACCTGGCTCGCTTCAGCCTGATCCCCCCCGGCATCGCCAGGTTTCCCGCCCCATCTCCTCGCTCCTCACCCCGCCTTGTTCCTGTACATTTAGCGCCCGGGCTTCAACCAAAATCGCAGGCTACCAAAACCCCCGCCCTCCGCTGGAGTGGCAGTGGCAATGCGCGACGGCTCAGCACCCTCGCGCTAGCGCCCATGCCGGTAGCGACATGAGTCTTGCATTTGACACGAGGAGGCGGTGCGTACCATGGCGTTGCGACACGAGCGTCTCGGCGATGCGGGTCCGCGTGCACAAAGCGGGTCGAGGTGAGTTCACGGCGAAAAGGGGATCGATGCTGGCGCGTCTAGAGACTCGGGATGGAAGGGAAACGGGGTCGAGACGAGAATAAAAGCAGAGGAGCCTGACCGGGCCGGGCCTGGCCTAGGTGTAGAACCTGTTGCGACAGGTGGAGCATGCGGACAAAGAGTGGAGGGGGTTGGACAGGTTAGCCACCGATCGTCACTTGCTCGCCACTCGTGCACGATGCGCGTGGGCCAGAGAGTATAGCGCCATGGGACGCTTCTCCGCGCCTTGCCTCGCCGACACTCACTTTCGGTTCTCGTTGGGTCCAAACAGGTCGAGGCGGATCTCGGGGAGCATCCTCTCCTCGAGCAGCCTGAGGCGCTCCTCGAGGGTGTTGTTGATGGTGATCTTGCCGCCGTGGCCGGCGAGGACGACGCCGCCGAAGCTGTCCTTGCTCAGTCCCTCCTTGACCTCGACCGACGCCTCGCGGCCCGACTTTTCCTTGTAGTCGGCCTCGGCGCCTTTGGCGGCGTCCTGTGCCAGCTGGACGTCGTTGGATCGCACCGTGACGACCACCTTCTTCTCCATTAGTTGTAAGAGGCCCTGGTCGGAGCGCAAGGCGGGAGTGGAAGGACGAGGACGACCGGAAGTGGGTCAGCGCACTGGCCTAGGCTGCCTGCCTCAGACCATCATGCAACGCCCTGCCTGCTGCGGCTCACCTGGAGGATGAGGTTCTGCAGTAGCTTCTTGTACGCCTCCTGGTCGTCGGTGAGGCCCGAGAGGCGCTCCTTTGCCTGGTCAAAGAGGGTCTGGAGGTGCTGCTCGCGGGTCTGGAGCACTTTCAATCGCGACTTGTTGGTCTGGGTGGATTGGGCGCTGGTAGGGGCAAGAGGGCGGAGCAGAGCGACGAACGTTGTCGGCGCAACTGCGGTCAGCGAAAGCGCTCGAGGTCGAGTTCGAGTTCGAGGGCAAGGGCGAGGGCGCGGGCGTGGCTCACATCTTCTGGGCGGTCTCGGCCTGCTTCTTCTTCTTCTCGTACTGCGAGTCGATGTTGATGGCCTCCTGACGGACGATCTTGGCCTGTACGGCGGCAGATATGGGGAATTGGTGGACGCCATCAGCGACCTGCAAGGCCATCAAAGGGAGGCCCGCAGCGAGGGCATCGGCAGACCGTGGCCGAGCTCACCTTTTCGATGGCAAACTCCTCGTCGGCCTTGATCTGGATCTCTCTGGCCTTTTCCATGGCCTCCTGCTTGATGAAGGCCACCTGTGATGCCGGGCAGGAGATTATCAAGATGGCCGAGGTGAGTCAGGATGCTCCCTGGGGGAGGGTTGCTGCACTACCCTAAGGTGCTGCTGCTGCGGCTCACCATCTTCTTCATCTCGGAGAGGACCTCATCGTCGTTCATGGGTCGGCCCGACATTGTGTATCGAGGTGCGGGTTGCGGTGGGCGGATGAGATTAGCGGCGGGTGGGCTGTCAGCGGCAAGGGCAATGCGATGACGATGCAGTGGTCAGGGGCTCAGAGAGGGTGGCGCTGGTGGTGGTGGTGTCGAGCCAGGAGCAACTAGGCAGGGTTGCGATCACGCACGCGCCAACTCGCTCGCAGCCACACCAAGGCGGGCGGCGGTGCCCCTTAGCTGGGCTGGGCTGGGCTGGCCCCCGCCCCGCCCCCCTTTCTCTCCAGGCCTGGCCGCTGTAAGCAGGCCAGGCGCTGGGCCAGGTGGGGGCGTCACTTGGCTTGGCCGACTGCATCGGAGCCGTGGGGCCGCTGCCTTGGACAAGGTGGAGTTGCGCTGCCCGATTGCCCCGTCGGCCGCCGACCCCATGCCTGCCTGCAAAAACAGCATCGGCCAGCGATGAGCCAGGCCAGGCCTGGCCAAGCCAGGGTCAGGTCGTCCGTTCAGGGCCCACCCAGCCCCAACACCCACCATCCCCTCCGCTACGCCCTTTCCGCACCGGCCAGCTCGCCTTCCTCGCCCTCCTCCCTCCGTCTTTCATTTGCCCCAGCGTCATCACCGCGCGCTCGTCCTTTTTTCCCGCGCCGCCTTCCCTTCTCTCCTCTCGGTCTGATTGCTGCTGCGACACGTCCTCGCTCGTCCTCGACCTCTCGACCTCGCGCTGGCTCGCGCTCTCCTCGCCACCTCGTCGACATGTCTTCCGCTTCCCACAAGCCTGCCACCTCCTCTCCTGCCAAGGACGACGTCGCCTCTCCATCCAAGCAGACCAGCAGTGCAACCGCCGTCGCACCCTTTGATACCGAAAACGGCCAAGCTCAGCACAGCAGCACAGCAGACTCGCCAGAGCCCTCGGGTCGCACCAGTCTCGACAAGGATGGCGCAGGTAAGTCTCGCCTGCGCTCCACTCGCGGGCGGCAACGCGGCGCAAAAGACACCTCATGACACTCACGTGAATAACCTCATCCCTGGTTCCTGCCCTCGTTCCGATAGAGGAGCACGCGAGCCGCAAGCGGGAGAGGGAAACAAGCCTAGAGCCTTCTGCAAATCCATCCCCCAGCGTGAGTCTCGTCCGGTCGACAAAGCAGCAGAGCTAGCGAGGCTGGACACACATTTGACCTCCGCTCATCCTCTTTCTGCCCGCGTCTTGCACCACGCCACAGACCGCCGCCACGCCAGACTCGCTCCCACTGAAAAAGAATCGCCTCCAGAACGACAACAGCGCCTCTTCCCGGCCCGAAGACGTTGCAGAAGAAACCGAGCCTGCCGAAGAGTCGGTCGAAGACAAGGCAAAGGCCGCCCCCGAGACGGAAAGGGTCGGCCAGATCCGTCAGAAGGTCCAAGACCTCACCTGGAAGGAGGGCAAAGATGGCGACGCCGCAAAGGACTCGACAGCCCCTGGCGGCAAGACCACAGAAGCCGCAGAGGAGGCATCGACGGCGGCAGCAGTCCCCGGATCGTTGTCTCAAGAGGCCAAGGGGGCCGCCAAAGTTGAGACCAAGTCCACCTCTAGCCCTGCCGAGACCCCCGCGCCCGTCAGGACCCAGCCGACCTTTTCCTCCTTCAGCGCCAGTGCATCGCCCTTTAGCTCCGTCCCAACACCTTCGGGATCATCCTCGACGGCGTCGGGCAAGGGCGGCTTCGTCAGCTCCGCATCGCCGTTCAAGACGTTCGCCCAGGGCTCTGCCTCGCCATTTGCCAAAGGCGGAGGTATCAAGCCCAGCAGCCTTGGGTCCTCGATTGGGGGACACCACGAGACCACCACCATCAGCGCGGGCTCCGCCTCGACGTCGGGCTCGTCGACACCAAAGGGGTCCAACCTCGGCTTCGGCGCCTTTGCCGGCGCGAGCCCCCTCAAAAAGACGATGCCGGGACCCGGCGCCAAGGAGGCGTCTCCTGCGGCCGCTGATCAGGCTCCGGCCACCTCGGTGGCTTCGTCCAAGAGCTTTTCCGAGCAGCTCTTGAGCGAAGCGGATTCGGCGACGACGGAGACCAAGTCAAAGGACCGCCCGGCACTCGACGCGGCGGAGCAGGAAGGTGAGCTGAGCGCGAGAGACCAGACCGAACCCGTCAGCCCCGGCCCTGCTGACCTCCAAACTTGTCAAACCGCATCACTACAGTCATCACGGGGGAAGAGGACGAGCAGAGCGTCCACAGCGTCCGGGCCAAGCTCTACACCATGGCCGACGACCAGAGCTGGAAAGAGAGAGGGACGGGCACGATCCGCGTCAATGTGCCGAAGTCTCGGGACGGCAAGCACTCGGCCAGGCTAGGTACGTACTGCGTCGGCCAGGCCGGCATCTTGAGAGGTCGCACCAGCTCACGTCCTCCCTGCCCTCCGCTCTCCTCCCTCTATCCTCCTCATGCGTCCCTCTGACCGATGCGCACAGTCATGCGGGCAGACGGCATCCTGCGCCTGATTCTCAACGTCTCGCTTTTCCCCGGGATGAAGTGCGAGCTGCAGGAAAAGTTTGTTAGGATCGTGGCGTTCGAAGACGGCAACCTGGCCCACTTTGCCATCAAGGTGAGGAGGATCCGCCGTGCTCGCCCTCGGCGCCATTGCCGTCGTCGTCGCCGTCGCAAGCTGGGATGAGTGAAGCCAGCAGGAGCGAGCTATCCTGACACCAACTTCTTAATCTTCCCCCTGTCACCCGGGTCGTGTGGCGCCCTTCTCGCAGATGAGCAACCCGACCAACGCGGTGGCGTTTATGGACGCGGTTCAAAAGCAGATCTCCAAGCTGTCCAAGTAACGACTGCAGCGTGCGGTCGGCGGATCGCTGCAATAGCAGCAGCAGTGGCAGCGGCGGCAGGAGCGGCAGGTGTGGGTGGTAGAGCCGTCTTTTCACCCTCTCCCTGCACCCGTCGAGGTGCGCAAGGGGGGTGGTTGACCACCGATCTCCAAAAAAGAGGCCGAAGGGGCCGAACACATGTCGTATGCATGGCTAAGCCACCACATCGTCACTACCATGCTGCTGCCCCCCCTGCCATTGTTGGCAGCGGCATGCAATGGCCACGCGGTCGTACAACCTTCCTTCCCTCCCCTCCCCTTGCCACCAGGTACACGCGAGCAGATGCAGGCCACGCGTCGAGACTGCACCCGCGACTCGACTCTGGGCTATACGCGGGTCCATGACATTCGGGTTTGTGGGTTGCCAAAGGCGGGTCGACGATGAAGCGGGGCGAGGCGAGACGAGGCAAGGCGGAACGAGACGAAACGGAGAGGAAAGGAGCGAGTGGCAACGACAAACATGGGCCAGTCTATCTACAGCGGCGGTCTTCTACCATCCTCGTCTATGTTGTTGATGCACGCAGCAGCAGGGAGGCGATGTGATGGGGGGGACGGGGTGGAGCCGAAGGGCTATGGGTGGAGGACGACGCGGACGGGGCGGGCGGGCGGGCTCAGGCGTCGTTCATGAGCTGGAGGACGTCGAGGAGGGTGGCGGCGCTCCAGGCCTGGGTGGCGCACGAGTCCGGGCAGTGTTTGCCGTCGGCCTGGGTGAGTTCGGGCAGGCCGGCCCAGGGCGAGGCGCGCACGTGGCGGCGGTGCTCGAGGAGCAGCGCATTGATGCGGTGCGTCATTTCGGCCTTGGCCACGCCGGCCTCGGAGCCAAAGTGGAACACGGCGCGAAGGTAGTAGCCCCGCAGCCACACCCATTCCGGTCCGTTGCTGCAAGAGGGGAGGGAGGGAGGGAGGAGGAGGAGGAGAAAGCGACAATGTCGGCGTCAGTCGTCGTCCAGTTGAGCTCGTACAGACGGACGTCCTGAGGTGCCCGCCTCGACGTGATGCCGCCTCGACCCAACGCCGACTCACTGGTAGTTCCAGCCGCACGACGTGGCGGGATCGTCGTTCTCGGTCTGGTCGTAGTTGGGCCGGTAGTTGTAGTCGGCCGGGTCGAGCGTCTTCATGCCCAGCGGGCCCACGAGAATCTTGCGCGCATTGTTGAGCGCCAGGCGGGCGTGCTCCGGGTCGAAGAGCTCGGGAGCCACGCACATGGCAATGGGAAAGTTGGAGCGGAACTGGTAGTCGGCCCACTCGCGCCCCTTGGATGATCCAAAGATGTCCTTGTAGATGCCCCTGCGGTTGACCAGGCTCGAGTCGACCTTGTACTTTGCGTCCTCGTTGGCCGAGGCGGGGACGTAGTAGGCCTCCTCGAACGAGCGTTGGAGCAGGTCGGCCCACTCTTTGTACGTCACCAGGCGCTTCTTGCCGTCGACGGTCGCCTCGACGCCCTTGGCCAGCTTCCACTTGCCGCTTCGCTGCAGGCCGTCGACCCAGGTCAGGGTGCTCTTGAGCAGCGCCGTGATCTCGATGGCCGCGCCGTCGCGCGGCGAGCCGGGCACGCCCTTGTTGCCGGCGCGCGCCGACGAGCCGTTCTTGTCCTGCCAGGTGCCGCAGTTGTGCTGGTTGCCGCCAAAGATGATGCCCGTCTTCCAGTCGACGTCAATGTCGATGTTGAAGCCGTCCGGGTGCATGTCGTTGTCGATGGCGGGGCCGGCATTGTACTCGCGGAAGTGGATGCCGCTGGCGTGCCGCTGCAGGATCTCCTGGATCAGCTCGGCCACGGTGCTCGAGTACGAGTAGGCCTTGGCGTCGTCCCAGGCGATCCACTCGTCGTCCTTGGGGAAGCGCCGCTTGACGGGCTCGTCGAGGATCTTGACGCCGTCCGGCGCCATCTTCGTGTAGTCCTGCACGTTCTGTGCAAAGAACCACGGGCCGTCTCGGCAGTTGTAGCGTGGAGTCCGACCAGAGTCGAGCAGATTGGGGATCAGGCCGTGCTTGAGCGTCGAGCCAAAGGCAAGGATGTGCTCCCTCGCCGCGCCGTACATGCCCGTGGCCAGGTAGAGGCCGCGCAGCGAGATGAAGACGTCGCGGCCCCATAGCCGGGCCCATGAGGCCGCGAAGAAGGGGAGGCCGGCGGCCATCGACGCGACGTCGCGGTCCGGCCAGAGCGACGCCGTCTTGACCGTGCCGTTCATCTGGACGGCGCACAGGCCGAGCGACTTGGTAAAGTCGTGGCTGTGCTGGACAAACGGCGACATCTGCGAGATGGCGCGCGCGCGGGCGGCCCGGTAGGCCGTGTTGATGACGAGCGAAAAGTACTTGGGTCGCAGGAAGTTGGGCACGGTCGAGGCGATCAGGTCGAAGCGCTCCTTGAGCCAGGCGGCGGGGGCGGCCAGCTTGGGGAACAGGCCGACCTGCCTCTCGAGGCGGGCGTGGACGTAGTCGAGCGCCCAGGTGCCCTTGCGCAGGTGGCCGCACAGCGGATGGCCGAGGTCGTTGCGCTCCATGATGCTCCTCAGCACCGACATCCAGCCCTCCAGGCCGCAGTAGACCAGCTTGCCGTGCTCGGGGATCTCGTAGACGCCATCGCTGCCTCCGGTGACGTCCTTCTCCTCTCCGTCGGCGCGGTGCAGCAGCACGTTGAGGTGGACCAGGTCCAGCGAGGCCATGGCATCGGCCGCGCCCTTGGAGCAGATGGAGTCGACGTCGGCTCCGAGGCCGGACATCGACGTGCTAAACACCATGATGCTGCCCGGGGGGAAGCTGTCCGGGATGCAGATCTCGGTGTAGGCGCCGCCGTCTTCGTTGGTGCCCTCCTTGAGCTGCGGCGTCTCGACGTCGACGAGCTTGGACTCGAAGCCCCGCAGCTCCTTTGCATCTTCCTTGACGTTGCGGTCGACGATCTCGAGCGACTTGCCGAGGATGAACGTGGCCTTGGTGCGGTCGAGCCGCACGGGGCTGATCGAGCCGCGGTCCTTGCCGCGGGCATTGAAGGCCGTGTGGGCGAGGCACAGGAAGCCCTCGTGCGTCTGCGGGTGGACGCGGTGGACAATGATGTAGTCGTTCTCCTGGTGGACGTGGCCCTCCGAGTAGCCGCGCAGCACCATCTCGGTGTGCAGGTGGTTGACCAGCCGCTTGACGGCGCCGATACCGCTGGCCTCGGGGTGGGCGTTGGTGGCGTACTTGCGGCTCTCCTGGACAACGTCGAGGGTCTTGGGGTACAGGTCGTCGAAGCCCTTGGTGCTGCCGATGGCGGACCACGAGAAGGCAACCAGGGCGCCCATGGTCAGGGCGTCCTCGGTCGTCCTCTTGGACGTCGGGGTCTCGTTGTCGTGGGTCAGGTCCATGAAGAGGGCGTGCGGGCTCGAGCCGTCCAGCTGCTGGATGGTGCAGGGGACCGGCGCCTTGGAATCGGGCAGGGTGGCGGTGCCCTCCTCGTTCAGGCAGGCCTCGTCCATCGATCCAATCGGCTTGTTGACGCCGAACCGGTAGAGGAGGCGGCTCTCCTCCTTGGGATCATGCGCGTTGTCCATCTCGCGGATGAGCGAGTTGATGCCGAGCCGGCTGACAAAGTGCACGTCCATCTCGGCGCTGCCCGTGAAGAGCTCGGCGCAGACGTAGAGGTTGGGGTTGGCCCGGCGCGCAATGTCGAGGAAGTGCTCGCCGACGTGGATCGGCGTCGAGTGGCAGTTGTCGATGCGGAAGGCGTCGAACGCGGACGCGAGGAGCAGCGTGTAGGCCTCCATGTGCTTCCAGAGGAAGGGTGAGTCTTCGGGCTTCTTGCCGTAGCGCAGCTTGACGCAGTCGCCCCAGACAATCACCTCGCGGCGGAGGTAGACGCGCGACGACGGAGACGCAAAGTCCTCGAGCGGGTCCGCGGCCCAGATCCAGCCGTTGTTGGCCAGGGCCAGCTCCCTGGGATCCCGCTTCTTGCACGCGGGGTTCTTCGGGTCGAGCCGCGTGAAGTAAGGCTCGAAGAAGGGGCTCGATGCGGTGATGGGTCCGAGCTTGGGGCCGTTGGGGTCGACGCGGGTGTACTTGAGGCGCCCGAGCAGGTTGTCGAGGATCGCCTTGACGTCGTCGTCGTACGTCTTGTAGAGCGAGCTGTTGACCTCGTCGATGACCTTGGAGAAGAAGTCGAGCGTCTCAGAGTCGGATCGCCCGCGGCAGATGGTCCTGAAGATGGAAGCAGCGAGGGGCGCATCGAGGCTGGTGACAAACCTGGCGCTCAGGGCCATCTGGTGGTGCAGGGCATGCTCTCGGACGATGCTGGCCGCCTCCTGCAGCGAGGGGCTGTCAGGCAAGCTGAGAGCCTTGACGGCCGCGTCATCGGCCTGGCCCTTCTCCCATGCCGACTGGAATGCCGCCGTCTCGGCCTTGACGTCGAGTACGTAGAACTGCCAGAGGTTGAGCTTGGGCAGGACGTGGTCCTTGATCCCGTCAACGATGGCGGAAGCCTCCTGGTCGCTCTTTGGCTCCGTCGGCAGCCCGAGCTCGCCGAGCTTGCCGCTGTACTCGAGGAGCGCGCGGTCGAGCTCCTCTGCCGGGGTGAGGTGGGGCGAGTTGAGCGGGTTGTAGGCCGCTTCGGGGTGCTCGTTGAGCCAGGGGCTGTTGTGGGCCGTGTGGTTCCAGACGACGTCGCTCATGCTCAGGATGCCCCACTTTTCCTTGATCTTGGCCATCTCGGCCTTGATGATGCGGGCGCGGTCCTCCTTGGTGGCCGCCTTGCCCGTCTTGGCGTCAAAGAGGTCGTGGGAGAAGTCGGTCTGGTCTGCGATCGAGTAGGGGCTGTTGCTGGCGCCCCTGACGTTGAGCGGGGGAAAGTGGAGCATGTTGTAGCCGGCCTCCTTTGCGCACTGGAGGTGGGGCTCCCACTCGCCCAGTGACCCGGCCCACTTTGCGATGAGCGTCTGCAGGACGAGGCCGTCGAGCGGCAGCAGCTCGACATCGCCGGTGACCTGGCCACCGCCCTTGTCTGCCGACAGAGGGCGAGAGTCGGGGCCGAGGATGGGCTTGCGCACGGGCGCCTTGAGGACGGGGTCGACGTTGAAGTAGCCGTGCTTGCCCTGCTTCCGAGTGCGGCCATCGCTGCTCTTCTTGAAGAGGTCCTCGTCGTCTTCCTCGGTGGTGAACTCGACGTAGAACTCAAAGACACCGGCGCGGTCGATGATGAGGTCGACAAAGTTGGGGCGGGTCAGGTCGGCGGGGAAGCTGTGGGTGCGGTGGGCCGGGGCGCTCGCGAGGATGGTCAGCGTGCGTGTCACTGCGCATCGAGAAGGCCTCCTCGTCGCGGGGAGATGTTGGACACTCACCTCCTGTCGACGAATGTGGTCCTGTCAAACTGGCTCTTTGACGCGGGGTAGTTGGAGAACAGTTTGGCCTGCTTGGAGGCTAGGCTTCCGGCGTCGATGGAGAAGCGCAGTAGGTAGGGCTCGAGCGGTGCGGGCAGCCGGATGTACTGTCGAGGGGGAGAGTGGGAGGAGGAGACGTCAATACGAGTGCATGCTGATGGTGGGTCCGGGAGGGGCCTGCGCGTATGCTCACGGATCTCTGGTCGGAAGGGCTGCCATCCTCTTCGAGACGAAGCTCAAAGACCCTGAGAGGGGACGAGGTGGAAGGTGCGGGCTGCTTTGTGGTCTTTGGGGCGCTGCCGTTGCCCTTTGGGGTGCCGTTGGCCGAGGATGCGGCCTTGCGGACGGGAGCCGGCATGGTGTCGAGCGCCTCGCTGGCGTGCGGAAGGGTATGCGGAGGGATGCGGTGGTGTGGAAGTCTAGGGGGTGGAAAGAGTGCGAGCGAGAAGGGAAGACGAGGGGACAAGGGAGAAAGGGGGGGGGGGGGGATTGGTGGTCGTCGAGGTGAAAGAGACGAGGGGATGATGTAGGCGGACCGGCTCGTCGTCGATCGAGAGAGGCTGGGGTGGCGGAGATGGCCAGACGAGGGAGGGGTCGCGGGTCGAGAAGAAGCAGCAGCGAGCAAGCAAGCAAGCAAGCAAGCAGGCAAGAGAGGGCTCGAGCGTGGCTGGATGGAATGCGCAGTCGCCCCCTGGTCGAGATCGCATCGATTCGATAGTCGGCAGGCAAAGAGCCAGAGGCAGGCGCAGGCCTACATAGGCCAATCGGACAGGCAGGCAGGCAGGGTCTCGAGCTGCCCGAGGGTCGCCCGCTCGCTTGGCAGCCAAGCAACGAGCAAAGCAACAGCTGGCTGGCGGGGGGCAGATGGGCTCATGGTTGGCTGCCTGTCCAGGTGGCCCGCCCGATCGACGCATCAAGCCGCAGCGAGGTGACATCGTGTCGACACCGCGCGGGCCCCAAACGACGCGGCGGGACGCCAAAAAGCAGCCAAGCCAGCTGCGCAGCCCATGCAGGCATGCAGCAGGCCAGCGGCAGGCCAGCAGCAGCATTGGGGCTGGTTCGTGGTGCCCCACAGATGGCCAACGAGGTCGAGTAGTGATGCAGGCGAGGTGAGATCTGGTCGCCTGCTGTCCAGCTTGCTTGCTCGACCAAAGCAAGGCAGGCAGGGCTGACTACAGCCAAGACCAAGCCTGGGCCCTGGCCTCTGCTGATGGTGGTGCAGGCCAGCGAGGCGGCCAAGAAGAAACGCAAAGCTGCCAGGCCGCAACGCGATGGACCCTTGCTTGGGCCTAGGAGGCCTTGCTGCACCATGCCGTCGATCTGCGCTCCGTTTCCATCGCCCAACGTCCGGTGGCCAGCCTGCAGATCGCCGCGCGCGGATCAGTGGTCAAGCCCGATTAGCCACCAGCCCGATTGGCATCTCCGGGTTTAGCCGTCAACTCGACCCAAGGCCGAGACGCTTGGGATGGCCCGTGGGCGGGCCGGCTATTGACCGCTCCCGGGGTCAACTAGCGCTGCCTAACCCAAGCAGCTAACTTACCCCGGACGACCTGCCACCACCACCACCGCTGCCACTACAATCCACTTCTCCACGACGCACCCCCCCAAACCCACCATTTCGCCCGCCATGTCGCTCTCTAGCCCGCAGGGCACCTACAACAACACCTCGCTCCAGACTGTCCACTTTGGTCCGGGCATCGTCTCGGCCGCCCTCCCCGCCTCCCTCGCCAAGCTCGGCGCCAAAAAGGCCTTTGTCCTCACCGGAAATTCGCTCGCCACAAAGACCGACATCATCAAGGACATCCAGTCCGTCCTCGGCGACGCGCACGGCACCACCTTCCACTCCATCGGCGAGCACGCCCCCGTCTCGGGCATCCGCGACGCCACCAACCAGATCAAGCAAGTCGGCGCAGACGTCATCGTCGCCGTCGGCGGAGGGTCGCCCATCGACGCCGCAAAGGCCATCTCCTACTTTATCCACGAAAACGACCAGAGCACCAAGGGCAACGACCATCCGGACTCGTTTATCCCCATCATCGCCATCCCCACCACCCTCAGCGTCGCAGAGACGACCGCAAACGCCGGCTACAAGTCCGACGACGGCGACAAGATCGGCGTGCACCACCCGGCCGTCATCCCGCGCACCATCATCTACGACGCCCAGCTCACCCTCGCCACCCCGCAGCGCCTCTGGCTCTCGACGGGCATGAGGGCCGTCGACCACGCCATCGAGTTCCTCTACCGCTTCGACACCCACCCGCTCCTGCGCGGCCAGGTCTACAACGCCATCCGCGAGCTATTCACCTTCCTCCCGCTCTCGAAGCGTAGTCCGGACGACGTCGACATCCGCCAGCGCCTCCAGCTCGCCGCCTTCATCTCCCTCTGGCCCGAGCTGCGTCGCGGCGCCCTCGGCCTCAGCCACGGCCTCGGACACAAGCTCGGAGCCACCTACGCCATCGGCCACGGCATCACCTCGTGCCTCACCCTCTCCCCCGCCATCATCCACACGGCCCAGAGCGACGAGACCCCGCTCGAGGCCCTCGCCGCCCTCGCAGGCGCGCTCGAGTACATCCCGGCCCCCTTCAACCCGAGCCCGCAGCCACTGGCCCCCGCCGTCGGCAGCGCCACATCCCTCGACGCCGCGCAGCTGAGGAGCAAGGGCGCCGAGGTCGGAAAGGCCGTCGATCGCCTCGTCCGCGATCTCGACCTGCACGTCACCCTCAAGTCGCAGGGCGTTCCGCGCGAGGACCTCGAAAAGATCACCCAGAGGACCCTCGGCGCCGATAAGCCGAGCGACTCGGACGAGTACAGGAAGATCCTCGAGCTCCTCGAGGGCATCTACGACGACCAGCAGGGCCAGCTTTAGAGGCAGGGCCAGGATATATGTAGCAGCAGCAGGATCGGCAGCGGGCAAGACAGAAAAGTCGAGGCAAGAGATTGCTTTGTGTATTGTTCAGGGCATTGTCCGAGAGCGGTGGCCATGCTGATTGCTGACGACGGAGAGCGACATCGCGCCGAGACGCAAGTCGATCCGGACCCCCCGGCGTGCCTGGGCGAAGGGGGAAGGTCCGAACGACTTCGTCCAGCCATGCGAAGCGTGCAGGGAAGCAGAGACGGCGCGCGGCGAGGGGGGAGAGCGGGCGGGCGAGCGGGCGGGAAACGGAGCATGGTAATCTATGTACAGAATGCGAGGGCGGTGCTGAAGGAGTGTGGCGATTGTGGTGGCGGCAGCGAGTGGCGGCGGATGGTGTGCGATGATGGCGGGACGAGCAGAGCAGAGCAGGGCAGGGCAGGGCAGAACGGGACAGCAGGGCAGGTCAGGAGAGCGAGTGCAGAGAGCACAGAGATGCGTGCAAGAGGCAGAAAGCAGCCACGCTCCTTGGGCATCGTCTAGATGTCCGGAGGGCGAGAATGAGCAGAGGGCCATTGACGGCGGTTCAGACGACGTCGATGCCGATGAGGTCGGCGGCGAAGAAGCTCCGTCCCTCGGGTGCCGGTGCCGCCGAGCCCGAGGTAGGAGGAGCCGGACCGCTGGAAAACTTGGGCGACGTGTTGCCGCTATCGCCAAAGACGACGACGATGTAGTCCTGTCGAGCCTCGAGGTCCGAGGGCAGCGTGACGCTCTTGTTGCCGTCGTTGAGTGCGAAGCCGTCGGCCAGCGTCCACTCTGCCGCGCGTGTAAGGACGGTGGGGGGGTAGACGGAGGAGGAGGGGGAGATGACGGTCAGCGGGGTGCACGACGGCGGCTTCGACATGGTGCAGGTGGGGGGTCGGGCGACTCACTCAGGTTGAGGCCTCCGGCGCCGTCGGCGGGCTCGTAGCCCAGCATGATACGGCCCTTGGGGTCCTTGAGCTCCTCTGGCTTGTCCGCCGTCGACCTGTCAGATTGAGGGACAGAAAGGAAACCATGACATGTCAGAGCAGCGCCCACGCCGACGCCAACGCGCCCACGACGAGGCTCGTCGCGACAAGACGAGGCGAACCAAACTCACCAGCTAACGAGCTGCTCGGACCCAGCCGTCCAGTTCTCTCCACCGGCAGGAGCAGTGATCTTGGGGTTCCAGACGATGCGCTTGACGAGGTCCTCTGACTCGCGCTCGTCGAGGGAACGGTCGAGGAGCATGTTAGGCCAGTCGACGTTGCGCCTCTGCCCGCGGACCATGAGTTCGGCCTCGGACGTCGAGTCCTGGCCCACCGGTCCACCGAAAGCCGAAGTCGCAAGGAGCGAGGCGGAAAGGAGGAGGCTGGAGAGCTGCATCGTGCTCGGATCGGAGTGTATGAGGCGCTGAGGGGGACGGAGGGCGGCTGTGGATGGCGGCGAGAGGGGGCGGTAACAAGAGGATTTGGCAGCGGGAAGAGAAAACTGAGAGAGGAGTAAAAGGCAAGAGGGAAAGGGCACTGGGAGGAGTCCGTAGCGGCTGAAAGAGAAGGTATCGGAGGGGGCAGAAGGGGCCGATGGGATCTGGAGGAGAGGCGCCATGTTATATAGCCCGGATGGGGCGTGGCGTGCCCAAAGTCGCCGAACCTGCCTCCATGACCGTGGCGTCCCCCAGAGCGGAAGGGCGCCGGAGGCCACGCACCCCAATGCCCCACTCTCGCCTGACTGCTGTGAATCACTGCGGCCACTCTAGAGGGTCACACCGACAAGAGGAATGACGAGGACGCCGTAGAGGCGTTCCGTCGACGGCGAGTTTAGCATCCAAGCATCGACCTTTGGTCGGGGTGGACTGACGCGCGCCGAGGCTCAGGCTCGGCCCCTTGTCGAACGACGGCACGGCAGACTGCCTCCAACTGGACGACGGTACTGTACTCCGTTGTGAAGGTGGGACGGCCCGCAGTAGTGTGCGTTGCTCGAGGACAGGCCAAGAGGTGAAACCAGGAGGAGTGACCAGGAGGCGCAACCTGTAGCCGATTGACTTAGCTTGCGCGCTAGATGGCTCGTACGGCGACTTCCGTCGGACAGCAACCTAGTCAACGGCGAGGCCGTACAGGGCCACCGCAGAGGTGAAGAGAGGCGCCCGCCGAACAAGGAAGGGTCACCAGGTCACTCTACCGGCGCTTGTCTCTCGTCGAGCGGAGGACCGGTCGCACACGTACCTACACGTACATACACTTCTCCAACGAGGTCTATATCTAGCGTCGCGAGCTAGCGGTTAGCGGTCAATCAGTCAAGCGAAGCGGGCGGATCCTCATCTAACCGAACCTGCTGCCTCGACCCCCTGCCTGCCTTTTGCTTTTGCATGGTCGGGCCGCATTGCGTAGCGCGGAGCGGTTGAACGTGGACCGCTCAAGGATGCGTGCGGGTCGATACGGCGCGGTAGGTGAGAGAGTGGCTTGCCCCGCACCCTCGGATTGACGGCTCGATGACCGGCCCGTTGGTCGACGTCGGTCAGGCGGGACGGCACGACATGTCAAAAGAATAAGAATAGCAGCAGGCAGGCGGGGAGGGCGGTGACGTCTCGCCTTGTACCGGTCGATAGCCCTCGGAAGAGAAAGGCGAAGGCACCGAGGGTCCTTGCACGAGGATCGACCCGAAAGGCCCGGCGGTCCAACGAAGTAGAGTTTTGACCCTGGCCTTGGGCGGGGCGCAACGGCAGGCTAGGCTGCCGTACGGCAGCTCCTACCGCCTTTTCGGAAGGAGGGGGAGATGGGCATGAGAGACGTCATGCTGATCCTGCTGCGACACGGTGGAGCACCGCAATGGCAGGCAGGGGGAACAATGGAGGGGCCGGGTTGAAGTGTTTTCCATCCGTCGATTTGTTGGAGCACCTCGACGCCCGTCGACCATGACCTTCCCGTTGCGGGCAAGAGTCAGAAAAGAGTGATGGACGGCGCCCCTCGTACGGTGGATCAATCAGCATCATCATCATCATCACCTAACCACGCACACAGGCAAGTACAGTAGTTGCTCTAGCTTCGCACAGAGCCAGCTATCTTTGGCACCCGCGCATCGCATGCAGAGACGACGAAGTCGTGACGAGCGAGCGAGCGAGCAAGCAAGAGAGAGTGAGGGTAAGTTCTGTACGTAGAGAGGCTCGACACAGCGTCCGTTCATCGCTTCAGCTGGGAACTTGCCAGCTCGAGAGGCTAATGTGCACCCCGCACGTTCGGTCAAACAGGTGGACTGCCACGGAAGGCGCTGCTCAGCGCGCGGAAGGCCGCGTGTGTGTGTGTGAGCCTGTCACGGACTGCTCCTCTGCTGACGCCGTCGTGCTGTAGCCCGAGAAGGGCGGTGGTGTTGCGACCAAGCACATGTAGTGCATCCTTCCATCCATCGTTACTGTAGAAACAGGTCTTCGGCCGCGAATATGGTGCTTAGCGAGGGCGAATGGGCGCAGCGGCACCGCGCGTAGTAGGTGACTCTGCGACCGCGGGGTCAAACGAGGACGAGGCTTCGGAAGCACGATGGCGGCACCTCGCCAAAGCGCCATCTTGCAGATGAGCCTACATAGTACGTTAGATGTCACGCTACTTGGCCTCTTGCTTGTGGCTCGTCGAGCGAAGTAGATGGGGACAGATGCCTTTGCGCTACACGAGGCCAGGGTGAAGCCCTTCGCCCTGCTGTGCCCACATCATCATTGAGGTCTTCGCTGTCGTCTCGCCTTGCTTTGCCTGCTCACCCACAGGGTCACCTTGGACTGAGCATGAACGCCGCTAGCTGCCCCGCCTGCCAGCCGGTCTTCCTGCCTGCCTGCTAGTCGCTGCATGCTGCACTGTCGAGCAGCTGCTCGACACCATAGCCTGCGACAGACGGCTTCTAGTGGGTCGTTTGTCCCATGACCCTCCGCACGACCATGCGCTCGTCCATTTTGCCAGCGCAGCGCGACTGAGGGACCTTGTTCCCACGGCTCGTCATCGTCGCCCGCGACAGTGTTAAGCCCCGCAGACCAAGTCACTCTAGGTCGAAGAGCAAAGATGCCAGCGCCGGTCAGTAGGCCGGTTGCGTTCAGGAGATGGCCGAGAGATAGGGGCAGGCAGTTTCGACCGGAAGAGCTTGGTCGTGGACACGCGTCTCAGAGCTCGACGGAAGAGCCGGTCTCCGCCCCGGTCTGGAGCTTGCCATCGGCCACCTCCGCTTCGGACCAGGCCGATGTTGATCAGAACAAGGTTGGCGCCGTGCCGTGCGGCTGTGCTCCTCGCGGCTCGACCCGGACGGATAGGGTGCCGTAGCAAGCGTGCTCGTCGGGCAGCCCGACCTCCGAGGGGCGTAGTCGACGAGGCCAAAGCGTAACAAAAGCCACCACCCTCGACGTCTGGTCGCGACCGCGACCACGTTGGCCCACGCCCCGAACGTCAGGCGGCACTACCTTGTGGCGGCCGAGCACGAACACTGCCCTCGGCCGTCGCCGGGATCCTCGGGGCGTCGACAGCCACCAATTCGTCGTCCACCCTCACGGGCCGCCAGCCTACCCGGACCGACTGATCTGCCTCGCCTTCGGCAGGGCTGTGCCACCGCAGAGGGCAAACCTATCGTCCAACCACCATCTTCACACCCTTTCAGTCGCCCCCTTTGTCCGCGAAACGTCTTCGTCTGACGGCCCACGCGTCTTCCCACGCCACCCGGACAAGGAGCAAGCTTGAACGCCCCGGGCCACAGCATGGTCGACGCCACGCCGCACCACAAGGTGCGACAGGTTGCTTGACGGAGGCACACCGCTGCCGTTCCGGTTGGTGACCCTGGCCGGCAGACGAACTCCGGTCGTCGTCCCAAGGCAGCATCGACCATGGGGCACGCAACGCCGTCCTTCGAGAGGGCGGCTCGAAGCACGGCTGTCCCAGCGAGCCAGCTGCTCCAAGGCCGGGCGATACTCTGCTGCACATCGAGGTAGGACGAGCTACGAGGACAACCACGGCTACTTGGTCACGGTCGATGGGATAAAAGGTCGGGGTCTATCATGGTTCCCTCTCTCATCGCCATCATACAACCACTCAGACAGATTCTCACTACCGCTCTCTCTTGCCAATTCTCGCAACCACAACCAATCTCCCAACCCAGCCAATCTAGCAAAGTGAGCTCTACCTGGCTCATCGGCTCGACGGAACGGTCTGGCCCTTTGCTGCGGAAGCTGATCCTTGCCTTCCGTTGCTCCCCCACGCGCCCTACTACGCCCTCCCACACCTCCAGCAGAATGCAGTTCACCGTCAAGACCGCCCTCGTCCTTGTTGCCCTCGTCGCCTCGGCCGGCAGCGCCATGGCCCAGGGACCTCGTCAGATCAGCCACGGCAAGGCCGGCTGCAAGATTCCCGCCCCGGGCAAGATCCCCTCGGGCAACGCCCTGGGCCAGTGCCCCAAGAACGACTGCGCCGCCGCCCTCGACCTCCCCAAGTTCTGCGCCCTCTGCAAGAGCGCCGGCGGCACGCCCACCGGCTGCTAAGCTGCGGCGGGCTGCACGATGGCGGGCAGCAGGTGAAGCTGGGTCGATAGCGCAGCTTTGGCGATGTCCAATCGCGTCGCTCGTCGAGTCAAGAAGACGTCCTTGGCTGGACATGGCGGCGCGCAACATGCAACGCCATCGCAATCCGACGCGACGCTGCCTCGCTCCGCCATCCCAAGACTCCTGGTTCCCTCAATGGCAGTCTCTGTATCACCCTGATGCGGTGGAAAAGCCACGGTCCCCAGAGCTTCCATTGTCTCGTTCCCCTCACGACTCGCCCGTTGAGGCGTAGTCAGTTCCCTCGTCCCCTGATTCAATCAAAGTTGCCTTTCCGTCTCTTCCTCGGGCATTCGGACTGATTGCTATTGCCTCGTGTGTGCCTCACGGCCATGGGGCGCACGCGGCAACTACGCTCGGCGCGAGCAGAACTGACCTGCCCACGCCCCCCACGGTGGCTTCAGTGCAACGTCAAACCGCGTGGTTCAAAGGGGACCGGGGCGAGCGCCATTGGTCCGGCTAGCCCGAACCTAGTTGGATGACAAGGACAGCGACGTCGGGACGGGGGGTCGGCATGGCTTCCGGTCGTTGTCACGGTACGCCACGTTGCGCCCGAGCGGCCAGTTGGACGCGGGCACACGGCCCGAGGCGAACGAGCTCGCAATCAGGCCGGATCGCCTCCGTCCTGGGACTCAACGTACCTGTGTCCAAGATGCGAGGCACCAGCGAGCGAGTTTGTGGGCGCTTGTTCGGAGGAGAGATGCCCTCGATGGCGTCGCAGGGATGGCTGCCGTGTGGCATAGGTATAAAGGGCGAGGTCGGGCGAGGGAATCGTGACTCGTCTCACATCTTCATCGTCTTCTCGTCTTCCCCTACATCCCTTACCATCGCATACGCACTCTACAAGGTGAGCGGTCATCCTTCGCAAGAGGGCAACGGCATCTGCTCCCCATCTCACACCATCACCTTCCTTGCCCTCGCGGAACAGGCCTCGACAAGATGAATGCACGCGTCCGCCTCGTCCCCTCTTTCTTCCTCCTTCTCCTCGTCGTCGTCGTAGCCGCGGCCGCTGGACCGATCAAGCACTACCGCTACAGCACACTCACGTGCAAGGTGGACCTCTCGCCCTCCTCGAGGGACCCGAGCCGCGCAGCACCGGTGGATCCGGCGACGCAGCCGCGCAACGTTCTGCGCCGCTGCGCGCTTCGACGCCGCGACGGCGCCCGCAACGAGCTGTGGTACGCCTGCGACGGCGCCATGACCGACTTCGACTTCTGCGACGCCTGCGTCTCCGTCCATGGAGAGGGCAACTGCTACAAGTGGTTGGCGCAGCTTCGCGTGGCAGCTGCTGAGCCTGAGCCTGAGCCGGAGCCTAAGCCGGTCGTGGCCGAGTCGAGGATCGAGCTCCTTCCCGCCAGGCTGGGATGAGAGTCAGAGGGTTGGATCGCCGTCGATGCCGAGCAGAAGACATCCCAAGCAAGATCCTTCGGAACGGACATTTCGTCGCCATCAAGGACCGACGAACGCGATCAAGCACGGGCAGAGGAAGGTTTGGTCTCAGTGGTCGGATTCGGGATCATGGCACGGGTGGTCTAGGTCCGCGCCACGAAGCTAGGGAGGTGAGGTGGGATGATGGAAAGAAACGGGAGCGGGAGAAGGGGACGGTTCTACAGCCCAGAATACACGAGGGGAAAGAAAAGCAACGAATGTGTGTGCACGCGCACAAGGAAGAGGATCCCCGGAGAGCGGGAGCATCCAGTGTCCCGGCTGCGGTGATAAGGAATGTGCGAGTCAACCTCTGGTGATCGAGGTCGAGCTAGTGAGGGGGGGGTGGGCGAGATAAAGTGTCCAGGGTCTCGTCGAGGGTGGTCAGGCCCGAGAGGAGAGAGAGGCGGGGGAGGGATGAGGATGGTGACGGGAGGAACAATGCAAAGCCAGAGAACGATGACAAGAACGAGAGAGAGCGGGTGGCAGAGAGAGCCGGGCCGCAACGACATTGGACTGTTGGATCGGAGGGCGGAGCGGATCGAGGATCAATCCTCGACCCAGCGCCCGCGCCGCGATGCCACGAGCCCCGTGCGAATCGAGCCCGGCCTGCTGCTGCAGCTACCTTGACGGCCAGGTCAGGCCATCCCGATGGAGAGACAGTCGCGAACCAGGCGCGACAGCCGTGCCCCAGGAGCGGTCCTGACCTTTTCGGGGAGGAAAGGCGGGCAGGGGAGCCCAATCTCTAGAGGATGTCGAGGCCGAGGTTAAGCCCGGAGAGGTCGAGGCCCTTGTTCTCGTTGGTCGACTTGACGTTGTGTCCGCCGTTGTAGTAGTAGACGTCGCGGTCGACGCAGCAGCCCTGGGCCGAGGTGCAGGTGGCGCTGCCGGGGACCTTCTTCTGCTCCTTCTTGCCGCCGAGGCCGAGGATGCTGATGCCGATGGTGATGTCCGAGAGGTCGAGCAGCTTGTTCTCGTTGGTCGAGACGACGTTGTGGCCCTGGTCGATGTAGACCTGCTTGTCAGTGCACGTGGGCTTGTGCGGGGTCTCGGGCACCGGCTTGGGCTTCTCGGGCGTCTCGGGGACCGGCTTGGGCTTGTCGCCGGTCGGCTTGGGCTTGGGCTCGTGCGTCTTGGTGGTCCAGTTCTGGGTCTTCGTGTGGTGGTGGTGGTGGGTGGGCTTGGGCCTGGGGGTGGGCTTGGCCTTGTCGGTGGTGTCGCACTCCTCGGGCTGGGGCTTGGGCTGCGGCTTGGGCTGCGGCTTGGGCTTGGGCTTGGTGACGCAGGTGCAGTCCTCGTCGCCGTTGGTGCGGCGGTAGACCTCGCCCATCAGGTCGCGGGCCTGGATCGACGACTCCTCGTCGCGCTTGAGCACCTTGATGATGGCGAGCAGGTCCGAGATGTCGATCAGCTTGTTCTCGTTGGTCGACTCGACGTTGTGTCCGCCGTTGTACGACTTGACGCCCTCGGTGGTGCGGGCGAGCAGCTGGGGCTCGTCGCGCTTGAGGATCGAGATGAGGGCCGTGAGCTTCGAGAGGTCGATGAGCTTGTTCTCGTTGATGGACTCGACGTTGTGGCCGCCGTCGTAGGACTCGACCGAGTTGGTGCGCTTCTTGAGAACATCGACGATGGCCGTGAGCTTGGACAGGTCGACGAGCTTGTTCTCGTTGGTCGACTCGACATTGTGGCCGCCGTTGTACTTGGAGAAGCTGGGGGCGTTGCGCTTGAGGACGTCGACGCCGATCTTGATCTTGGAGGCGTCGACGAGCTTGTTCTCGTTGGTCGACTCGACGTTGTGGCCGCCGTTGTACGACTCGAAGGTGGCGTGGCGCTTCTTGAGGATGTCGACGAGCGCGGTGAGCTTCGAGAGGTCAATGAGCTTGTTCTCGTTGGTGGACTCGACATTGTGGCCACCGTTGTAGGACTCGACCGAGTTGGTGCGCTTCTTGAGCACGTCGACGAGAGCCGTCAGCTTCGAGAGGTCGAGAAGCTTGTTCTCGTTGGTCGAGTCGACGTTGTGGCCGCCGTCGTAGAGCTCAATGTCGCGCTTGAGGATGCTGATGAGGGCGGTGAGGTCCGAGGCGTCGACGAGGGCGTTCTCGTTGACGTTGACGACGTTGTGTCCGCCGTTGTAGCTCTTGATGTACGAGATGCACGAGTGGGGGACACCGTGCCAGACGCGCCTGTGGCCGCCGCCGAGGACCTCGAGGTCGAGGGTGAGGTTGCTCAGGTCGACGAGCTTGTTCGAGTTGAAGTTGTAGACGCTGTGGCCGGCGTCGTAGGTGGAAATGTACTTGTGGCACGTCGACGACTCGCCGCGCTTGAGCAGATCGATGCCGAGGCCGAGGTTGGAGAGGTCGAGCAGCTTGTTCTCGTTGGTCGACTCGACGTTGTGGCCGCCGTTGTACGACTTGTGGCTCTCGCCCCAGTGGGGGGCGCCGCTGACCATGCCCATGGCGGCAGCGAGGAGGGAGATGGAGAGGGCGATCTTGGAAGGCATCTTGGATAGGGTTAGGGGGTTGGGGGTTTGGTGGGGGGAAAGAGGCTAGGTTTGGGGTTGGGGGTTGGGGGTTGGCAGTAGGGTTGAGGGGATTGAGCGATAGGCGGATTAGAGCGAGGGTGCAAGATTAGCAGGCACTAGGGATGAGGAGCAAGAGGGGAGGTAGGGGTTAGACCGAAGGGGGAAGGGGGTAGACCAGGGGAGACGAGACCGGGAGACCGAAGGGAGAGACCGTAGGGAGAGTGTTGGAGTGGATGTAGAATGATGAGGAGAGAGGTTGGTTGATGAGAGACGGCGAGGCCCATGGTTATATACGGACCGGACGCGCCTTTGGAAGAGCGACATAGAGGAGCTACAGCCGGCGCCGTAGGCACGGCACGGCACGGCACGGCACGGCGTGACCTGGCGTGGCGTGGCCAGCTCCTGGACGGTGTCGAGTGTGGCTTGGCAGGATGTGCTTTGCTCTCCGACTGTGGCTGGAGCGGTTGGCTCTCTCCTCGAGGAGGAGAGGCTGATCCTGGGCCCAGCATGCGGAACGTTGGGCTCATGCTTTGCGGTCTGCGGCTTGCGGCTTGCGAGGAACGGCGGCGGTCTTGGACGCTCTGCTCTTTCGGGGCAGGGAGGCAACTAGCGTCGGGAACCACTTCCTGGCAGCTTCTGCAGCCGTCGGGCAAGGGCCGGGGAGCGAGCGCAAGGGAACAGGGGTCACCGCGAGGAGGACGAGGCAGGGGGGTGGAAGGAAGGGGCCGAGGGAGGGAAGGGACAAGGACATCTTGCTCGCGGGTGGCGGGCAGGAGCAAGAGGAAGTGAGGAGACCCGGACATGGCGCGATGCAGGATTCCTGGACAGGGAGAGACCTTGCATGACTCGCAGGAGGAGCAAACGGATCTGCAGGCCGGGC
Organism: Pseudozyma flocculosa PF-1; assembly: GCF_000417875.1. Lineage (NCBI taxonomy): Eukaryota > Fungi > Basidiomycota > Ustilaginomycetes > Ustilaginales > Ustilaginaceae > Pseudozyma > Pseudozyma flocculosa. Next base: position 229,378 of record NW_006920870.1, read on the forward strand.
CTGGATGTGTGTACTAAGATCCGATGGTTGCGGTGGGAGGACATTCCTGGGGGTTCCCTGGCGAGGATTGACTCCCAGGTTTGCGATGCCGCGGTTGGTCCTCCTCGTGGTGTGGCGGCCTGCGTTTGTTCTGTGCTGGCTTCTTCTGCGCCAGACCCCGCTCTGCCCCCGTCTTCGCAGAGCCAAGGTCGCGCACTGCTACTCTGCTGTACTCTCTTTGCGACAGAGTGAGTGTCGTGCCCGCTGACGGGTACTTTCAGGATGTCCAGGGGAGCGCGCAGCAAAGCATCGTATGCGTTAACGATTGCGCTGGAGTCGTCGAGGAGCCAGGGTCGAGGGCGAGCAAGGCATGGCAGTCCGGTGGTGCGGCTGCCGCCGTCTGGACCGCAGATGCGTCGATGTCGAGCAACAAGCAAGCCAAACGGCGAGGCAGCAAATGCATGGCATCAACCCGAGTTCTGCTTACCAGCGTGGGAGAGGGGCGAGGCAGGGGCAGGGGCAGGAAGGGCCGATGACCAGGCACGAGTGTTTGCTGCGGTGGAAGGCGTCGCGTCGCGGCGGCGGCGGCGGCTTCGGCGACGGCGACGGTGGCGGGCGCTGCGGAGCCTGTAGGCTAGGCGGGAACCCTTGCGGTTCCTGATCGATGTCGGGGCGATCTGTTTCAAAGGCCTGAGACCCGAGCGACGCGTTGCCGAAACAAGCAAGCAAGCAAGGCGAGGGAAGCAAGCGCCTCCTGGCACGGACACCGCGTCAGGCAGAACGTAACCTCCATCGGCCGTACCTGGCGATCATGACGGAGGCCATCTCAAGCTTGCGCGCCAGTCGGCGGCGGCGGTGACTACTGCACGGCGACGAGATCGACGACTACGGGGAAGGACGTCGTTCGACACCACTAGGCAGGGTCCGGCCGCGATGGAGAGGCAAAGCCAGCAAGCAAGCAAGGAGTCGTGGCAGACGCCAGGGACCCCTCCCACGGCCAGGCCAGGCCAGGCGCTTGGCTTGGCAGGACAGCCGGAGCCTCGATTAACCGTGCCCAGCCAGAAAAAAGGATTGAAAATCTCGAATAAGAAAATCGGCGGAGGGGCTCAATTGTAATGCCCAACGCGCCGGCCTCTGCCGTCGAGTTGCTTGCCAGCAGGCAGGGGCGCGCCGGGAATAGGGAACAAGCAAGCAGCAGAGCCAAGCCAGGCCGGGAGGCGGATCTTTCGGCTGCTCGTCTGCATCTCGGATCACGCAAAGATGGATACGACGACGGCCGTCCCTGACCGGTGCCTGGTCTGCCAACGCTCCCAAGGCTCATCCTTTCCGCGGGTCTCCCCGTCACCCCCTCCTGCCAAGCATACCACAGTCGACCAGCCAGCCAGCCAGCCAGCCAGCCACGCAAGGGTTGGCCAGGGGTGCGCCAGCGACGTAGCACACAGCATCCATCCGCCGCCGGACCTCGCTTTCCCGCGCCTCCCTGCTCTGATCTCTCTCTCCCCTGACGAGCGACAAGAGGGCCTACTAGGCAGGGGTGGGACTCTTGACATGCTGTCGATCACGGCAAAACGGTAGTGCCGATATCGAGCGTACTAGGTATGTATAACGGCGCCGGGCTTGTCCCCTGCTGCGGCGGGAAAAGAGATTGGCGATCAGCGCTGCACAGGGCGCGCGCACCCACGCTACCCTGCCGCGTCCTCCGGGTCCCATCGCAGGCCACAGCATCGCTACATACTGCGCCCACCAGCCTGGCTCTCGACCGTATTTCGACGAGATGCGGTATCCCGCCGCCCAGCCGGCCATGGCCCGCCCGCAAGAGTAGTCATCACAGACGGCCAAAACATCGATCTGTAAACTCAGAACCTCGCTCTGCTGGCTGGCGAAATGAAGCCGGATAGGTACCCCTCAGCCATACACGGCTCATCACCGTGAAAGCCAACGTACGGACGGTACGATGTAGCTCGAGATCCGCACTTCCGCCGTCGGAGCTACAGGCGGACTGCGCCCGCTGCTTGCTCGTGTCCGCCGCTTGCTTGCGTGGCGGCCCAGAGAGACACAGGTGGCTGCGGAACCGTCTGTTCTCGCGTTCCGTCCAAGAAGGTCGGGTAGAGGGAGGGGGCAGCGTGCCTGAATTGCGATCCGCGGCAAGGCGGAGCGCAGTCGCAGTCGCGAGTTGCTCGTTGGCCCGCCCGCTCTGTTTGACGTGGCGGCGCGGTGCCCGGTGCAGACATCCCGCCCCCTCGCCCGCGGCCTCTGCCTTTCCCCCCTTGGCTGTTGTCCTTTCCCTGCCCCGCCTGCAAATCTGGGGGCGGCATAAGCTGCGCATTCGAGGACACAAGTTGAGATCAGCAGGCTGGCCGGCAGGCAAGCTCCGCACTCCCGTCGCTGGCTCAGCAGGCAAGAGGGAGTCCAGCAGACCGCCAACCAAACGGAGTCTGGACAAACTCGCCTTTGGCTCACTCACTGCCTTGCAAGCTTGCCCATCTTTTGAGCTTGGGCCGTAGAGATACCGGACATACGGTGAGGAGAGCGAGCCCGCCTGCCCGTGGAATGCCGCAGAGCAAGGACCCGATAGTGGTAGTCTAGCGCAACCCTACCTCACATGCATAGCCTTCTCGCTACCTTCGCAAAGCTTGCATACAGCAAGGGCCTCCCCTCCCTGGGTCCTCATGCGGTTCCTGGTACCGGCCCCCTACCTCCCTTCTTCACCCACGCACCTCATCGTCGCTGGTGGCCTGGCAGCCATGAAGGCCAGCCCTTGCATCCAGCATCCGGACCCAAGAATCGCAACCCGCAGTGCTTCCGCCTCCGCCCTGCCTCGCCCACTTCGCCGTACTCACAACTCTTTTGCCCGGAGCCGCCAGCCGGGGGCCGCCTAGGTATGTATCGTCGCCCGGAACGACGATGCTGCGAATTCGGCTTTCGGTCGATGGCCGTCGCGGCAGGTACAGCGAGATGCCATCGCCGTCTTCGCGCTGACTCTTGCGCTCGTATCGTACCCAGTCGAGAAACGGCAATTGTCCGACTGGCCGACGGGGCTTGCCAAGGAAACCTCGCCGGAATGCAATACGGTGCGTGCAAGCCCACCGCCAGCTGCGGCCCCTGGCCCCAAGCGGGCGGCACTTCCTACGCCAAGCCAAGCCTACTGCGGCTCCTCTCCAACTACAGCTAGATCGCCTCTTCTCGCGCTTCTCGCGGGTACGAAGAGGACTAGAAGACATCAAGCCTCATCTCGCGCTCGCGCCTACTCGACCCAGCTCGACGGAATGATTGAACCAAGGGAAAGCACGGACGCTGTTCCTACTTGCGCTAGAGTCACTACTCTAGCTCGAAATGCACTTCAAGGCGTGACCTCACCGCTGGCAATGAACGTGGCACACGGACCTCTTCGCTCTGCATACGAGCTCGAGCTAGCGCCAGAAACGAATAGGTGTTGCGCGGCTTAGCACAGAGAAGCCGTACTTTGTCAAGCTTTAGGAGCACAAAGCACTTGCCGCGTTGGGTCTAGGTGCTATCGGGTCGCCAGGAGCGTTGCGGTCTCGCATCCCAAACAGACTAAAAGGGACGACCTTCGTGGCACTTGTCCGTCTGCTGTGCAAGAGCGACGCCACCCCGGCGTATCCTTGTCGCCGCGGTCGGCGTGGTGCCTACAGCGCGCACCGTTTCGATTCCCAGCGATCCTTCTGCCAACGAGCGAGGGAATAGTTGTTCCGGGAGTAAGCGCGTCCGAGGACTTGAATAGGCTTTGTCCCTGGGCGTCGCTATCGCTCCCCCTCGACCGACCTCTCGACCCCCTCCATCGGAGCGACGAAGGCCTGCCGAGTGGTTCAATCAACGCATAACTTACCTTGGCCTCGGCGATCATCGAGCCTCGAATCTATCAGCTGGGTAGCTTACCTTTGGCTTCTCGCACCTGTGGTGGTACTCGAACGGCGACCACCTCTGTCGTCGGTCAACCTAGAGTCGCAAGGGGTGGGTCCGTGAAGGTGTGTCTCGACGACGTTTGCCTGGCAGGATCGGCATCGCCTGGTGGAGAAACGCAAGGGGCTCCCAAGGGTACCGCCACAGTCTCTGCCTCCCTCTTCTGGTCCGTGGAGTCCGAAGTCGTCGCGTGCGTGCGTACAACAAGTCACCGTACATGACGAGCACCCCTTGTCTTTCCCTCGGCTTCATCGAGGTGAGCCCCCTTGCCCCTCCCTCCCCCTCCCTCTTCTGTAGACGATCGCCGCTGTACAGCCACCTCCTGCGGCGTTCTCCCATCGCCCAGCCCCTCGCCACCTTCCAGCGACCTCCTGATGCGAACTGTGGGACTCTTGACCACTGGCGCGGCCCCGTACATACAGTGGCGAACCTGACGGGAGAGAAAGGGAGCGACAAGAGGGTACGGCTCGAGGCTGACTGCGGCGGCGTCCGGATTCCGGTTCCGTTGCTGCGATCTGGCAGCCGGGACTGAGCTCGGATCTCCTCGGCTCTCGACTGGCCGTCGGAGGCGACCCAACCGCCGCTGCGCATCGTTTTCAAGCTGTACTGTTCTGCCCCAATGGAATCTGCACTCGTGTTTCCAGAAAGGCTCAATGCCACGGTATGGGGTATCGTATTGTTCCGGACGGAGCCGAAACGCAGCGGTTCTGGCGGACAATGGCAAGATGAGGAGCAACGTGCGAGAGATGTGCAGCGGCGAAGATCCGTCCCGTCGCTGCATCCGTACAACGGAGAATGTCGTCCTATGACAGTCAGCGGGACCGTGAGGGAGTCTCGGCGCTGGGCGACTGATGCGCGGTTGACTTGCGGCTGCGACCGACGACGACGACCGCACCTCAGCTCGTCTCTTGGCATCGCCTCGACTCGGCGCCCACGAACCCTGCACAAAGACCGGCTCGAAGAGCGAAGATGGCAGAGCCGCTTCGCTCGCAGCGGCGGTACCGATACCTACTGTACCTACGACGTCTTGCCGGCGACGGCGACCGCGACGACGATAAGCTCTCGGCTCGCCGGGATACGAAGTCTCAAACTGTTCGCACGGTGTCAGCCACTCGGCTTGGAGCTCACGCCGGACGCCACATAGAAACCGGTACCTACTCACCTGGACCTGAGGCAAGCTGGCTGGCAGGAGCGCGACGGTCCGGCTCTCACCGAGACGGAGCTTTCTGTGGAGAGCGGTCAGGTACGCATGGGTTTCGATCGCTTGTCGGGAGAAGCGAGGCAGAGGTTCGATGGGCATAGAGAGGCGAACGGCAGACTAGGCACCGCGCGCAACGATGGCGACGACGACGGTCCAAGTCGGGCGGGGTCGGCACCGTGGCCATACATGTAGCCGAACGAGAGCTTGTTGGTCTTCTCTGCCTCGATCCGGCGCGACGCGAGGACGAGCTTTCATGGCATATCCTCGTCAACGGCGGCGTTGGCTGAGTGTACGTACGCGATGTGGCCAGACCAGGTCGAGGGCTGGCGGGCTGGGGTGGGGACGAACACGTAAGACCATATCGTCGATCATGTTCCACTTTGGCCTCTCGTCTAAGGCCAGCCAGCGGGGGAGTACAAGGCATGACAATCTTGGAAGGAGCGCGCCGTGTCCCTGAGCAAGCCTGTGTCTTTCTGCGTGTAGGCTTCGGTTGAATACCTTCATGAGCTTTCAGAGAGACTCAGGTTGTGGTACATGCACGGTGCCGACACTCCGTGGGCAAAGCAGCACGGGTGATGGGGCGGCGGCAAAGGGGCGCCGCGGTAGGATGGGCCAGAGCTGAGCCCGCGGTTGCAAGAGGCGAGGAGGGGATCCGCTGCGCTGGTCGACTGGTTCGCGGGGTGTCAAACGGGCGGCCGGACGCAACGCAGGCACCTTTCGCTTACAACCAAACACTGCAAGGATCTCCGCATTCCTTTCCAGCTCCGACGTCGAGTGTGGCGTTGCCGCTCCCCGCCTTCCCTTTGAGCCGCTCGCTCCCGTCCCCGTCCTCGCTCCAGGTGTGCATCTTTGCCTCCGTCTCGGTCCCGCGACGCCTGGCCAGACTCGGTATGTACAACCTCGAGCATCGCGATCGGTGCCATGGACTCGTCCTTTCGACCAAGCCATGATGTGGCAAGCACCTCACCAAGCTTCTGTACAAGATTCGGGATCGCAGCGAGGGAAAGCGGGCGGCACGGTCCAGCAAGCTCGCGGCTCTGTTCGGCACCACCCAGCTCCTCTTCCGACCCGATCAGCACGTACGTATGTATACGAAGACATACAAGGTCCGACGGCGTTGGAAGCTTTCATCCGAGACAATCTATTCGCACTCAGCACATGTAGCCGCCGCCACAACCCATATGTGTCGCTCAGCGAGGAGGAGCGCCCAGCGGCTCTGCCCTGCTGACGATCGCTGCGCCCAGCCAGCCCTTCACCTCATCCTCCGACAGATGGCAGCGACGGCCAACAGTAGCCCCGACCTTGGCGGAAGCAAGCGGAGGCAGCACGCGGCCTTGCGTTCGCGCGACGAGCTGACGGCCAGGCCTGCCCGCCGCACATGCCTCTTGACCTTCCAAGCTTCCGTATCGTCGGTCGGAGTCTAACGGTCCTTTCATTCATGTTTCACCGTGAGCCACAGAGCTCAACGAGACGATCGTCGGTCCCGAGACTATACAAGGTGTCGGCACCGGGCGGACGCGGGGAAGGGTCAAGACCTGGATCGCCCGTCGCTCTCGCCCTGGCTCTCGACCAAGCCGCTGAAGAGCAGTTCATCTCCATCCCGACAGAGTCAGAGTGGCGTTTGTCTGGCTTGACGAGACTGGTTCGCCGGCGAGGCGTCGGGCGCTGCCATCCGGGCGTTGCCGTGTCTGCTGCGTACTATGAGCAGAGCGGGGCCCGATCCAGCACACAGTCGGACGAAGGCTAGGTCCGAGCCGGCGAGTCATGTTGCCAGAGCGAGCAGCGCCGACCCGCACAGCGACCATCAAATGATTCCTAGGCATCACTGGCGGAAAACAAGTTGCTTCTCGTCCAACAGTGGCCGAGTCTATGAGCCGGATCGGAACCGATCCTCTCTGCTTACGAGGAGCAGACGATGCTGCCCGTTGATGATGAGGGGCGACTTGATCGGGAGGGTGCCGCGCGTCTCGACTACCGCCACTCGGTGCCGGCGCGACATGCCATGCAAGGGCAACATTCCACAGCGGCTAGAGGGTCAGTCCCTCCCTCTTGCCCCCGAACCCCTTCTTGCGCGTCAAGCCCTGACGTGGATGAGAGCCCTCGGAGCAAGGATCGACCGGCGATAGATTGTCCTCTTTGTCATCCCAGCTGTGGAAACCACCAGGTATCGTCAGCGGTGTTCGGCGGCGTCGGGTGGTTTACCTGGTCGTCGTGTGTCCAGGCGAGGTCGAGGATCGTCGGACTAGTCTGCCTCGAGGCCCCTGCAAGGGCCTGGCCGCCACTGCCTCGAGATCCGAAACCCGAGCAAGACACGCCGCTGCGGTCCGGTGGCTAAGCCATAGACATGCCTAGCTTTGCCGTCGCTGGGCGCCGATCTGTTTGTCCGTTTCATCGCTCCTTGACGATGGTGGTGGTGTGCTTTGTACCTTGCACTAGACATCCGTGGACCTTCACCTCCTCCGGAGCTTCGATGCACGCCGCGGACTGTCGGAAAGCGATCCGGGCAAGGACGGCGGGCACGAGCTGTGCGGCACCGACCTGGCTTCGTAGCGCGGCAGAGAGCCTGCTCGGCCATCGAAGCGGACTCCATCACCATAGCTGGCATCAAGCAGTCCGAGCGAACCTACGAGCATCGGAGAGCGAGAAGCGGCATGTACGGAATCCGAGACCAACACGGGCTTTGAAGAGAGAAGAAGGTCACAGCAGGCCCGCTGCTCAGCAGGGAAGAGGATGAAAAAAAGAGGCGCGATATTCAGTCGAAAAGCGGGGCACGAAGGTTTCCCGTCATCGAGAGCGCACCGTCGGGCCGGCACGGAGACTGCCGTCCGGACTCGGCCGCCTGACAGAGAGCGTTGGCCAGCGTCGGACGCCACGGGCGAGCCGAATGTGGTCGGGACCGAGCCCAATGGTCTTCCTGGGGCGATACGTCGGCTCCGAGGACGGGCACGCCACGCATCGCAGGCCTCTGCCGACAAGATGATTTCATCGCTGCTTGCTGGATCGTGTGTCGGCTTGACAAAGACGCCAGCCCTTCTGTGGACTGCTGCTTGAAACGCCGAAGAGATGCTGGCGATGGCGTCTCGCCCGCTATTCACACGAGGTCATCTTGCAGGCTTGAGCTTGCGATCTGTGTACGTGGTCCGCGCTGCGTACTGAAGTGTCAGAGGCCGGCCGGCCAGGCTGATGCAGCAGCGACAACGGCGACGCTCGTGTCCTTTTCAGAACCAACGACGATGGCGTTCCTGAATCGCCGAGGTGCTTTGCCGTCATGCGGAGCAACGCTAGGACATCTTCCGAAGGCTGCCCTGCCTCGCTGCTGAGGTGTGGCGCGCTGCCTGTCGTCGTTGTCTTCGTCGTCATCTCTGTGTTCGCCTCGTCTCGCACAGCCACAGCGTAGCCTGCCCAGCCTGCCTTGGTTGCTTGCTTGCTTGAGCCTTGGTTCCCTCTGGATCGCAGGCCAGCGGCTCCCTCCCGGGCCCCTCCCGCGGCGGGCGACCCTTGAAGTCCGGCGACTTGGCAGGCCAGCAGGCCTTCCAAACTGAGCGAGCTGGCTTCTGTCGCTTCGAAATCAGGGGCGGGCCCTGGATTTGAATTCGGCGCCCTTCCAGCTCGGGGCAGGGTCGAGCGGCCAACTTCAAATTTCGAGGGTGCCCCCCACCGGCAATACAGAATCCCTTGACTCGCAATTCAAAGATGCGGAAAGGCGGGCGTTGGATTGGCGCACACGACGCGGGCGCAGCGGGAGGCCAGCGGGCTAGCAGGCTAGGTGGCAGCCTGCCTGGCGGGCCGGTTGCCAGTTCAAATTTCCACAAACGCCTGTACGCACGCACGCCCAACGCCGCCGAGCCAGCCAACACCCCTGCTTGGCCCCTGCTTTTTTTGGTGCTCGCGATCAAACCGCTCACCCACGCCAACACACGTCGACAAAGACCATCACCACCACCACGACCACCTCCACGCTCGTCGCTCATCGCACTCAACGCGCAGACAACGCAAGAGCGACCTCCTCGACCCACGGCTTCCCCATCCCGACAGCAAGGATCGTCGGTCAACAGAGCACAGTCGACGAGCCCCCTCCACATCCCTCCTCGAGCCCTCCCTTTGTCCGCCATATAGACAGCCCGCCAACCACTACCACTCCGCTCGGAGCTCCAGCTGCCCGGTGCAGTCATTGATTGGTGCGACTTCAGCAATACTACGAGGAACGTCGCGCCCAAAGTCCTCCGGCCGAGTACACATCGATCGCCTCGGTCAGTCGACGGCGTTCGATCTCCGTCGTCCTCGCCATCTCGCCCGGTCCTGCGATCGTTCGCGCACGCCTCGTTCGCGCCCACGTCGACGACGACCCGGCCAGCGAGCCAAGGACGCTAGGATCTCGACCGACGGCTGCTCTTCCGCGTGATCTCACGCTCACCACTGCCTAAGAGCTCGTGCCTGTCAGACGGTGACGCTGCCGCTCGACGCGGCCCCCTTGTCCTCGCCCTCGTCCGCTTCTTCTTCAGACCAGCAACAGTCCCGACTCCCCTGCTGTGGAGGTCCCTTTCTCACCGCATTCGCTGCGGCCATGTCGTCCATGTCTGACTCCGGGGCCAAGAGCCCGATCCCGGAGCTCCTCATCGACCAGCTCAACAGCTATGGCTCGACCGACCCGCAAAAGGTCGGCATCACTGCCGGTACCTTCGGCGCGCTCGGCGTCTTTACCCTCTTCATGTTCCAGATCCTGCGGCCCAACAACAAGATTGTCTATGCGCCGAGGTTCAAGTACGCTGACGAGGGCAAGGCGCCGCCCAAGGTCGACGAGGGCTTCTTTTCCTGGGTCAAGCCCGTGATGCGCTACAAGGAGCACGACCTGCTGCCGCTCATCGGCCTCGACGGCGTCACCTTTCTCCGCTTCATCCGGATGATGCGGTGGATGCTCTCGACCCTGGCCGTCGTGCTCAGCGTCGTCCTGATGCCGCTCGACGTTATCTACAACATCAACCACCCGACTCGGTGGCGGCCCTCGAACCGCTTCTACTGGATCAACATGTCCAACGTCCACGGATCCTACCTCTGGGGCCACGTGGCGATGAGCTACATCGGCACCGGCATCGCCCTCGCCTTTGTCTGGTACCACTACCGCGAGATGGTCCGGCTCCGCTGGACCTACTTCCGGTCGGAAGAGTACCAGACGGCTTTCTACGCCCGCACCCTAATGATCACCGACGTGCCCAAGAAGCTGCAGAGCGACCCGGCCCTCTCGACGATGCTGTCGCAGATCAAGATGCCCTACCCGACCACCGAGGTCCACATCGGCCGCCGAGTGGGTCGCCTGCCGGAGCTCATCGAGAAGCACAACGACCTGGTCCGCGAGCTCGAGCACGTCCTCGCCCGCTACCTCAAAAACCCGGACCGGCTGCCCGCCAAGCGGCCCACGGTGCGCATCGGCGGCTTCATGGGCTGCGGCGGCAACAGGGTCGACGCCATCGACTACTACACTGAGCAGATCAACCGGGTCGAGGCTGCCGTCCAGCACCAGCGCGAGACGATCCAGGAAAAGAAGCCCGAGATGTACGGCTTCGCCTCGCTGGCCGCCGTGCCCTACGCCCACATGGCCGCCAAGTCGCTGCAGAGGAAGAAGCCGGGGGGCATGCGGATCGCTTTGGCGCCGCCGCCATCGGGCATCATCTGGAGGAACCTCACCCTCTCCTCGGCGGCGCGCACCAAGTCCAGCTTCTTCGGCTTCCTGCTGCTGCTCGGCCTCTTCTTCCTCAACACCATCCCCCTCATCATCGTCTCGCTGATCTCCAACATGACGGCGCTCAGCAGGATCAGCTGGCTCCGCTGGCTCAACTCGTGGAAGGACGCCAGCAGCTGGAGCTTTGACGCCGTCTCGGGCCTGGGTGCCCCCGTCATCATGGGTGCGATGGGCTACCTCCTGCCCCTCTTCCTCCGCCGCATCGCAAAGTACCGCGGCGTCCAGACCCGCTTCCAGCTCGACCGCATCCTGATCGGCCAGCTGTTTGGCTTCCTGGTCATCTCGCAGTTCATCTTTTTCTCGCTGATCGGAGTCATCCTCTCGATCGTCAGTGGCCTGATCGTCTCGATCAAGGAAAAGATGTCGGCCGGCGACATCCTCAGCTCGCTCGGGTCCCAGCTGGCCGACTCGATCAAGACGCAGTACGTCAACCAGTCGACCTACTGGCTCACGTGGCTCCCTCTGCGAGGCTACCTGGCCGTCTTTGACCTCGCCCAGGTCATCAAGCTGCTGCTCGTCTGGGTCCAGAAGGGCCTCTTCGGACGCACCCCGCGCGACGTCCGCGAGTACACCAAGCCGCCCGTGTTTGACTACTGGATCTACTACTCCAACTTCCTCTTCATGACGGCCGTCGCCATGCTCTACGCCCCGCTGGCGCCGCTCATCGTCATCTACGCCGCGGCCATCTTCTGGCTCAACTCGTTCATCTACAAGTACCAGCTCATGTACGTGTTTGTCACCAAGCACGAGACCGGCGGCATGCTCTGGCGGCCCACCATCAACCGGCTGCTGGTCTGCATCGGCTTCATGCAGGTCATCCTCATGCTCTGCCTCGCCCTCGACGACCGCCAGTACGTCCAGGCGGTGGCCGCCGCGCCGCCCTTTATCGTCCTGATCGCCTTCAAGGTCTACTGCAGGCGCACCTTTGACCCCAAGTTCGACTGGTACATCCCATCCGAGGCCGAGTTTGCCACCGCCACGACCCACGCCGGCGACGCACGCCACAACCGCCTGCAGAGGCGCTTCGGCCACCCCACGCTCTCGTCGAAGCTCTTCACGCCCATGGTCCACGCCAAGGTCAAGCATCTTCTGCCCCAGGTCTACCGCGGCAAGATCGACACGGGCGTCTCCAACGTCGATGGACGCCGCGTCGAGACCGGAGAGGTGGCCGGCGGTCTCAAGATTGCCGCCATCGAGGAGGATCAGCTCGAGTACGACCCGCACAAGGACTCCGACGTCCGCTCCATCATGTCCGGAACGACCATGGGCGGCTTCGCCGGCAACAAGGGCGTCGGCACTCCGGGGTCGGTGGCGCCGTCGGGCGACTACTTCAAGTCGCAGTACGCAAACTACATCACCGGCGGAGCTGCGGCGCCGCGCGAGGAGATCGAGATGAACAGTGTCATGGCTCGAGACAGCCGCGACAACCTGCTGGAAAAGTACAGCGACTCGCACGAGGGCACCCTCACCGGAGGCCAGCCAGACTTCAAGTCGGGCGCCTACGGCATGCAGCGCACCGCCACCAACGGCAGCGTGTACCCGGACACTCCCAACCTCGACATGACGGCGCCGCCGCAGCAGGCGGGCTACGTCGACCCCTACGCCAACGCTGCCACGCCCGGCTCCTACCTGCCACCCTTCACCCACCACCAGGGCACCGGCAGCCAGTCGAGCCTGGGCTCGTACGGCAACATGCTCTACGGCAGCGGCGCCGCCGGACAGCGGTCGCAGGCCTCGCCTCCCCAGTACGGCCGGCCCGAGCCGCCCACCAGGACCAACTCGAACTTCTCCTCGTCGTCGGCGCAGATGCTGGCGCGCGCGCAGCAGCCGTCGCCCGGTCCGCAGCAGGCCTACCCGATGGCGGGCGCTTACACGACGTCGCCGCAGCAGCAGGCGCAGCACTATTACGGAGCCGGCTACCCGCAGCAGCCACAGCAACATCCCGGTCCCCGACGACAGGCGACGGGCGACTACATGGCTGGCCAGCCCTACCCTGGGCAGGCGCCGCCGTCGACTCAACAGCAGCAGCAGCACGCGCAACAAGGCAGCGGGCAGAGCTACTACTCGTCGCCCTCTGGCCACGGCGGCCAGCCGGGTAGCGGACACGGATACGGATACGGTTATGGTCAAGGTCAAGGTCAGGGTGGATACAGGCCCTAGAGAGGGCTTCGAACGCGGATGCCTGGGAGCTCCCGTCATCGTCATCATCGTCTTCGCCACATCGCTTCTTCTTCTTCCAATCGCACCCCAGTGCTTGCCCGCCCAGAGCCCACGTCTGCTGGATATACGATGGCTCTCCGGCGAGTTTCCCCCCACTCTTTGCGCCGCCCGCGAAAAGGTCGACAGAGCGGCGGTCGCGGCGACGCTTGCTCTGTTCTCGTTTCTTCAACCCCCCCCCCCCCCCCCTCTCCCCCCTCGTCCTGCCCCTCTTTCTCTGCTCCTCTCCCGCTTCTTGGCCGATTCACCTGTATCTTGTAGCCCTATCTCATACACTCACCGCCACCTGCTTGCTCACGCCGGCCACACTCGAATTTCTACATCCCATGGACACTCTCAGTACCTTGCCCCGCCAGCCGACGTGTGCCAGCTCGCTGTCCGTCTGTCGCCGAAGCTACACAACAGGAAGAGTGCGTGAAGGTGCAAGTCCCGAGACGGCAATCTTCTTCCGGCGGCAGGCTTCGGTACCGATACGTCGAGGAGAGGAGAGAAGGCAGCCTGGGCTACAGAGAGTGTATGCACGGCAACCAAATCCCGGTGCGGCCGTGTCCGCCAGCCTCGTCCACTGGGGCGGGGAAGGGGACAAGAGGAGCTGGGCAGGGCACGCTTGCTTGCTTGCTCGTTGTTGGGGGGAAGGCATCTGCTTGCGTCTTCCCCACACTTCGACAGGAAGCAAGCGAAGCCCGCGACCATGCGACGACGGGTGCTTGCCGGTGCTGCGGAAGGAGAAGCAAGCAAGCAGAACGGCAGAGGCAGGCAGCTGGCGGAGAGGCAGCCAGAGGGGCCGGAGGGGTGGAAGACGCGGGGCAGGGCCGGGGCAAGCGAGGTCGGTCGGCTTGCCTGCAGCCAAATTGGCAGAAGTGTGTGAAGCTTCCTGGCTCGCTTGGCCTGGCTCCCCCGGCTTTTCCTGCCATGCTGGCAGGCGGTTGGTCGGCCACTTGAGCATGCGATGGTACGACCCAACGCGCTAACTAAGCAGAAACGGGCCAGGCGGCAAGCAAGATGAGGGGATGTCGATGACGGCGACAGCGAACGGGTGGCCTGCCAGGTGGTGGCCAGCGGGCCAGGCCTGGGCTCTTCCCGATCGGGAAGCCCCCGGCTTGGCAGGTGGGTGGATCGGAGTGTGGGAAAGAATGCCGCGCCCCCGATGTACTGTATGGTACGTCCTGGGCGTCTTGGGGCCGCGACATGGAAGGCTGTGCGCCACGCCTCGCCTAACACGTAAACCCCGCCTGCTGACCGGCCAACGGCCCGACCCCGTTGGGTTGCGATGCGATGCTCGTTTCCTCAGCTTTGCGTGGTCGTCGTCTTCTGTCGTTGTCGGGTGGCCCGCATCTCCGTCGACCGACGGCATCGACCGACGACGATGGTCGCTCGTCATCGTCAGGCAGGGCGGGCGGGCAGTGCCCCCTCGAAGGCGACGGGTTGTCTTGTGATCCGCGCGCCTACCTTTCCTCCACCTCTGCTGAGCTGGCAGGCCCAGCAGCAGAATCGGGCGTGAAACTGGGCACAATCGCAACCGCAACCCCCCCTCCCCGACGGAGTGACCGCACGCGCGCACGCACCTCACGCAACGGTCGCACGGCCTCTCACCCTCCCCTGCCTCTTCTCTCCCCCCCCCTCTCTCTCCGTCCGCCCAGCAGACAAAGGGAACAGGGGCCGGTAAGAGAGCAAGCCCTGTCTGTGGCCGCGTGGCCGGCACGGGCTGCGGCTTTTGATAAGGGGCGTGCCAGCCGTACGGCGTCAGATGATGGCCATCGTCGTGCGTTGGACACTTGCATACGGCGAGGCGAGGCCCCATCTCGCCCAGGCAAAGCCAGGCGGATCTCTGGGCTGGCCGTGGAGCGAAAGGAGGGCGGCCGCCGCACGTCGTCGAACGGCAGGGAAAGATGGCCGTCGGGAATCCGTTTTCCAACTGCCTCCAAACCACAAGTTTCGACGTGCCAGCGGGTCGAGGGCCTGCCTGCTTGCTTGCTCCAGGCCCTGCCAGGGTCTCATCGGCGCATCCCCAGTCTGGCCAATTTGGCCCGTGAATGCGGGCCGTTGGCCGCTCGCGTGCGGGTTTGCCAACAGGGATGTGGAACCTTTTGAGGCCTCGAATACAAACCCGGCCCGAACCTCCTTTCACGCAACGGGCGTGGCCCGATTCAACTCCAACGGGCTCCTTGCTCTGCTTGTATTCCTTCCATAGTGGGGCCGAGGCGTCCGTCAAGTCGACCTCGCTTGAAACAGGAGAAGGGAAGCACGCACGCCGCGGCGCACGCTGCGAGGCCGGCCAGGGCTTGCTTGCTCTGCCTTGCCTACCTACCTGCGTGTTGGCCTTTCACCGCAGTTCTCCATCACCGACGCCGCGCCGAAGCCGACCTCGCCTTCCCCCTTTGCGTCGACGGAAGCAGCGGCACCGGATGCCTGGCCGCCCACGGCACTCATTTCGCCCTTTTGCACGTCGTCGACGTCGACGTCGAGGCCAGAGAAGGTGGTTCGGAAGACGGCATGCGACCGAGCCAGCGTCTGAAAGAGGCGGGTCCGGTCGTGTCGCGATCAGCGCTATGCATCCGACCGACACCTCAGGCAGGCCTGGCAGGTCGACTCGACAACGAGCGCCGCTCCACGAAGAATCGGCTCCCGGCCGGCCGGTCGGCTTCGCCTGGCAGGGGCTGGCCTGGCGTTGGCCAACTCGGCGGGCCAGGCTACAGGGGGCCAGAGGTGAGCCTCGGCCCCAACAACGGCCAATTTTTTCGATTTTTCGTCCGGCGCCGAGGGTCCGTTTTCGCTGGGGGCGCGGTGCGGGGGAAGGCCTGGCAAAGGAGGTAGGCAGGCAGATTTCACAGGCCAGGCTGAGTGAGGCAGGGCGGCAGGCCCGCACGGCACCCACCCACAACCCACGCTTCCAGGCGGGCGTGTGAGAAACCCACGCCCAAGCCAAGCTAACCCACCGCTGCGCTGCTCCGCCTCTGCCCTCGCCTGCTGTAGGCCGACTTGCTTTTGCGCGCTGCAAGGGGGCAGCGGAAGGGCTGCCCACGGCCTGCCCGCCTGCCTCTTTGCCTCCCTCTCCCTCTCTCTCTCCCTCTCTCTATGCCATCCCGACCCCGCTCCTCGTCGACCGACCCTACCCCCTCGCGCCTCACTTGGCTGGCTCTGCTTACCCAGCCCGTCTCCACCGCCACCCCCGCGGCTGGCTTTCTCCGCCATCGCCATCAACATCATCACCAGCAAGCCACATCCCGCATCTCGCCGCAACGCCGCTCCTGCCTCTATCTCCGGAAAGTTCCATCAGCCCTGTCGCCACCTTTCTCGCCACCACTCCTCGTATCGCCACCTCAGCGAGAGACCGCCTCGACGGCCTGCGACCCATACCTAGTCCTCCAATCCTCGGCGCGCTCAGACGACGCCCGGATCGCTGCGCTTCCCTGCTCGCCATCCCTCCGCCCACGACTCCGAAGCGGCAGGTCGACTTGGCTTTCGGCAGAGCGCGCTGCCCTACTTGGCTCATCTCTGGACCATTTCTGTGATCATCGGAGCATCGAGACCAGCAGCAGCACCAGAGATCAGCTCGAGCCAGCAGGTGCACCTCGGCCATCCACACCACGCCAGCGGACCTTTCATCGCGCTTGCCGCCCGGAGCGGATGCCGCTGACGAGGTGACGGCTCCACCATAGCGATGCAGGCCAACGGCTCCGCTGCTGCTGACCGGCCAATCGGCACGGACTCGGTCGTCGCCTCTGCCACCGACGCCGCCCCCACTCCCATGTCTCACGACGCGCGCTGGAAGCAGCACCGCGCCAGCCAGGAGATCGACCCAACCACCTTGCCCAGCGCCGCTTCCACACCGGCCGCGACACCGGCGCCATTCCAAGACGACTTTGACGATGCCTCACCCGCACCCCACTCGAGGTCCACGAGCAGCGACCTGCCCGGCCTCGCCACCGTGTCGAGCTCGAGGGCAGGCTCGACCGGCGTCGGCGTCGATGCCGAGGACGAGGACGTCAAGATCGCCATCATGGCACTCGGCGCCATGAAGAGCCTCGACGGAAGGGCCAACGGCCTGTCGAAGGGGTCCGAGGCGCCGCTGCACACTAACGGGTCCTCTCACGCCTCTGGATCTTATAGCAGACTTCCTCCGGGCGTCAAGTGTGAGTGAATTGCCAGGCCAGCGAGCGAATTGCATCTTCCATCTTGACCTCCGACCGCTGACAGACTTCGCGCCGCCCCGTCGCCTTGCTGTTCGTACGCCTCCCGCAGCTCCACTACATACGTCGTCCGGTCTCTCAGCTTCCTCCGTCACGTCTACGGCCATGTCGTCGCCCTCGTCCACCCCAGCGACGGACCTGACCCAGGAATCTGGCGCTGAATCGCCGACGGGGTTGAGCGGTCGCAACCGCAGAGGGCCGGCCACCTTGGCCGACCTGCCCCCAGACTTCCAGTTCCCCGCCCTCGTACGCGACGAGCAGGGCAACGAGGTCCAGGTGGACCCCGAGATGATGCAGGACGCCGCGTTCCTGTCGCGCGTCAGCCACCTGCCCATTGTGCGGGGCACGCTGCGCGCCTACGAGCTCGGCAAGCAGCACAGCAAGGTTGTCAAGTATGGCGCTGACCTGGTCGAGTCGTCTGTCAAGAGCATCTCCCGTCCGGTCGTCAGTCGCCTGGGCGCGAGCCTTGGCGAACGTGGCGTCGAGCAGCTCGATGACTTTGCCTGCCGCCAGTTGGATCGACTCTATCCGGCCCCGTCGCCCACCAAGGAAGAGAAGAAGAGGCTCGTGGCAGAGGCCGACGAAAAGGAGCGCAACGACTGGCAGCACATGGGCGAAGAGGAGCGTGAGAAGCGCAAGACGGCCTACGTGGCGCTCAAGATGGAGGAGCGCGAGCGCGAGCTCATGGTCGCGGAGCTGCGCCAGCGCAAGGGCAAGGGCCGCGACGGCAGCGAGCCCCACGGCGTCATCTTCGCCGATTCGCACGAGTCCGGCGCAGCGGGCCGGCCGAGCCAACACCGCGGCGACAGTAGGGGGCCTCCCGGCGGCGGCGACAGCGAACACCCGGACCGGGACCAGGTGGCGGCTGCACAGGCCCTTGTCCGATCACAGGGCGGGATGCCATTCAAGGGCAGCCGTTGGGGCTCGATGCTGGTCGAGGCGGGCGCCACCGCCGGCGGCCTGAGCGCGGCAATGAGCGAGGAGAGCATGAAGTCGCTCAAGTACTGCCTCCAGTGGCTGCAGTACGCCACAGCGCACATCGAGCACCAGATCACGATACTGCGCGACCTGATCGTCAAGCTCAACCACGGCGAGCTCGATGTCTCGGGCTCCGCGGTCCAGAACCTCAGCAACATCAAGGGAGACGTGGTCAACACGATTCGCGGAGTGGTTGATGTCGTCGGCAAGTATGCCGGCAGCGCGTTGCCGGAGCCGGCGCGCAACAGCGTCAAGGCCTTCATCCTCAGCCTGCCCGCTCGGTGGGCCACGGTCAACCGCAGCTCGGCGGCGAGCTCGCCCAGCGGCTACTTTGGCGGCAGCCCCTCGTCATCGTCCTTCTCGCCCGCCCATATCTCGTCGGGCCCCGACTCGCCGGCGCAGCTGTCGGCACAGCGACCGATCCGGAGCGGCACGGGCACGCCGCGCGACCAGATGCAGGCGGCCGCCACGGCCCAGGCCGCCAACAAGATCCTCACGCTCGCCGTCGAGTCGCTCGACATCCTCCGCAGTGTGACAATCGTGTTCGGCGAGTCCCTCGACCGCGCCGACCTTTGGGTCGAACGCCTGCGCATCCTCGGTCTGCAGCGAAAGCGGCAGCACGAGCAGGGGGCCGAGGGCTCGAACCGCATCGAGGCCGGCTCCTCGTCGGGCGCCGCGCCCTGGGAGAGCGCGCGGGGCTACTCTCGCGCGAGCTCGCCCGGCGGCGACTCGGACGCCTCGATGGGCACCACGGCCTCGACCAAGCGTCGCCGCGTCAAGGGCGGTGGCAGAGTGGGCAGCAGCAGCCACTCGCCGGGTCCGCACGGCACCAGCAGCCAGCTGATGTCGCGCACGCCGTCCGTGATGAGCGACGACGAGAACCTCACCGAGACGGAACGCGGGGGCCGAGCAGGATCCCACCACCAGCATCACCACCACCACCAACATCAGCACCACCAGAGCCTCTATCACGGCGCCGCGCCCGCGTCGTCGACCGGCCTGGCGCTCGGCGGCATGAGCACGAGCAGCGGCAGCGGCTACCCGACGAGGAGGCGCACGAGGGCTGGCACCGGCTCCAAGGCCCATCCGCACCACGTCCATGGCGGCTCGATGCTGCCGCCCTCGTCGCTGTCGAGCTCGACGTCGAGTGCCGGTCGCATGGAGACCGAATGATGCGCAGCGCCCCCTCGAGCGTGCGGTCGAGCCGAGGGGAAGGCGAAGGGGCAAGAGGCAAGGCCTGGCCTCTTGTTCGACCTCCCCGCGTTCCCGTGGCTTGCGCACCCTAAGCGGTCCGCGGCCGCCGCCTCGGCCTCGCTGGCCGTCTTCACCTCGCTCCCCGGCCATTCTCCCCCTCTTCGATGTGGCACCACAACTGCCCGTCATCAAACCACCCTCCTCGCTAGCCTGTACTTGTACCTGTACCTCCCTCCGCGGTCTGTCCCTCTCTTGGCCCCCGTCTGACTGTTTGACGTCGGCTGCGCAAATCCAGCTTTTGCCGCCGACCCGCTGCTGATGTGCGAGCCAGAGCGCGTGGCACCGCCCGAAACAGGGCCAAGGCGCGTGTGGCCAGGCACGCATTGTCGGCTGGAAGTCGGCAGCGACGCGACACGGCACGGCACGACGGCGCCGTCGTACGACGAGCAGCAGGGTGGCAGGTCGTGGATCTGGGCCGTGTTGGCGGCGGCATGGCTGTGTGCGGTTCGTGTGCGGCTTGTCTGCCGTCGTCGTGGCAGGCTGGCATAGCAGGGTAAGTGAGTGAGAAGAGGGAGAGGGCGAGGGGGAGCAGTGAATGGATACAGGGGTGAGAGGGTGGCCCGGGCAAAGATGGCCTGGTTGTCGGAACGATGCGATGCAGTCGAGCCGTCGTGCTGCTGCGTTGAGGACGTGTCCGGCCATGGGCAGCCGGCAGTGCGGATGTCGAAGCGTCGAGGCCCATGCGATGTCGATGTCGATGTCGAGGTCGATCCACGGGCGGCTGAAAGGACCTCGCTCGTTAGGCGAGGTAGTTGTAGACGTTGCGTGTCTCTGCCCTCTCGAGGTACTCTGAAGACGTGCGGGGCGCGTCGAGGGTAAGGGGAGAGTGTGAGTGTGTCAGCGGCGAGGAAGAACAGGGAAGCATGGAGAGAGGTGTCGACTAGGCCACCGCCGACGTGGAACGCACCTCGGTCCAGCAACGACTCGATCCGCTTCTTGACCATCGAGAGGTTGGGCTGGAACCGCGCCGCCAGCTGCCGTACCACTTCGCTGACCAGCTCATTGTGCGTCATTGTCTTGCGGTCCTTCATCACTCGGACGATGCAGGCCTGGTGGAGGTGGCGGTGGCGAATTCGGGGGCCGGGAACCAAGGGCCAAGGGAGCGGATTCAGCGATCGGGTCAATCAAGGATCCCGCATGCACTCGCGCCAGACTGCCCAGGGAACGACGAAGACGGCAGCGACGACAAAAGCTTACCTCGACCATGTTTTTCCTCTCCTCTTCGACCTTTTCTGTCGTTTCCTTCCTCTCGCCCGCCGATTCGACCCGCGCGGCGACCTGGGCGATCTTGATCCTCGCCAGCGGGCACGAGAACGAGTGGTTGAAGGTGAAGCGGTCGGATCGGTTGATCTCCCTGCCCTTGGGCTCCTTGAGTAAGATCTTGTACTTGGCGCACGCGAGGCTCTGCAGCGTCCGCTGCAGGTCGGCGTCGGGGATGTTGGTGCTGGCGGCGAGGTCCTCGTAGCCGAGGGACTGGCCGTCGGCGACGTCCTCGAACAGCAGCAGAACGATGAGCGCGTAGGTCGACACGTTGAGCTCGTGCTTGCGCGCCTTGAAGCTGACCCGGACGTCGGCGTTTCCGAGGTTGGGGTGCCACGTCAGGATGCGGCCGCTGTGCTTGGACTGGTAAAAGGCCTCGAAGCGCCTCCGCACCTCCATCATCGATGCCGGCATGGTGCAGGGCTGCGCCTGGGCGCTGATCGGCCAGTAGGTCGACGTCAGCACGTTGACCGACATCTCGAACGGCAGCGGGC
This sequence comes from Pseudozyma flocculosa PF-1, assembly GCF_000417875.1. Lineage (NCBI taxonomy): Eukaryota > Fungi > Basidiomycota > Ustilaginomycetes > Ustilaginales > Ustilaginaceae > Pseudozyma > Pseudozyma flocculosa. The sequence goes on from NW_006920870.1 coordinate 250,609, forward strand.
GGCTCGAGTTCCGGACGTTCTTGGCAAACTCGAGGTTGGTGTCCTCGCTGACCTTCATGTCGTTGAGCATCCCCTGCAGCTTCTGCACGTATCCGTGGCCGCACTCGATCTTGAGCTTTGCCATCATGCCGCGCTCGGCGTCGTCCGAGACCGACCGGCCCTGCAGCATCCGCTTGGCCAGGTGCTGCTTGTAGTACCGCTCGAAGACGTCCTTTTCGTGCAGGAAGCGGAAGACTGAGATCGTCTTGTTGAGCACCTCGTCGACCTCTTCCTCGGTCTTGCCCTTGAGCCCCTTCTTCAGGTTCTCGTCGATGAAGAGCGAGATGAACTCGGGGGCGCGCGGGTTGGTGTTGACAAAGGACTCGAACGCCTCGTTGATCGACGTCTCGCACCCGGCGTCGTTCTGGTAGCTCGATGCTAGGATCGCATCAAACTTGTTCTTGAACTCCAGCACCTCTTCGACCCAGCGCAGCGCCATCGCCGCCTGTGGTGTCGACGCGTCAGAGGCGGGCCCAGCGGCTTCCCTGCCCTTGCCCTTGGCCTTGTCCTTGGACCCGCTCGGCGCGGCACCACCGTCGGCATCGCCGGCGGGCGTGTCGGTCTCGCCGGGAGCCTGGGCGGTCGTCGGTCCGGCCGCGGCGGCCTGCGCGGAAGCCGACACGGCCTCATTGATAAGCCTCCCCTTGGTGCCGATGTACGACTTGAGACCCATCCGTAGCACCTGCGGACCTTCCTTGACCCTCTGGAAGAGGCGGTACATGATGGCCAGGTCGTCGCGGCGGTCCTCGTCGAGCATGGCCACCAGACCGCTGCCCGGCATGTCGACGATGGTCGTCAGGTGGTTGGCCAAAAAGTGCTTCTCCAGGAGCCTCTGCAGCGGCTGCTGCGTCTCGGGCTTGAGGTAGACCGACACGCGGCTGACTTCCTCCTGCAGGCGCCGATCAACATGGGCGAGGTACCTGGCGGCATCGCTCGCGTCCAGCAGCCGCTCCGCTTCGGCCTTGTAGAAGGCCGCCGATGTCGAGAGAAACGCGGGCTCAAAGTCGTGTGTGTAGACCGACGGATGCTGCGCCGCCGGAACGCCGCGCTTGACGTGGGTCAGGTCGCCGAGCATGTCGATGTTGGCCTTGACCAGCGAGCGGCTGATCACGAACCCTTCGCGTTCAATCTGGATGTGGGTCAGGAGCGTGCTGTAGAGGTGGATCTGGATGGGGAACTTGGCCGACCGGACCACCGTGTCGCGGAAGAGCTCGAGCCCCAGCTTGTTGGTCGAGGGCACGCCCGCCTGCGGCACATAGACCCGGTCGGCATACTTGAGGATATCGCTGAGCGTACTCATGCAGCTGCGGTGGTCGAGCCAAGTGTCGCGGATGGCTGTCATGAGCCTCTCGCCGGCCTGAATCCGAGCGATGGCGTCGGCGCGGTCGCCCGGCTGGGTGGCCGACATGCTCACGGCCGTCGAGGCCTGAGCGCCGACGTCGTGATCGCCGCCGTCGGAATTGGCCGAACGAGATGCAGCATCGTCGGGCGCCTCTCTCCCCTTGCCCTTGGACGAGGCAGGCCCAGACGACGACGACGACGACGACGAGGGTTGCGGTCGCAGCAGCGATTCGGGAAGGACGATGCCGGCCGATACGGCCGTGGCACCGCCGGGCGGGAAGGCGGGTGCGATCTTGTCGCGGCACTGCTTGTTGAGGTGAGCCTCGATCTGGCGCTTGACGCCGTTGTAGAGCATATCTCCGTGCTGGTACTGCGGGCGCACGGAATGCGTTCACGGAATAGCGGGAGCGAGAGAGGGTGAGCCGGGCGCATACAAGCTGCACGCTGCGGTCCTCGCGGGTGGACTCACCAGCACGAGATTGTACGCGTATCGGTAATGCTCCTCGTAGCTCAGCTTGGAGATGTTGTGGTTGTGAATCTCTCCGATGGCGTCGACCAGGCGCTTCCACATCTCCTCGATCGGGACGCTGTTGCCAATCTACGGAGGATTGTGCCATGCCGACCGGCGGACCATACGGAGAGGAAAGCACTGGTATCAGCGGCGCTGTGAGGAGCACAGCGTGATTCAGAGCGCACGACTCGTGGTGGTGGGCTCACCTTCTTCGGCGGCTTGAGCTTGATGCCTCGGGCACCGGGCCTCCGTGCTGAGCCCGCGCCGCTCATGTTGGCGAGTGGCGAAGGCGGTGCGCGAAAGTCTCGGCCCCAAATCGAGCTACCCTAGGAGGAGGTGCAATGGCAGAGCGACTATACTATAAGCACACGAAGCGCAGTGCGGTTGAATCGAAGTGGACGATGCGAAGCGGCCTCGTAGGGATCGGCAGACCGAGGAGCGATTCTGAGAAAGCAGCGTGCCGTGTCGAGTCGAGGGTATGGACCGGCGATGCGCAGCTTTCGCTTCGAGGCTGGGCCTTGGCGTTATCTTCAGGCTGATGCGATCAATGCAGAGCTGGTAATGGCGGAGAGAGAGAGAGATAGAGAGAGAGAAAGAGAGATCCGACTAGCACTGTCGCTGCGAGCGGGGCGAACTGATGGCGAGGGTGGACCTCAGCGGGCAAACAGCAAGCGAGAGGCAAGACCAGGCAGGGGGTCTGGCAAGCGGATCAGAGGCAATGCCGAGCGCCGTGCCGGTGGCGTCGGGAAGAGGGGAGGGAAAGGTGTGCCGACGAAAGGGAGGTGCGAACGAAATGATGGTGGAGGGAGCGAATGACGAGACGGTCCCGCCACCAACACCACCAACCAGCCGCCTCTCCTCTCGCCTCCCTGCCTGCTGGCCTTCAACGCGGGCCCACTCCACCTGGCCTGCCTCTGGCCTGCCAGGCTGCCTGCGCCAAGGGCTGCCTGCCAGCCTCCCTGCCAGGCCCGACCAGACCGACCCAGCCTGGCCTGCGCCGCGATCAAGGGTCCATGCGACCCGGACGAGAAAATCCACTCCCTGGGCCCCAGCAACGTGACCTGCCAGTCGGAGGCGGGCCCAGCCGGTCGGGTGTTGATCTCTCTGCCTGCCGCTGCCTGGCTTGTGGAGGGGGCGACGCGTGCCAGTCCACGCCCAGGCTGGCCTGCCAGTCTGCCGCCGGTGCCCTGGCTTGGCCGGGCCTGCCGAGTCGGTCGGGGAAAGCAAGCCAGCACCTACATGGCCACGCCGAGCCGCTCGCACCACCGAGACCGGCTCGCTGCCGGTGGGTAACGTGAAGCTTCCTCGGTGCATGCCCGACTTTGGCTTCGTGTGCATGTGCTTGGATGCGCGACTGCCGCGCCCGAAACCTCAAATGGCTAGGCAGGCGAGGAGAGGCGGCCTTGCCGGGCAGGCTTGCTGTGGGCGGTGCTTCAGAGCTCTTCTGGCTTGGCTCGCTGGCTCGCTGGCTTGCTTGGGTGTTGTGGCCCCTCTCGCCACAGGCTCAGCCTGGAGGGCCCGTTGTTCTGTTGTGTGGTGACGAAGACGACGCCGCCTTGGTGCCTTGCTCCTGACCGTGGGCCTGCCTCTGATCCAGGCTGGTCGCAGCGACCGCGCCCCTTGCAGAGTCGAGGGCGAGGTCCCGAAGAGCTGGATGGCTGGCTGGCCCCGCCCCGCTTGCCTGCCCTCTGGTTGGACGCCGGACCAGGCCTGGCCTTGACGCTGCCCTCGCGACCTTCTCGACCTCCAAGCTAGGCTCTGACTACTCTGGCTTCGTCTGCCCCACACTCTTCCCTCGCCTCGTCTGTGCGCCTCTCGACCTGCATCCCCGCCCACCTGCTCCTCCTCGCTGCCGCTCGTCGTTCGGGCCGCATCCACACGCACGACTACATTGTGCTCTCGTTCGCCCGTCCTTCGTCGTCACCATCTCCGCCATCACGCCCACTGATCCCTGCCCTATATCACCCCGACCTTAGTACGCAGCACCTAAGTGCAGCGCTGAGAGCAGCTTCCGCCACCTTCTCGACAGCAAAGAAGGCCGAGGGGGTCATCGCAGGCACCTGCCCGGCCCGGCCCGACCCGATACGACACGCACTGCCTTGGCTTTCCGGCAAGGCCGACGCTTGGCCACCGCCAATCTCGACCAGTTTACGATCCATAGGACCGGCCCGGGAATCCGACGTCGACGTCGACGTGCCGACACATCCTCTGAGCGCCTGCTGACATCGGCGGCCCTCCCCGAGAGCCCGCCCCATCGAAGAGATCCATCGACCGACGCAGCTGAACGACGCCCGCAGCGCAAGGCGAGCTGGGAGCGCTGTGGGTGTGGTTCGGTATTTCCGCCACCGAGACGATGCCCGACGTCGCCGCTTCCTGGGCCGCTCGTCATGACGCCATCGTCATCTCGCTCAGAGCGCCCGCCGTCGCCCGCGCACTAAGCGACCTGGAGCTGCAGAGCGGCACCAGGGTCCCTCGCACCCACGCCACCGCCCACGACCCTGACCGGCTCGACAGCGCCAAGGATGCTTCGCAGCTCCAAAAGTACACGGCGCCTCACCGTCTGGGCAGGGAGCTCGACCTGGCGCTCGCTATCCTATGGTCGTCGTCTGGCATCCCGCACGGCAAGGACGCCAATCCCTTCCGCGCCGCCGCCTTGCCCCACATCAAGACGCTCCCGCGCCTCTCGTTTAGCATCGACGACTTCAAGTCGCTCAAGACGCTGCAGCGCAGCTCTGGCAGCTTTGTCGAGGTGGTGCGCTGCAAGCTCGACCGCCAGCTGTACGTCCTCAAGACGATCGTCAAGGGTTTTGCAAAGCGCAACGCGGCCATCCAGTCGCCCGCCTGCGAAACCCTGTTCCTGGCCAAGAAGCAACCCGGCGCGGCCTCTTCCGACGACGGCGGCACCACGAGAAGGGTCACGCCGGAGCTCGTCGCCGCCTTCCAGACCCAGGGCTCCGTGCACCTCGTCATGGAGTACGTGCCGAGTGGCGACCTCAGCGAGCTCCTCATCGCCGCGAGCAAGTGCGGGCCAGAGTACCCAGGCCGTGCCTCGTCGGGCCTGCTCGTCGAGGACTGGATACGCCGCTACGCCGCCGACATGGTCTTGGCGATAGGCTGGGTCCATTCGAGGGGCTACGCGCACCGGTAAGTGGCTCCTCCTCTTCTGCTCATCTTGGTGTCGCAGAGGTCCTGCCCTCCCCCCTGATGCACGCAGCAGCCAAAGGTGGTCGAGATGAAGTGCAGAGCTGACCGCCCATGCCTCGTCCTTGTCCGCTCGTTGCCCGCGTCTGCACCTGACAGCGACGTCAAGCCTGGCAACTTCTTGCTCGACCGGTCCGGCCATCTCCAGCTTTGCGACTTCTCGAGCGCCGCTCCCTTTTCCCAGTTCCAGGTGGCCGAGCCTGGACGGGGCGGCGAGCGCGTGTGGGCTCGTAAGGTGCACAGGTTCTACTGCTCGCTCCCGACGGGCACCTGCGACTACCTGTCGCCGGAACTGCTGGAGGCCGAAGAGGAGCGTATAGCCCGTCGCCAGCTCAGCTTCCAGTCGTTCGACGACGGCGACCTTCCCTGGAAGAGGCCTCATCAGGCAGATGCGAAGCCCGACGACGTCGAGCCCGGTCCGTACGGGCCCGAGATGGACTGGTGGAGCCTCGGAGTCATGCTCTACGAGATGCGCTTCGGCGTCCTCCCCTTTTTCTCCGACCAGATGCAGGCCACCTACGAGCTGATCCGCAGCCATCGGGAGTCGCTGCGCTTCGATGCGAGCATCGACAGCTCCCCAGAGCTGCTCGGCCTGATGAGGGGCCTCATTACCGATCCGCTCGATCGCCTCGGCCGCAACGGGACCTTTGAGCTGCAAGGACACGCCTTCTTCCACGGCGTCGATTGGTCCAAGGATTGGCCCCTGGACCCTCCCTTTGTGCCCAACGTCGGCGAGGCTGTTGACCCCGGCGCTGGCCCAGGCGGCGAGCCCGAGCTGTCATTGCTGCACAGCCCCGCTGTCCGCCTTCCTGGCGACTTGGTGGCCGCGTCTGGGTCGCTGTCGGCCGTCGACACGCTGCCCGACTTTTCCGCACTGTACTCTGGCGACGTCGACGACTTTCCCGCCTTTATGGACTCGCGCGACTTCGACCAGCCCGGCATGACCTCGAGCCGCAGCTACGATCTGGCTGGCTGGTCCGCCGAGATCGCTTCCGCGCCTGCCCCCGATGGTGAGACCGCAGCGCCAGAGGCCTCGTACGGACTGCCGCGCTCCTCGTCATCGCCCGCCATCTTCGACACCACGACGTCTCCGACGCCGGTGCGCTTCTCGGGGCTGGGCGGCCTTCCGTCGTCGTCGTCGTCGTCCCGCCTCGGCGCTTTCAGCACGCCGCGGTGGTCGGACTGCGATCTCGCGCTGGTTGGCTTCAGCTACGTGCCGGATCCCGACACCTTCAAGCCTTCAGCAGTCCAGCCGGCGGCTGCGCACGCCCCCGCCGTGTCCCGCGTGGTGGCTTTCGAGACGCTCTCGTGCGCGCCTAGCTCCGCAAGCCTCTTCTCAGACGCCGCAGCCTCGCCGGCGGGTCGGAACGACTACGAGCCCATGGCGTCGACGCCGCAAGAGCGTCTGGCACGTCGAGTGGACCCACCGGAAATCTCGCCCATCGGCTTGCCGACTCTGCCCTCGTACCTGCCGTCGCCGGCTGCGCCCTGGTCGGTTCAACGAGAACGCGAGGCCACGGTGCAGGCGTTGGAGCCGGCAGATCCAGAGGAGAGGTTGCCGCTCCCGATTCGCCGGGTTCACAGCTTCGTCACCCCGGCGCGGAAGCCGTCGTACATCTGCCTCGCCGATCAGTACGCAGCCGCCGCTGCGGGCGCAGACCGACCGGTCGATGTCCGACCGGCCGAACCCTCCACGCAGCAGACGCCTGCGGTGCCGCAATCTCCCTACCCTTTCCCGCTCGCCGCGAGCGAATCGATGCCCTCGGTCGCCCGGCAGCGTGCCGCGCCGCTGCGCCGCAACGACCTTGCCCGCGCTCGCTCGGCAACACCCGGGGCTGGCAGCGTCGGATCGGACAGCCGGTACTCTGGCGGAAGCAACGCCGTCCGAGAGGTCTCCGAGAGTCAGGCCTGGGACGAAATGATGGCTGCGGTGCAGAAGAGCGTCCGCAAGCAGCAACGGGACAGCCGCTCGCCCGTCTCGACGTGGCCACGGCGTCATCTGCCTTCGCCGGCAGCGTCGCGCCCCGGCATGGATAGGCAGAGGCAGCAGGGCACGCCCGACTTCCGAGGGGCGTTCCGGACGAAGCCGACCCTCGCCATGCCGTCGCTCGCGACCATTGCGCCCTCCCCCGAGGCCAAATCGACGCTGCGCAGCAGCCGACGGAGCGCGGGCGAAGACGGCTCCGACGACGATGCCGTCGACCGGGATGCCAGCCCGAGACAAGCATCACGGGCTCCGCCACCACGATCCAGGGAGGCCTCGTTCAACCAGCCAGCGCAGCCGGGCCGCGTCCCGTCAGAGGCCGAGCCGGCATGGGAGGGGTCTCTAACCGCCCGCCTCCACGCACCGCAAGCAATTGGCCTGTACTCAGACGACTCGGATGGGACCGACGACACAATGTCGTCGGCGGACGAGCATGACGGCGGGCGGCCCGCGCTGAAGCACAAGCGCAGCGCACGGCAGCTCTTGATCAAGGCGCAGGAACGCTCCACGCCGACCAAGCCGACGCGGACCCAGAGCCCATCTCTGACCGAGGCGCACGCGGCCCGCCTTTCGGGTGTCGCGCGCGGTTCGTCGTCGCCCCTGTCCTTTGTCGAGGGTCCCACGATGCCGTCGTCGTCGCCGCGCGAGCAATCGCCCGCGCTCGAACAGGCGGCGCTGGCCGTAGCGCCAGTGGCTGCAAGGGCGCGGCCAATTTCGATGCTGACGATGAACGCCCGCAACGGCGCGTCGTCGCCGGCCAATTGCAGCGCGGAGAACCTGTCGGGCAGCTTTGGCAAGGTGCCGGTGCTCGGCGCAATATCGCTGGGCGAGACGAGCAAGGCAGGAGCCGCAGGTGTGGGCAGCGGTAGCAGTACCAGCAGCAGCAGTCGTCTGGACAGCGCCTTCGACGACGTCGCCGGCGGGAGGCTCTCACCACACGCCGACGGGCTCGCAGCGCGCGAGATCAGGCGCAAGAGCAGCCGGGACATGCTCTCCGAGTATCGCAAGGGCATCGGTCGCCCGAACAGCATGAGCGCCGTCAAGCCGCCGACGCGGAGGTTGTCGCCTGCGCTCGAGGATGCCTTCTTGAGCGGCGATGGCGACCCGCTCGCGCCCATCGATCGCGACGACGGTCGACAGGGCAAGAACGAGCGCAGGCGGTTCTCGAGTACCGTGTCTGGGCGGCCGAGAGCAGTCGATCTGGTCACGTCTGCGAGCGAGCTCGCGGGGTCGGGACCCACGGCAGAAAGACGCAGGAGGGCGAGCGATGGCGGACCCTCAAAGCACGTCGAGGCCATCTTGGGCACAGCGTCGGGCAGCGGGCGCAGGGCGTCGCACCAACAGCGAGCAAGGGGCCTCTACCTCGAAGCGCCGGTGCAGGAGGATCCGCTCGAGCTCTCCCTGTCCGAAAACCCCTCCAATGTGCTGCAAGGACCGCGGAAGCTGCGAGGTCAGCCGGACAAGCGAGGCGCTTTGCTCTCCGCCGCGGTCGCGGCGGGGCCAGAGCCGACGTCGACTTCGGGCGCGACTGCGACCACGGAGCGAAGACTTCGGCGCACCTCTTCCAAGGTGAGCGTGGGCGCGGGCGCGGGTGCGCAGGCCACCGTGGAACCGGCCGCAAGATCCGTGGCCGAACATCGAGAGGAAACGGGATCGCGCCCGAGAGCTTCGAGGACGCTGCGTGACGCCACCAACAAGATCACGCGGCGGATCTCGTCGCTGAGCGTCGCCAATACCAAGCCGTTCCCGCGGACGGCGCCGAGTCGCGAGGGCGACGAGGCGGGCGGCGGCGATGATGACGACGACGATGGCGCCGGATCGGACAACAAGGTCTCGGGCCGGAGCGAAAGGGCAAAGAAGACGGAGCGCGGCAGAGGGTCGATCAAGCCAAAGAGCCTGAGCGCGGAAGACGTTCATCGCCTATCAGTCGACCCGCACGCGCGGGAAGGGGAGGAAGGCATCACCAGCGGAGCGGCTCGTCGAAAGTGGTCGAGCGAAAAGGACGTGCCCGCACTCGCAGCGCCAGCAGCGACGGCGTCTTCATCGTCGTCGTCGTCGCCGGTGTCGTGCTATCGCGACGATGTGGCCTCTGCGATGGCACCTCAGGCCGAGGGCGACGTGAGCCTGATGACGGGCCTGCGCAGCTGCCATTCGGCGCTGCAGGGCAGCTTGATGGAGCTCGAGGTCAAGCTGGCGCAGATTAAGAAGCGGCTGGAAAAGTGAGGCGCGCTGCGACGGTCGCTTTTGCGCCTGGGGCTTGACGGTGCGGTAATGAGCAAGGTGGCATAGGTGGAAAGGCCCCGGTCGTGGCCGAGCGCGTAGGGTAGCGGTTTGCGGATGCTTGAACAATACGGATTGCCTGCTTGCTTTTGTTGTTGGGCGAGGCCGGACGGGTCGTCGTGGCCGCCCTGATTTGGGACAAGGTTGTGCCTTGTCGCGCGATGCGGCTGTCGGGTATTGTTATCAGAGGCAAGCCGGCGGTAGCTGCGCGGTGAATGGGCGCGAAGCATCAGTCGGAGTCGTCAGAGTTGAGGCCAGCCGCGAAGCTGGCGAGCGAGTTCTTGAACGACTGGCGGCCGCCATTGGTTCCGTCGTCGAGACGAAGAAAGAAGTAGATCAAGGGTCAGCCCGTGACAGCCACAGCAGCAGCGGTCAGACAGTCGAGCCTGGGCCACGTCGGAGAAGTGGAGCGGGTGGGACGACACTCACCTTTCGGCTGCTCGGACCCTCGTCCTCTTCGCTCTCGCCTTCCGACTCATCGTCGCCAGCTGTGCTGCTGCGTCGAGCGGCCACAGACTTTGCGGAGGCGGCACCGTGGTTGGATCGACTTGCCCTCCTGCCCCGGGCCGAGTCGACCACCTGGGCCTCTTGCAGCGCCGCCACCTCGTCCTGGAACTCGCGCTCGGCCCGGATCCGCTTGGCCTCTGCTATCGAGCCTCGTCCCGTCTAGACGTGATGGAGGCGGAACGAGGGCAGGGTGAGGTCAGCGCTCTGCGAAGTGCCGACACCGCTGGCAGACCAAGCTTCCACCGAGGCCCTCGACTCGACTCACGATGCCAATCTCGCGCATCACGTCCTGGACGATCCTGCATTGCCCCTCGGTGTCGTCGTCGGCGACGTCGGCGTTGGCATAGAGCTTCTTCCACGGCTTGCGCACGCCTGCAGCGGCGACAATCGACTTGAGCCGCGCGAGGCGCTCCGTCGCCGCATCCCCGGAACCCGCGCCTCCTCCCGCCGCCTTGCCGCCGCCGCCGGCCTTTTTGCTACCCGTGCTCGGCCTGGTGCCGCTGGCCGATGCCCTCTTCTTCTTTTTCGTGGGCGACGTGGAACGGTGCCGCGTCGGCGCGTCGTCCTCGAGCTCCGAGAAGTCGGACAGCTTCCCGATCGCATTTGCCTCGATGTCGGATGCGTCCTTTGTGCCGTCATGGCGGTTGCCAGCTTCGCTATCGCCTGCGTCGCTCCCGTCCTCCTCCCGTCCCTGCTCGTCGTCCTGCACTTCGTCGTCGTCGTCGTCGTCTTCGTCGGCGAGCTTTTGCTTCTTGGTGGCGCGACTAGCAGCTGCCTCTGACGGAGCGTCCTCTTTCGCTCCCACGGCCGGGGGTGCGGCCTTCTTTCTCTTCTTGCCCGAGGGAGATACGGGAGGGGAGGATTCGATCTCGTCCTAGGTCGCGACGGCGAGGAAGCGTCGCAGGCGTGGCGACATGTCAGCATGCGAGCTCGACGAGGGCGAGGGGGTCCATGGCAACGCACCACCTTGTTCTGGATGACGTCGTTGAGCCACTTCTTCCTGCTGCGGAGGTCGACGCCGTAGAATTCCTGCACCTTTTCGCGCACCGTGCGCTTGGTCATTTCGCTGGGCGAGCCAGCGCAGAAGTGTAGCGGGCCGTGTCAGGACCGATGGCGAGCGAGCGGTCGACCAGCCCGTCGCGTGCCGGTAGCGCGCGACACGATGCACTCACCTGAAAGTGCCGTCGGCCTTTGCCTCTCGGATGATGGCGCTGACCCGCTCGATGAGCTCGTCGGAGGTGGGCCCAGACGCCTCGGATTGCGACTCGGTGTCGGACATGGCGAGCGGGCGGGCGTGTGGAGACGTGCAGTAGAAGCAGGAGAAACAGCCAAGAGAGGGCGGATTGAGCGGGCGAGGGAGCGAGTGAGGGAAAGACAAGAGATACGGGCGAGGCCAGGCCAGACGAGGCGGAAGCGCGCGGGGTCGTGGGATCGTGGTGGAAGAAGGCCAGGCCAGAGGGATGTGGAGAGGGACGTGCCCCACCTCGCCTCGCCTCGCCTCGCCTGCCTGCCTGCGGAGGCCCTGTCGCGTGGGCCCAGTTTCCCCTCAGCCCTGCCAGCCTGCCCGCCTGCCCGCCTGCCGGAGCCTCGACCTCTCCGCAGACGCGACGTGTTGCTCTCGCACCTGGTCCAGAAACAACAAAAAAGTTCCCGGCCGGGGAATCGAACCCCGATCTGAACAGCACAATCTTCCATCCGCAATAGGAGAAGAAGAACAGTGAGAGTGTCCTATACTGACCATTGTACTAACCAGGACTAGATGGAAATTCTACCGAATTTAACATATATATATACTCGAGGGCCTGACAAGTGCGGGGCCAGTCCCACGGTACACGGATCGCCCAAAGCCAGGAGCAGGGCATCACGAGCTTGCAATAATGCAGCTGAGTGAGCCCAGTCTTCCGTCGGCCCTCTGCAGCGGTCCACCGCATCCCTGATACGCCGCCGTAGATCCAGTGGGCGACAAAATGAGAGGCAAAAGGTATTCCCGGCCGGGGAATCGAACCCCGATCTGAACAGTGCGCTCGTCCTCCGTGTGGAGACCGACGCTGAGAGTGTCCTATACTAACCATTGTACTAACCAGGACGAGCTGGCAATTAATTCAAAATTTGCGTATATCAATGTTTGTAAAAGAGAGTGGATCGGCAGCCCGGCGAGGGCGTTTGGCGACGGGCCGAGTCTTTGTTGTGAGTGGGCTGACCGCTTCGGTGGTCATGGATGCACCTCACGGACCTCGTCTTCATTTGTGCGTGCACTCGCACGGGGCGTATGCGCACGGGATAGCGCCCGGCCTAGCGCCCCGGCCACGAGCCATCTCGGGGCGTGCCACCGCTCTGCCCTGCGGCCAAACATGAATTAATAATGGAAGTCATCGATTGTCGTTCGGCGGCTCGAGGGCCGGACCACGCGGGCCGGACGTCGATGCCCTACTGTAGCTGCTCTCACATCCGTACGAGGACAGATGGAGGGGGACGAGAGCGAGGCGAGCGACGGGGCATGGTCCGGCGCCTCTACAAAGGCCCGCCCGTTGTGAGCCACCGCCCTCCCCCACCACATCTGCCCCCTAAATCCCCTTTGTCCCTGCCTCGCTCGACGCGTCGCCACACTTCGGTCCCCCTTGTCCGCCTGCGTGCGTCCGTCGCCCGTTCGCCTGCCGCCGCTCCGTCGAGGTGGGCAGGAAGGGATATGAGGGCCTACCCCCCTGCATCCTGCTCTTCGACGGAGCAAGGCTCCCAGGGCCCTTTTCGCCCGGCCGCACCAACCCCGCCATCAAGGGCGAGCAAGCATCGGTATCCCCACATCTGGGCCCTCGCAAATGGCCGATGAATATGGTCAGAGGCTGACAGAGCTGCTGCACGCCTCGAAAGCCGAGGACGACGCGACGGAGGAATGGGCGCTTCAGCTCCATGCGCTCCTCGACTCTCTGGACCCACAAGGAAGCCGTCGGCGGCCACCGGACGACCCCTTGCACAGCAAGAGGATGTTCAACAGCGCCGTGCGCAGAGCCAAGAAAGCCGCGATGGGAGCCACATCCCCTAGCGACGGCGGCGCTGTCGACGTTGAAGAGGAGCTGCAAGCATTCACGCGGGCCCGCTTTCCGCGCTGTTCCCTGGTGACCAAGTGCGAGCTCTGGCCCAAGGCGGTGCAGAGGAAGAGCGTCCTCGAGCCGCTCAACACGAGCGAGCTCACAGAGGCGCTCGACGCGCTCGACGAGAGCCGGCCAGCGGGCCGGGACGGTCTCGAACCGCGGGCGCTGCGCAGAGCGAATCGGCAGTGTGAGGCATTTAGGGGGCGCTTCTTTCGTCTGCTCGACCGGTGCCTACGCCAGGGCACCCTGCCAGACCAGTGGAAAGAGTCGCGGGTGGCCGTGGTGCCCGTCGCGGGCAGCTGCTCAGCCTCGTCGTCGCCATCGTCGTCGTCGTCGGAGCCACCGGCCGCTGCCACCGGCTCTTACCAGCTGACCTGGGTGCCCTGCGCCGCAAGCACCGTGGTCGACACGATCGTCGCGGCGCGCTTCCGCTTCCTGTGCGCGGGCAAGCTCCCCCGATGGGTCCGGTACGGCTCGGCGCTCGGGGTGACGGCCAGCGTGCTTGAAAAGGGCCGCAACACGCTGCGTGCGGGCCGGTCGACTGCGTGTGCCGTCGTCGACATGGGTGCGAGTCTCCAGGACATGACGCACATCCGGCTGGGCGAGGAGTTCCGGGCCCACGGGCTCGAATCGCTTGGGGCATGGATGAGGTCCTGGCTATTTGGCCGAGTCGTTACCCTCTCGCTCCGAGGCACGGCGTCGCCCGACCTCGGGCTGGGCCTCGTCGGCTTCCCGCTCGGTGCGCCCCTGCCGGATGTGTTGCCGACGCTGTGCCTCAACTCGTTCTTCCGCGGAGTCAACACGATGCCCGGCATCGCGCTGCAGGGCGCGCACGGCGACAGGGTCTTTGTCGTGGCCGAGGCCGAGTCTGTCTCCAGGGCCACCAGGGCGCTGCAGGACTGGTTCAACGACTTATCCTGTGGTGCAACCAGCGGGGCCTTTGTATGCCGGAGCTCGTCTTCACCACTTGCTCCGGGCGCCAAGAGCCAGACGCGGCGTCGGCGGCATGCTTGAAGCTCAAGGATGGCGCCAAGCTCTTTGCCAGCCAGTCGGTCGATGTCCTGGGCGTATCCGTCGACGCCAACTTCAACACCTGGGGCCATGTCGACGTCGCATGCAGCAAGGTGTTGCGGTGCGTCTGCAAGATCAAGAGGGCGTTCGACAGGTCCCGCCAATGGCCAAGCATCGAGGCACGCAAGAGCATCGTCTTCGACAAGCTGCTCCCCATCCTCGACGAGGCCTCTGCCGTCCTCCTGCCGCTCCGATCGACGGAGCAGGACCGGCTGCGGAGCGCGGACAGCGCCATCCTGCGCTTCATCTTTGCCCCGGACAGCGCTGCAGTGCCGACCACGTCGCTACCAACCTCGTCCGTCCTGTGGCGCGAGCATGGCTGGATGGCGACCGAACGTCGCTGGCGGAAAGAGGCGCTCGTTTTCGGTCTGCGCACTCTCAGCTCCGAGGGCCCCGCCAGCGTCCTCGCTCGGGCGCTGCGGCACATCACGCTCGATCCGTCCGGACAAGCGCCGCATCACCTCTCCTCGGTCCTCGGCGACAGCGATCGAGTCCCGTGCCGGGAAGCGTTCTTCCTCAAGCGCGGCGGCGATCTCGACCTCGAAGCGACTCGAACGGCGCTTCCAGACCCGCTGAGGGCGGTTTCGATCTGCTTCGACTCCGAGGTTGAGCAGATTGGGATGCCGCCCTGGCCGCCGCCGTGGAAGTGGGTCAGCCTGGACGTCCAGATCTCCGCCGAGGAAGACTGCGCGGACATCGAGCCGGGCATCGCAGAAGACGCCGACGGACCGCACGTCAGCGTCTTTACCGCGACCTGCGTGAGGGACGCCGATCCGCTCTGCGCGGCGGCCGTCAACGCTACGTCGACGTGGCCCAGCTCGTCGTGGACAGACACCGTCACCTTTGACTTGACGACGATGACCGAGCTCGACGTTGAGCTGCGGGCCATACACCTCGCGCTGACGTCGTGCTTGACGCAGCAGGCGGCTAGGAATGCGCGGTGCCCATCGCTCCGGTCCCGCCGCGACGAGTTCCAGGTCCAGGCGGCGCAGAGGCCGCCCATCTACATCGACCTGACGCACTCGCCTCCCCTGGCAGCGAGGGAGCTGCAAGCTGTCCCGCCGAGGGCACCGACACAGGGCCTCTCTACGACGACGTCGGACGCGGCCGGTGTGTGCTTCGGCTCGAATACCGTCGACGCCGGCGCAAAGAGACCCGCAAAACGCGCCAGATTCGACATGGCCGCGTCGTCGACGAGGTCCGCGTAGAACGGCAAGTTCCGTTGGACGCGCATCGACGTCTTTTGCAGCTCCAGATCCACCCCTGCAGCGGCTCGGCGCCGGGTGGGTGGGCGACCAACGAGGGGGCCAGGCCATGACGGCGCAGATCCGGGCCCTCGTCGCGGAGCTGCAGCAGCATCGACGACCCGCGCGCGTCTCGTTCCGGTGGCTCCCCGACGACGTCGGCGGACGGCGATACGAAAGGGCCCGCGCCGCTTCAGGCGCTCGCCTCGATTCGAGCAGTCGCCCGGCCCGTACATCGCCCGCATTCCCCGAGTCGGTGACGTTCAGAAGGGCCAGATCAGAGGCGGCTGCCCTCCTGTCGAATCAGCAGGGACAGATCGCCGAGCCGCGGCAGAGCTCGCAGGGTCAAGAAGAGCGGGAGGATCATGGGTATGAGGACGTCGTCGAGCCCTCGGAAGGCATCGAGGACGGGTCAGACACGGCCGTCGATGAGGAGGTCGAGGCTGGTCAGGGAAAGGACAGCGACGAGTCGAAAGAGGTCGACGAGCTCGAGTGCGACTGAGGTCATCTCAGTCTGGCCAGCGACGGATCGCGTTGGATCGGCATCGAAAGGAATGTATGTGTCATCGAAAGGAATGTATGTGTCGTCGCGCCGATGCGGTCTACAAGATATGCCACCGTGACCGGACATGGCCAATGTGATGTGATGTGATGTGATGTGATGCGATGCGATGTGGTGAAAAGAACGAGCAAAACCGGTGCAGGGCCAAGCGCGTGAGCGAGGAGGGGAAACGTCAAGGAGCGTGGTGGTTGAGGTCGTCTCCAGCCGCCTTCTTGGAGCTCGTTGTGCTGCCGCTTCCGCTGCTGGCAGCCTCCGTCTTGGCCTTGGCCAATGCGCCAAAGTCGTAGTCCTTTTGGCCGTCGCCGTGGCCGAGACCGGGCGTCTGTGCCGGCGTCGTGCCCACGCGGGACGAGATGTCCTTGAGCAGCTCCTTTTCCCGTTGGCCGAACCGGCCCAGCATGTCCTCGAACGCCATCAGCTCCGGCGTCTTGGGCACATAGACGAAGCCGTTGCCATTAAGCGACGCAGCGTCGGGCGTCTTGAGCAGATTGTTGCCGTGGCCGTCTGCAATTCTCAGGCCGCGCAGATCGCCATTGGACGTCGAGGCAGAGAGGCTGGGCCTGGAGGCGTTGGGCAGTTCGGCGAGCGTGCCGATACCGAGACCGACCATGCTGTCTGCCGAGTACTCGGCCGCCGTGTGCACCGAAGCGTCCGTCTCCGAGGCCATCCCGGCGTCTGCAGCAGATGCCGAGCCGGGCATCTCTGAGGCCTCGTGCGGGAAGGTGGCCGTCAGAGGCGTGGCGACCATGGCGTCGGTGTGGACCTGCAGCAGCCGGGTCATCATCTCGGCGGAGGCGAGGCTGCTGCGACCGGCGCCGGCACTCGACGTGTCGAAGCTCTTGCGCTCCAGATTGACGCTGGGCCTGGCCAGGTTCATGCTCGGCCGCACGCCACTCATGCTCGGCCGTGCGCCGCTCATGCTCGGACGCGAGCCGCTCATGCTCGGCCGTGCCAGGTTCATCGAGGGCCGCGAGCCCTCAAAGGCGCCGCCGTCATCGTACTCGTCAAAGTCGTAGTCGTCGAAATCGGGGATGATGACGTCGCCGGGACCGATGCCCTTGCTGAACGACTTGCTGCGCTTGCCGGGGACGCGCAGCTTCTTCATGGCCTGCACGAGGGCAGGCGACTTTGAACCGTAGTTCTTGGGCGGGCTGATCGGGCTAGCCACAGGGGCGCGGTCGCGGTCCTGGGAGAACGAGGTGCGGCCGCTGCGCTGGATGTTGAACGAGGGCCGGGACCAGGCCGGCGAGAGGCTGTCGCCGAAACTCATCTTCCTCGGACTCTTGGTCTCCTGGAACTGCACCGTTGGCGAAGGCAGGGGCGATGCCTCGCTGGGGAACGGCTGAGGCTGCATCGCGCCGAGGACGAGCTGGTCCAGGTTGCGCGGACGGCCGACGTCCATGCTGCGCTTGCCGTACTCGTAGCGGCCTGGAGTGGCGCCGCCCAGCTCCAGCGCGCGCGGCACGGTCGGCGGCTGCAGCGTGCCGCTGATGCTGCGGCGGATCTGTCGGTGCTCGCCAAAGGACCGCGGCAGCGGACTGACCGGGACGGAGAGCGAGGGCCGGGCCGATGAGCTGTCGGTGCTGTCGTTCGATAGAGAATCCTTGACGCTCGTCTCATCGACGCGCGAGAGCCGGTCAATCGAGGCGTGGCGGCGGATGAAGCGCCGCATTGGTGCCTGGACGGCATCGCGGTCGTCGTCGCGCTCGGCAAGCACCTCTGTGTCGTCGACCTTGGGGGAGTTCGTCGTCGACTGCAGCACCTCGGCAAAGTCGTCGGCGTCGTCTGCGCGAGGGGACGCCCTGCCATCGTCGCTGCCGGCCTCGAGCATGCTGTCGCGCCGCGCATCGACGGTGTCGCTGAGGAGCGCCGGGCTGAGCGTCTTGCGGATGGTGAGTGGAGCGGAGCTGCCAGCCACACGCAGCCCCTCGTCCGGGTCCGCCACATCGAACCCGCGGACCGAAGACATGGAAGGTCGAGGCGCCCCCTCTTCAGCGACATCGAGATGCGACATCTTCGGAGGCGTCGCTACAAAGCTCTGGATGAGCTCGTCGAGGTTCTCGGCCGTCTTCTTCTTGCGCAGAAGCTTTCCGAGGCTCCTCGGACCTTGCTCAGGCGCCTGACCGTCCGAGGGGGGCGCCGGCGACGTCTCGGCGGCCGATGGCGACTGCGGAACGACGACAGCGGCGGCGTGTTCGAGGTCCTGTGAGCTGGGTGACCGAACAGGTGGGGTCGGCTGTAGTGGTCGATTGCCGAAGCTGAGGTCGACGGCCTCCGATAGCAGCTTCCGCCGCCAGTCCTCGTCGAGCGTCGAGATCTTCTCGCCCGGTCGCATGGTCGAGATGAACGTCTCGAAGTTCTCGGGACCGTCGAGGCCGGGTGACTTGCCCTTCTTCCGGCCCGAGGCGAGCGACTTGGCCCTGAGGCGGCGTGGGAAGTCCTGCTTCTTCTTGCTGCCCTTGGCCTCTTCGGCCTCGTAGCGGAAGCCGAGACCGGCAGGTGAGCCATTGACGCCTGATCCGAGCGGAGGGCTGGGGTCCCCGGAGCGGTTCTCAAACCTGTCCGCCTGCGGCAGTCTGGCAGAGTGGGAGAAGCCGGCCTCGACGCTCTGGCTCGGCGTCATGATGTTGGTGCTGACCGGAGAGTTGAAGCTGGACAAGGAGGTGCTCGGGGGCGTCTTGCCCGGTGTCAGGGTGCCCTTAACCCGCGAGAAGAGCCCGGCGAATCTGCCGCGAGACTGCGAGGTGGGCGTCGCCGACTGCTTGGATAGGCTGTCGAAGCTGAGCTCGTTGGTGCTGTGGGGCGTAGCCATATGCACTGCGGATGTCGATTGGGTATAGGAGCTGGCGAGGCTTCGGCAGCTGCTGGCGCTGGCTAGCGAGCCGTGGAGCAAACCGCTGTGCTGGCTCTCGGAATTCGGCGCACCGTTTCCGTGGGCGTTCGAGGACCCATTGGCCGATGGCGGCCGCGAGCGCGACTCCCTCGTGGGGAGGAAGTAGGTGTTCTGCGCCAGGATCTTCTTCTTGTCCTCGGAGGAGAGGTCGGTGAACCCGTTCGGGATGGCCGGAGAAGACGGCATCCTCGTCTCCTCCCTCGACGCCTTGAGATGGCGAGGTGCTTGTCGACTTGCTGACCTCAGCGTGCTCTCGTCGCCCATGGCAGCCTCCCGCAGCGACGTTGCGGAGCGCGAGTGCATCGCAGCACTCGGCTCGGCTCCAAGGCGGCGATGTTCGGTGCGACGCTCGTTCAGCTCCGCCGCCGGAAGCAG
Source organism: Pseudozyma flocculosa PF-1 (assembly GCF_000417875.1). NCBI lineage: Eukaryota > Fungi > Basidiomycota > Ustilaginomycetes > Ustilaginales > Ustilaginaceae > Pseudozyma > Pseudozyma flocculosa. Next base: position 269,706 of record NW_006920870.1, read on the forward strand.
CCGCTCGTGTCCACGCCTTTGGACGCCCCCCGTGGCGCCGGCGTCGCCGCTGAAGGCCTCGGCGAAGGTCGGCCTGGGTGTCGGCGCAGCGTCCGAGCGGTGCCCGTTGGGACCGGCGGCATGGCCGGGGTCGACCAGGGTCGACGACCGCGGATCGTAGTGCTGGGCACGCCACTCGTGCCCGTCCTCGTTGTCGCTGTCGATGACGCCATAGTCGCCGTGGCCTCGTGTCTTGGCCGGTGGCAGCACTTCGTCGCCGGCGGGCTCGGGACCGTCGGTCACCCTGCTGAGTGGCCGGCCGCCGGCCTTGGTCGGACGTTGCCGTAGGAAAGGACGCACGAGCCGCGACTCGGACATGCTTCGCCGGCCTTCCCTGGCGGTGTCCATGCTTTGACGTCCGACATCCGGCGACTTGGGACCGTGGATCGGCCCGACAGATTCTAGCGGGCCGGCACTGCGATTTGACTTGGAGTTGCTGACGAGGCCTGCCCGGAACGGCGAGATGATAGAGTCGAGGCTACGCCGAACGACGCCAGGCGCACGGGAGCCCGGTCGTGGACTGGGCCGAGCCGCTGGGGACGAGGCAAAGCTGGTGGGCAGAAAGGAGGCGCCTGGTTCGACGTCCATGCCATCTTCGCTGTCGGACATCTCGAACTCGTTGGAGCGGAACTCCTCGTCCCCACGCATCGGAAAGACGCGCTGGTCAAGCGTCCTCACGACGTCCATGCTGCGCTGGCGGGCCCGTTGAGGATCGTTCGGCGCATGGAGCGAAGGGACGGGGACCCGCGGGACCTGCATCGACGTTTTCCGTGCGCTGCCAGGCCCCGACGTGGGCTCGGGCTGGACCACCTCGTTGCCGAAGATCTGCTGGATCTTTGACACCGACTTGAGGCGACCGCTGCCGGCGTCGTAGCTGGGACGCGATGGCACCATCGGCGAGGGCGGGCTCAAAGTCGGCGAGCGAGCGTCAGCGTCGAGGGATCGCTGCGACGGCTTGTGGTTGAACATGGAACGAGGCAAGCTGAAGAAGCCCTTTTCGAGCGTCTTTGTCCGGCCACGGGGCCTGCGATCCGAGTCGCCGGCGGACGTGGGTGAGTTGAGTCCCGCCTCGTTCCAGGTGGCGGCTGTGGCCGGAGTGTGGAAGGAGCTGGATCCTGGCACCGAGACGGAACTGTTGTTGGAATGGCCAAGCGATGCGCTCGCCGCGTGGTGGCTGTACGAGATGCTGCTGGGGCTTGCCGGGTCAGCGAACGAAGCGGGCTTGCCGGCCGAGACCGCAAATGTCCTCGACGTCGGCGAAGACACATGCTCTGTGGGCAGAGGAGGGAGCGGACGGGTGTTCCTCTGAGCCTGGCGGTGGCGTTCCGACAGCGCGTGCGGACCCGACGGCAGCTGGGGCCCAGGCAGCGCGGCTGGAGGCTTGGAGGCGAGCCGGCGGCCTCCCTCTAACAGCGCTGGTTGCGCAGAGCCGACCACGGACGTCGAGGCCGGGTGAGGGGGAGGCAAAGGCGGAGTAGGTTCTGGCTGCCACGGTTGTTGCTGGTCTGGAGCGGGCGAGCCGTAGGTTGCTTGCCACCGCGTCGAGCTCGTGACTCTGGGTGGCGGAATGGGCAGCGGTGGTGCGCGCATCTTGCCCTTGTCCGTTGGCCGTCGCCTCCGCCTCGCCTTGGCGGCGCTTCCGCCCGAGCTGGAGCGCGCCAGTCTCGGAGACGAGCCGTGCTCGCTCGTCCCGATCCTGCCGATGCGACAGGCGCCAGGCGCTTCGCCGCCGTGCGCGAGACCATCGGAAGGTTCCGACGAGTCCTCGGCGTCCGAATCGCGGAGGCCCGCATGCTGCGATACCGCCGGGCGACCTCGCCGCACGCTCTTGAGGGAGTCGCGCTTCCGTCGGGATGGCTCAGCGGCATCGGTCCGGCCCTGGTCCTGTGAAGCTCGGCTGGGAACCGGAGATGCGCCGGTGCGCTGCTGCTCCACCCGCTCTCTCTTGGACTGGCTCGAGGCCGAGTTGCGCGAAGACCGGCTCGCCAGGCTGCCGTACCGCTCCTGCCATGCGGCGTGGTCAGGGTGACGGGGATCGGCCGCCTGGACGATGGCATCGAATAGCTCCGAGCCCAGAGGGGGCACCGCTGCTGCCGCCGTACCCGGGACCTGGAGTCCGCTGACCGGTGCAACGACGGACCCGACGGGGCGGCCAGCCGATCCTCCAATCTGCGCTTGCAATGTGTCGCTCGAGGGCGGCGCAGCGTAAGGGTGCGCAACGATCCCATCATCCCCGTTCGACGACGCGACTGCCTGCGAGTGCGGCGACGCTAGCCGCGCGGTCGGCTCCCGCGGCCTGGCTATCGCTGTTGAGAAGGCCATCAGGTCGGCATTGGCATGCGGCGGTGATGTGTACGGGCTCATCTTCTGTGGTCGTCTGCGGGGAGCGGAGGGAGTCGAGGTCGGAGATTGCGCATAGGTGTCAAAGCGTCGCGACTGGAGCATGGAAGCTGGACCTCCTCGATGGTTGGCGGCAGCACCGTCCAAGGCGGACATGGCGATGTCGGCCGGTCGTTCTGCTGAAGCAAGTGAGCTTGCTGGCGGGGAAAGCGTGTCTTTGCCGGCTCAGAAGTGCATTCGGAAGGGCTTCTCGCGGCTGACTGTACGAAAGGAAAGGGGGGTTTTGCTCGTGGTCAGAGACCACATGCGCAGGCTAGCGGGCGCGGCCGGCGTCCCGAGAGGACGAGCCAAGAACCGTTGCCACCTCCTCTCGTCAACTCACTGCGCTGCTCGGGTCGAGGCCGTAAACCTAGAGACAAGGGAAGACGACAGAGCCCACGGAAGAAGAAGTCCGGCGCACGAGGGCAGAGTTGTCGACACTGTGCGCTCGGAGGTCGGGCGAAAGTTGGGGTGCGGGCGCGGACGCAGGAGCGCGGTCTATTCAGTTGGCCAAGCGGAACGAGAGCGACGAGCTTGGCTGACAGCTCACCCCGCCGAGAGCGTGGCCTTGCTCCAGAGGGAGTAGCCGCAGACTCAGGCTCAAGGTGTGAAGAGTGGGTCGGAGAGGGGCGACAACCAACGGCAGTCTGGACGAGCTGATCTGCTCGATGTCGCCGGCGGCGCTGGAGGGTACGTGCGAGCAAGACAATGCGGATTGTCGCCGGGAGCAGAAGACGATGCAGGCTGCCCGGGGCGACGGCGGTAGACTGGCCTTTTGGGCTGAGGCGCGGTCGGACGTCGCAGCGAGTCGAGGCTAGAGCGCAGTTCGGGTGCGGAACCAAGGCGACAGCAGCGACGATTCGGCTCGAGGTTTCTGACGTCGTCAAAGGCGCGAGCGTCGCTGAGCAAGAGTGTAGGCCTAGGTTGTCGAGGGAAGCATACGATGGGACGGGCAGCACCGGTGCAGGAGGTCGAGGCGGCCGCGTTGGGGTATAGGGTGCTGTGCTGTGGTGAGACGACGGGCGTTTAAGGCGCCAGAGGTGTGGCGGGATGGGGGCGGTCGTGGTGCGATCGGGCGAAGCCGGCGTGGACAGAGATGGCGAGAGGAGAGAGCAAGGCGGATGGGAGACGGTGGCGGCGACGGCGAGCAGCGTCCGTGTTGGTGGTGATGCGTGAAGGAAGGCGAGCGAAGCGCGGGAGGTGAGCGGGCGACCGAAGGCTCCGGCAGGCAGGCCAGGCCAGGACGAGCAAGGAAGGAGGGCTGGCTTCCGAGTGGAACGGCAAGCCCGGCCAGGCTGTCGAGAAGCCGGCAGCCAGCCTGGCCCCTCTGCCCTTCTCGCTTTCCCTCGGCTGGGCCAGGCCAGGCAGGCTGCAGGCAGGCTGGGTGGGGTGGCAGCTGCTTTTTCCTTTGCTGCAGAAGAGGCCAGGCCTCTGGCAGGCTGACAGCCGGCCGGCGTGTCGACCCGTAGGCCGGGCGCCCTTGGTACGGCTAGCTAGCCTAGCTGCTGTCTGCCCGTGCGTGGCTCTCTCGCCCACCCGAGCGAAGCCACTGCGCATGCTTCAGAGTACATACAGTAGTCCATCATGAGAGCGAGGGCCTGCCCAGTCCACGGGGCGCCACACAGGCGGCAGCTTCCCGGTTTGGCAGCTGCAGGCGGTGACTGGAGCGACTCGGACAGAGACAGGGGCCGAGCAGAGTCCTAGGCTAGGTGAAAAGGCCAGGCCAGCGAGGCAGGAGGCCGGGGATGACGGCACGGCAGCAGCCAGGCCAGGCCAGGCCTAGCGGTGCGAGCACATCGCACCGTTCGCCATGTTGCCGAAGCCGTCAGCGTCTCCAGGCGAGGCGAGGGGGCGAGAAATAAGGAAGCAACGAACGAAGCAAGCGCGATCGATATTCAGGCAGGATACCCGACAGGCTGGGCAGGCCAGCTGGACGAAAAGGACCACGGGCCAAAACAGGCAGGCCGGCCTGGTCGAGATGGACGCATGCGCGACGGCTTGCACCATCTCGCCACCCGCAGCAGCCAGCGGCAGGCAGGAGACCTGGAGGCCAGGCCTGGGCTCACAAAACCACCAATCGGCGCGCGTACGCGTACAGGCGTACGTACAGTACGTGTGCAGACAGCTCGTCCGCGCCGGCATCCTCGTCTGGACGATGCCTGCCTGGCCTTCGACTGCCAAGGGGCGCGCAGCGTTCAAGGCGTACCGTGGTGGTGGTGGGGCTCAGCAGCGGCACCCCCCTCTAGGCTCTGTGTGGCGCTGTTCATTTCTCATTTGCTTCAGCACCGGTAGGCTGGCGAACGCAAACCTCTCCAGGCCGTGCGTATGGGCCAAAAGTTAGCCAAACCTGGGCTGCGTGGGCAGGCGTAGAAATTTTTCTGAAAGAGGCAGGCCTGGCCTCCTCCAGAACAGCGAGCAGGCGGGCAGACGGGGGGCGAGGCTAGGGCTGGGCTAGGCTCAGCAGCTGCGCCCATCTGCAGCATCCGAGACCTCGCCCCCGTGCTCAGTCTAGCGAGTAGTGGCCCGGTGCGGCGACGGCCCGTCCAGTACGTAAACCTGCTCGACGTGAGAAGCCAGTGAAGAGCGAGGCCTGGCAGGCAGGGATTGAGCGTCACGGCACGCGCGATGGAACTGTATGAAACGCTGTATGAACGGCGAGCCACGACCTGTTCGCTTCGACGACGATAGATGTATGATCACGACGGGCGGTGGCGGTGTCAAGCCAGGCTAGGCTGAGCTTGAGCGGACGAGGAGCCATGTATGCATGCATGCTGATGGGCGCCCCGCCCGTTCCGCGCTGCGGGCCTGGCTGTCAGCATGTCAACCGCGCACGACGTAAACTCTGGGCTCCGCCGCCGCTGAATCCAGCCCATGCATGTGCCTACACCTGCCTGCCTGCTGCCTTTGACCCTCGTTCGACGGTCTTGCCTTGCTTGCTTGCTTGCCCCTGGGCGTACCTGCTGCTACGCTCTGTCGAGCCTGGCACCCAAGCTTGAGTCGACTGGATGGAGCGAGTTTGCGCATCCGGGCTCGATCCGTGCCGATCCGAGATTCCGCGCTTCGCCCTGGTCCGTCCCGTCGTGTGGTGGTGGGGTCCGGATCGCGGCGCAAATTGATCTCGAGGTCGCGGCGCGGGCGTTGACGCGGACGCCCCGACGCAACGTGCGTCAGCTGAACAGGAGCGGGCGCGGCGTTCGTGCCACGGGTAACCTAGCCCACGCTCACGCCTGCGCGTACGTGCGCCTGGCCCCAGCAGCCTCTTCGGTGCGACGTGATGCGAGATCTCATGTCTCGCCCAAGGGCGCGGCGGAACATTTCCTTGCCCTTTCTTTTCTCGTCGTTTTCATTTTGGGTGTCCAGCAACGTGACGACCCGACGATGGCGCGCGCGCTGAAGTGCCATCAAGGACGGCAGCGTGGATGTACCCACCGTGCGTTGACCTTGGTGGCCATGCGGGACAGTCCGGGTCGCGACGCGATCACGTCGTTGCTTGCAGCTGCTCGGTCTCGGTGCGGTCTCGCACCGAGCAACCGGGATTGCCATGCACCCCAGCCCGATCTCACCACCGACATCTTGGGGCAACGAATGCGGGTACCGACCGCCGTACCGTCTGTACAGGATCGCAGCAACCCAGGACGCCGCCGGACGGCCTCTGTGCTCGCCGCGCGGCTGACACGCGGGCGTCCGACGGCGACGGCCCATTGCCGGACACGAGCGGTGCTGCCGGTACGCGGTCGTCCACACGGCCCGCCCCGGTGGCGACAACAGCCATCGAGGGCTTGATGATCCACTGCCCGGGATCTCAGATGTCGACCAGGAGTGGCAAAGGAAGCCATCCCTGTGGCTCATCCGGTCCCCTCTGCCAGCCCCGACATCTAGGCAGAGCAGAACAAACACCGAATGTACTCACCCACGCTCTTGCGCGAGGATCCTGCCGGCTTCCTTCTGGCCGGTCGCGATGGTGTGAGTTGATCGGTGCGCTTCTGCGGCCTTGTTCGGAACTCGCCGTGCTGCCCAGCAGGCTCTTCGAGTCGTCATGAGCACGATACCATGTGCAGGCACTCAAGGCCTGAGCGAGGTGTGGCTTGCTGAGCAGGCTGTCCGCTCCTGCGCAAGAAGGCAAGGGGGTACCCAGACTCGGGAGAGGAGGAGCTGACAGGTGCATGCCAGGCGTAGACAAGACGACGAGGTCTGAGCGCTCGGCTTCTCGGCCCCCACTGTCCTGTCATAAGCGGTGGAAGCAATGCAAGGCAAGGTGGGCCTACCTGTAGCAGCGTGCTGCGCTCAAAGGTCGACCGCACCTTGGCCGCCACCGGGTGGTTCCCATGCAAAGAGTAAGTTAGGTATAGTAGGTATATGTACTCACTTGCAAACTTCCATCTTAGTGCGTTTTGTGACCTAGCCTGCTTCTGTGCCGTGCCCGGTACCTTTTACGTACGCTGCTCCGACCCATACGTATACGTCTCTGGTCGCGACGACTCGTTCTCGGTTCCATGCGACGTCGAAGCTCGCCTTGCCTGCCTGCTTGCACGTACAGCTACGCATGCGCGTATGGCGTCCGGCAGCTTGCTACAGGCTAGGCTTAGCCTGCGTTTTGGTCGGAAGAGGGCGGCGAGCCAAAGCTTAAAGACGTCGAGACTCGACGACGTTGCTGCGGGTTGTCTGGCACCCGATGCTGCTACTGCAAGGACGCCTTGCGTGCGTGCAGTCGGCTGGTGGATACCGAAAGCCGCTCGCATGCATAAGGCAGGAGGGCCCTTCATCCTTGCCTAGCCTGCTTGCTTTTCGTCGAAGCAGATGCATGCTGGGAGGCAAGGGAAGGACGAACTCGAAGAGGAAGGCAGGGGCGAAGCGAGGAGGCCAAAGGCCGGCGGTGTCGACCAGCGCACTGACGACGTACTGTACGACGGCCTCGACTGCAGTAGTCGGACGGCAAGGACTCGCCGGCAAAGGAGGCCTGCAGCGCCACCTCTCGTCCGCGACGTCAACGTCCTTTGCCCCAGCGATCTGAGAGGTCCAGGTCCGGACGGCGGCGAGCAGGAAAGGGAGAAGACGTAGACGTCCTTTCACGCCCGGCCGGGCCAGAGTGAGCCGGCCGACTTTGGGCATTGGCTCATCGCTGCCGGCCTCTTGTCTACTGGAAGCGATGATAGATGGGCTGATCTGCTGCGCAGGCGTTGACATGGCGCGCTAGGCACCGTGGAGGACGTCGTGCACGAGCGTGGACGAGGCGCGACAAGCTGGCAGGCGGACCAACGGCGACCATGATCGCACCCTCGTCTGCCTGCCTGCTGGCCTGGGGGCGTGTTGGTGCCGACTCAGCTGATTCGGTCGGGTGGCAAAGGAGCCGAAAGCAGGCCGTGCGGTCGCTGCAGAGAAGGCGCAGCGTGGTCCGACGCATGCTTGCTCCGGCCGTGTGCCTAGAGCATGTGCTGGCTTGCCAGGCTTGGCTTGGCGACCACGCACGGCGGGGTTGGACAACGAAGGAAGGAAGGAAGCCCAGCCGGCAAGCGAGACGCACTCTTGGCCGACCTGGCTGGCCCGGCCTGACCACGCCGACCCAGAGCCGATGAGGTTTCGGCTTCGGTCCCGAGGCCTGGCTTGGCCTGCTGGTCTGTCCCGCCGTGCTGGCAGCCGGGCTGCGCTGGAAGAAAAAAACTCGGAAGGCGGGTGCCATGCCATGCCATGCCCTCCACATTGGCCTGGCGTGGCAGGCCAGGAGGCTGGCTGAGGCATGCGGGCACACACCCGCCGGCAAGCTCAGCCACCAGCCCGACCCAACACCCAACACCCCCACCAACACCACGACCACCGTCGACGCCATTGCCACCCGCGCAGTTCAGGCCCGCTCGCCTGTCTTAGCTTGCAGAAGGCCTCCAAGGCAGTCCATCTTGGCGACAGTCTGCAGCGATGGTCGTGAGTAACCTGGGCACCTCCTCCCGGCAGTCGTCTAAAGACCAAGCGCTGAGGCCGCCCATCGATCCGCCATCCGACAGCACCTCCGCCTCAACGACCCCGACACATCTCGCAACGAGCACATCAACTATATCACAGCATTGCCCCACTTGTGAGCCATCAAGCGATTTGGGTCAGGTGACGTTGGTGCCCGCTCTCCCGAAGCTCGGTTACTCACCCCCTTGTCCTGCTCGTCCGCAATCAGCCCGGACCATGAAGAGGCGAGACGAAGGCTATGCCAACTGGCCGCCCAGGTCAAGCCCGTCATGAAAAACCACGGGTTCCAAATCAACTCTCTCGAGGAGGTGAGTCGTGAACACGCGGGAGACGAGCTTTGGCCTGTAGAGGCAGGCTGCATCGGACTGACTCACCTCACCTTGTCCGGTTCTCCGACCTCGGTGGACAGTTCGAGTGGAATCGCGAGTTCGCTGGGCGCAGTCAGTACCGAGCTTGTGGGCGCGACGCCTGTTGCCGCCGTCGCAGGCTCAAGCTGATCCAATCCGACCCTCCTCTGCTATCCTGCCGTGCTGTCGCCGGGGCACCCAGACTGGAACGCCGGCGAGAACGTCGAGCTGGTGCTCCGCCGGCAGGACGGCTCGTTCGCCCCGCTGCAGTGGGTGCTCATGGTCTTCTGCCACGAGCTGGCGCACATCAAGCACATGAACCACGTACCCTCGCTTCACGGCAAGCTCGACCGCGAGCTCAAGCAGGAGTGCAAGGACCTCCAGTCGCGCGGATACTTTGGCGACGGCTTCTGGTCGGCCGGCCAGCGGCTGTTTGACAATGTTGTCGTCTCTGGCGTGAGTAGACCGCGTCGCTCGTCGAGCCTGTCTCGACATGCTCGAAGGGCGTCGAAGGCATGGCTGACACGAGATCGTCCCGACAACTGCCCCTCCCCTGCCCTGCTCAACACCTTCGCACCCTCGCAGGCGGGCATGAATCAGCTCGAAGGCCTCCCGCAGTACTCGTGCGGAGGCGCATACCGCAGGCAGACGAAACGCAAGCGCACCGGGACCGGAGCGGGTAGCAAGCGCAAGCGTCGGGGCTTCAAGGGCCCCAGCTTGCACACCGGAGCGCAGACGGCCGCCAATACCAAGGGCGGCCGCCGGCTGAACCGCGAGCTGCCGGGCCAGGGCAGCCGCGTGGACTCCCTCAACTTCATCCCAACAGCCTCGGCGACGTCCAAGAGCTACAAGGACGACCCCAACTCGACGTTCCGCAAGCGCGCGACCAGCCACCAGGCGCGGGAGCTGCGCGCTGAGGCTGCCATGCGGCGGCTTGGGCTCGGAAGGTTCAAGGCGGAGCCGACGGCGGAGGAGCGGGATGACAAGAAGGACGAAAAGAAGCCAAAGCTCGAGACGGCAGCGACGACGACAACGGCGACTAGGACAGCCGGTCAGTCGACCCTTGACGGCTTCCTTCCGCACCCGAGCCCGGCAGATGCCGGAGACGACTCGGAGACCGAGACCGAGGAGGAGCCGGACCGGGACCCGAACGACGGCTTCCTGATCCTCGACGGAGGCGGCTCTGGCGCCGGCGAAGGAGACGACGACAGCGACGAGACCGAGACGGAGCCCGAGCTCGACGGTGCCGCCGCCGCGGCGGGGAGCAGCCAAGGCAAGGTCAAGAGGGAGGCCGAGACGCAGGCCAGCGGCGAGACGGATGCGCAGCGACGCGAACGCGCCCGCCTCTATCGCCAGCACGAGCGGGCGCAAGGCGCGAACGTCCGACTCAAGACGACGAGCGAGGAGTGGTCGGAGTGGTTCCAGGTCGTTCAAGATCAGCCCAGATCTGGCGACATCCAGGCCGGGGCCGAGGAGGAGGAGGCGCACGGCGGATCCGGCAATGCTGGGTCGAGTCGACCAACGGCCGAGCAGCGAACCGCACCGCCATCACCTGCGGCTCCGGTGGTTGTCGATGACACAAAACAAGTGACAGCGGTCGCGGCAGCGCCGATCAAGGTCAAGGCCGAGGATGCCATCGCCATCTCGGACAGCGACGAGGAAGACAGGGGCGAGATCGCACCGCCTGGCTTGGGCTCACGTCTGGCGCCGGCCGCCTCCCCAAGTCTCGGCGTCTCCGCTGGGCGATCGAGTACGGCAAAAGCCCCGATGCCGGCGGCGGCGCCTGCGCCCAGGCAGCAGACGGGCGAGTCCGGGGCCCAAGTGTGGCAGTGTCGGATTTGCACGCTCCTCAACCCGCTCGTGGCGCAGCGGTGCGAGGCGTGCGATACCTCTCGCGGCTCGACGCTGCTGGGACAGTAGTGAATCGGAAGCGACGCGATGCGAGATGGCCGTCGCCGCCGCAGTGCGTCGCGCTTCGACTCGATTCGATTCGACTCGACTCGACTCGTTCGGGGGCGGGACGCGCGTCAGAGCTCGTCGAGCCTCGCTTGCAGCTCGTTGGCGACCGCGGCATTGGGGAGGCGATTGATGTAGGATCTTTTCGGGATCGATCGGTGGTGGTAAACAGGCCCGCAAGGGGAGGAAGGAGGAGGGAACAAGTCAGATGCGCTGGCCCTCGTCGCTCCGGATGGGGAGCGTGGAGGAGGGAGCGGGGGACGTACACGAGGGCGGCCTTGTCTGCCTTGTCGCTGCACTTTGCCATGTACCGCGGTACCTGGGACAGGTTTCCCGCCTCGACCAGTCGTTGGATAAAGGGCGTATAGCCCACCGGCGACTTTTTGCTGTTGGCTGCAGGCGAGCGAAGAGGGCGTGCGGGCGACAAGTGGCGGGGGGGTCCAAGGGTGTACGGGCATCCCCTCCGTATTAGCCCTTCGGCACCAACCCGCATGTCGAAGAGAGGGGGCGCGTGCGTGGCGGCGCCCGGCAGGCAACGTACCAAAGTTCCACAGGGCGTCCCAGTCATTGCCGTCGGCGAGGGCGCGCATCTTGATGTACCACCACCTGCGATCGTTTACCTTGAACTCGCTGCGCAGCTTTTCGGCCTTTTTGTGCAGGTTGCTCCGCAGGCACTTGCGCAGCGTCTCGTTGAGCGAAAGACCGAGGTAGCCCGCACCGACGCCGCCGCCACCGCTGTTGTTGGCGACGACGTCTTCCTTGTCCAGTGCCTGTTGGAATGCGAGTAGTCGTGTCTGTTCTTCCACCAGCTGCGAGACCAAAGCGGGATTCGAAAGGACAGGACGGGGACGAGGTCAGCAGAGAGGGCCGGGCCTGGTGTACTCGACCTCCGAAAGGGCAGCGGGCGGGAGAGCGGGCAGGGGCGTACCTTGACCTCCAACACCCTCTCTTTGTCCTCTTGAAAAAACTTGGTGGCGCTCTTGAGCTTAAACACCTTGTCCGAGACGTGCGCCTCGCTGTCGGCGGGGATGGCGTACGCCTCCTCGAGGGCGACGAGGGCCGAATCGGTGCGTCGGTCGTCCTGGTAGTAAAAGTCCTTGAGCAGGTCCCGATCCACCTCCTTGGCGTACACCTCGAGCAGGTTCGACGCCAGCGCAAGGTGCTGCCGCGTAGGCTGTAGGCCGTGCCATCCCGTGCCCGCCAGCACGCTCGCCCCGCCGCCGCCGCCGCCGATGGACCCGGACTTCTCGCGCCCAGACGCAGACGCCTCGATCGCCGAGGTAGGTGCGAGCGCGTCCGAGATGGGCGCCTGGACGATGCGGAAAAAGTCGCCGCGCGACAGCTGCGCCATCAGCCGCAGCAGGACGTGGTAGATGAGGTCCGTGTCGCCGCTCTCGATGGCCTTGACCAGCGCCAGCTTGTCCTCGTGCATGTCGAGCAGCAGCGGCACCTGGTCAATCGCCCGCGCCTCGTGGTCCAGCAGCCGCGTCGCAAGGTTGCGCCGCCCGGCCTTCCACGCCGTCCACGCGACCTCCGAGAAGCTGATCGCCACGCCCATCCCGGATCGCCCGCTCCCGTTCGCAGACGGTGTCGTCGCGTCGGCTGCTCCGATACGAGCACTAGGCCCGTCTCCGAGTCCGCCGACGTCGCCGCTGCCACCCACGCCACCGCCAAACTGCGGATCGGCGTGGCTGAGCGTCGTGGCCATCTGGAACTTGCGCACGATGTCGTTGCACAGCCGCTCCTCGGACTCGGCAATTACGGCGCTCGAGCCTCCGAGCGGCGGCCGCGACCGCGCGATCTTGGCGCGCGCCCAGTGCTTCAGGATCGGGTCTGGCCGGATGTGAAGGAAGTTGGCGATGCGGAGCGACAGGAGGTGGTGGTTCTGCGACGTCAACCGCGACAGGAGCGCCGTCGGGCCCGAAGCAATATACCTGCAAAGAGATGAAGCACGCCTGGTCAGCACTAGGTCCTTGCCACGTTGCAACGCCCTTCCACCGACCGACTCACTGGTCATACGAGATGGGGATGCCGATCTCGTAGGCGCGAGCGGCGTTGAGCACCCGCAGCGTGCGCGTCAGCTCGACGAGCGGTGTCGGGTCGTACAGATCGATAAACGACTTGCCAAACGTGGCCGCCTAAGGGGGAGGACGGGAAAGGATGGCGCCAGGTCAGCAACGTCCTTGTTCACCGCGCGCATCGCCACTGCTCGAGCTTCGCTGCGACAGTGTCCGACTCACCCTGAGCAGCTTCCTCTGCCAGCCAAGGTCCCATTCGTAGGCCGCAGCTCGCAGGCAGGTGTCGACGGCACCGGCGAGATCCGATCGGATGGCGCGTATCGCCTCGTCGGCCTTGGAGCTCTTCTTGGCAAACTGCTCGGCCGCGTCAAAGAGGAGCGCGGCAGGATCGCTCGAGCCGGGGCTGAAGACCTGCATCGAGACGTCCGGCACCTTTTGCAGGAACTCGTGGCGGTCCGAGCTGATGACGCGGAGGCCGTCGACCTCGCCGACGAGATGCACGGGCCCGGCGTAGTTGTAGCGGATCGAGTCGCCAAAGGGACCGACCATGACCACCTCGTCGGAAAAGGCGAGCGCGACGGTGTTGTTGCCACACCACTCGATGCTTCGAATGCCCGTCCGTCCGATGCCGCCCTTGCCTCGGCCATCGCCGCCGGGAGTGTCGAGCGCGCCACCCTCGACGACTGCGGCATCCTCGTAGGCGCCGCTGTTCCGGATGTCGAACTCGCTGAGGCTCCGCGAGAAATCGGCGCTCACCACCCACAGCTTCCAGTCTTCGGTGAGAAGCGCCAGGAGCTTGCCATTGGGCGAGGGCCGCACCGCATAGAAAGGGCCGCGCGAGAGGCGCATGTCCTGGCAGGCCGACGAGGCCGACGAGGAGGAGGAGGATGCGGAGCGCGTGAGGGAGAGGAGCGTCTTGTCTCGAGCGATGAGGACGGTGGTCAGGCCGGTCGAGGAGACGGCAGGAGGGACGACGGCCCAGTCGGTGGGCAGGTGGGACGACGAGGCAAACGACCCCGATGGCAGCGGCGCGGCGGGATCCGCTGGAGGCAGGAGCTGAGGAGTGGGCAGGGGCCGCGACTCGTCGTCGAGCGAGGCGAAGGCGAAGCCGGACGGGCTCGCGCTCGCGGGGGCGTCATCGCCGATGCTGCTGCCGCTGCCGCTGTCTGGGTCGTGCTCGAGGCCGGGGAATCGCCATTCGATGAAGCGGCGCGCGCCGACGAGGGCGACGAGGCCGCCAGACCAGATCCTCGCCTCGAGGACGCCGGTCTCTGTCGCCTCGTGGCCGAGCGAGTGCTGGGTATAGTAGGCGTTGGAGGTGGCCTCCACTGGCTGCGGGCGGGAAGACGAAGAGGACGAGGCGCCGGCGGCGGGGATCGCGGCCGGGGTGGAGCGGTCGGACGAGGAGGGGCAGGGCGAGAGGAGGGTGTACACGCGGACGTAGCCCTCCTCGAGGACGACGACGAGCTGCTCGAGGGCGTTGAAGCCGAGCGCGATGATGCGGATTGACGGATCCCACTGAGACGGGCGCGGTCGGTGTTGCGAAGCCGAGGCGCAGGGCGGGAGGGTCTGTCAGCGGCGAGGACGGTGACGGTGCGAGTTGACAAGTCGATGCGTGTCCGATGCGCTGCGATACGGCGACTCACGGGTATGCTCTCGACGAGTTGGCCTGCTGCGGTGTATACGAGGATCTTTGGCTTGAGCAGGGATGCCTTGCCTAGGGAGACGAGCCTGGTGGGATCGCGCACGAGGGCTGCCAGGGCGGGTGGGGGATGGGGGGTGGGGGGGGGGGGGTCAAGTTGTCGGTCAGCCTGTTGCTGCTGGTGCGCAGTGGTGTGCGCGGGCGACATGAGCATGGCGCGGTGCGGTGATGCCCACCTAGGAGGCCGCCGTTTGAGGCAGCTGCGACGTTGTAGTCTGCGAGGTTTTCGATGCCCCAGCTGAGCGAGTATACGTCTGCCTTTCGGTAGAAGACGTCTTGCAGGCTGGACCACTCGGTGGTGGGGTGCGGCAGCTGCACCATGGTGTGCCGTTGCGTGGGTGGGGTTCGGATGTATGTATAGGAGTGTGATGCTGGCTGTGCGAGCAGTAGTGGTGGCGGGCGAGAGGGCGAGGAGGAGGCGGAGGAGGTGAAGGAGGACGAGGAAGGAGAGAGCCAAGGCTGCCGTGCTCGACGCGGGCGGGCGCGCGGGCCATGCAAGGTGGAGGGAGCGAGGCTGGTCGGGCGTCGCTCTTTTGGCTCGACGTGGCCTTTGTCTGCTCTCCTCCTCAACGCCAATTTCCAGTCTCGCCTTTGCCGCCACCACCACCACCACCACCACCACCACCATCCTCGCACCGCCGTCCACTGTCCAGCAAACTTCCACAATGAGCACATCACCCCAAGCCGGCCCCTCGGCCGCCTCACCCATCCGCAAGAGGCACCACCTCGACCCGCACGAGCAGCAGGCCCGCGCACTCGAAAAGCTCCTCGCACACCCAGAAAGGCAGGTACACATCCCCGCCCCACCCCGCGAAAAGTCAATCAGGCCCCCGCGCGAGATACAGAAGAACGTCGTCGGTTCCAGCGCGGGTGCGGGCAGCGGCGAGTTCCACGTCTACAAGCACGCAAGGAGGAGAGAGTACGAGCGCATCAAGCTCATGGAGGACGGCGCCAACAAGGTGAGAAGGCGGGTGCACATACGCCATCGGCAGCGTCATCGATCTCACCGTCATCGCCTGCTGACTCCTTGTCGTCACTGTCCTCTCACCCCTCCTCGCCCCCTTTGACGACGACATCAGATCATGCAAGCCGAAGAGTTTGCGCGCCAGCACGCCGCCAAAGTCATGCAGGACGAGGCAAAGACGGACAAGAACCGCGCAAAACGCGAAAAGAAGAAGCTCGCCGCACTCAAGGCAAGGGCCGCCGCCAAAGGCCAGAACCCGGACAAGGTCAAGCTCCACGACGGACCGGGTCGCGGCGACGGGGCCCGGGCTGGTCGACGCGACTCAAATGACGGCGACGACGACGACGGCGAGGCATCCAAGCGCAGGCGGATCCACAACGAAGAGACGGGCGGAATCCTCTTCCGCAAGAAGGGCGACGACGACGACGAAGAAGAAGAAGGTGACGGCGAGAGCAGCCGTGGCGAGGAAGGGGAGCCGAGGGACGCCTAAGGGCCATCAACCTCGTCCTGGCGGTCATCATAGGCGCCGACGGCCCTGTTATACTTTTACCTGTTCTACGTTTCAACATTACACGTCTCTCTCTCTCCGCGCTGCCGTCGCCGACGACCTTCGTGATGTTGTACTACCGACCGCGTAACTAAAACACTGCTTGAATCGCTAAGCCTATCCATCATCCAGCCCCGGCTTCGAGTACAGCGGCTAATGCAGCGAAATCCTCGGCCTTCGACCAGAGGTCACATCCCAGACCAAGTGGAACATGGTGATTTCACAAATGCGCTGGCCGCAAGATAAAAGGTGGATTTCTACCTCTCCCTGGCTGAACCGTGTTCCTTGCATTTGCCTTGCACCTTGCAGAGATGCTACATCCTTTCTGGCAAGCTCACCTTGTAGCCCTGAACAAGCTGAGCACCTGAATGTGTATTGCAGCCACATGCAATAAGGTAGTTGTGAAGCAGAAGCCCATGAAAAGGTGGTGGAAGTTCATTCTCTTCCAGCATTTTCAACACTTTTGCTCAACAAATCCCCACATCTGTCCAGAGAAGGGCCCTGCAAGCCTGCTCATCTGCTAGTCCTGATCCCCAGGCTTGCAATGATGCCAAGGGCAGTCAGCTTATGGCCTTAAAAGCGTTTTTGCTGCATCCAAAGCAGGAACTGCCTCCTTTTCTTCCTGCATCAACCTCTGGCACCTTCTTGGCTATTTCACCATGGCTTTGGACATCAAGGATGCCTTTATGTTGTAGCCCTGAGTCAGCTGAGCATTTGTATATGCAATGCAGGTGCCTTTGAAAACTAAGCTTGTGCAGCAGAAGCCCTTGCAAAGTAGGTTGAGGTTGATTTTGACGCTTTGTTTGCCACTCTCCACTGTAGCTCTCCAAATTCCCGGTACAAATGGCCTCAAAGCGCCCGCTCTCCTGATGCTTCTGATCTTCGGACATGGACATGCAACAATGTTATCTGATCTGGTCTGGCATGTCTTGCTGGCCATTGCTGGGCCAACAGCTACGCTGAACCAAAGGCGCTCGCTGCTGTCCACCCGTCGTCGATGAGTGCAAGGTCCTCCTCTCCTCGTCTTCCTCCCCGCTGAACGCCAACGTCTCGTTTTCACCGCCACTCTTCCCGAATTGGCAGGTTGGGTCAACTCGCATCTCGTGGTGCCGTTCTGTCTGCCGTCATCGTTGTCGTCGCCGTGATGGCCGCCACTGTCATCGTAGTCGATCGCCTGCCCCGTCGATTGCCAAGAGACGACGGCGGTGGGCGTGAGAACTTGGCCATCGGTGCAGACAGGCACGCACGCTCGCACGCTGGCACGCAGGGTGGCAAGAGCTTAATCAGGAGCGACGAGTGGCGGGTCCAGTTCGGCCGACTTCTGGATGAGCCGACAAGCGGGCTGGTTGGCGGGCGTACGGCCATCGACGAGGTCGGTCGTGGTGATTCCAGGAACGGACGGAGGCCGAGGCAGGCACGGCAAGGGCTCGCCGAGCCAAGCGAACGAACGGGCCGAACGAACGCACGAACAGATGGCCACGCGAGGCCGGGGGCGGAGCGCACGTTCTGCGTTGCCACTCCATGGACTGACTACCCCGGACCTAGCTTCTCGTTCTGACAGCTGAGCCCTGGCGCGCCCCCCCGCACTGCCCCGCACTCGTCTGGCGAGAAGGGTGAGGGAAAGCGGGGTTGGGACGGGTTGCCTTTCTTGGTGAGTACACACCTCTTACCTCGAGACTGACCGACGCGGGGAGCGAGAGCGGACGCTGGCTGTCATCGACAGGCGCCGCGGAGGGACTCCCGGCGAGACTTGGGCGCGCGTGCGCCATCGGGGCCGGGGCCGCCCGGGAGAACTGCGAGGCGAGAGAAAGGGTGCGTCCTGGCCGGCCGCGAATCGAAACTGGCAGGGTGATGGACGGCGGGTCGGACAGGTACCTGGACCGGCGCTTGAGATGGACCATCACACTGTCTGTTCTGTGAGCATCGCAGGCGGCTGTGCTGTTGTCGAGATGACGACGATGGGCGAGGTCATGGCAATGATGGTCGTGTACGGTGGGCTACGGCGCGCTGCGGAGAGTTTACCGAAGGCCAAACAGCGGTGCGGCGGTGCGGTGCAGGGTTGAACAAAAGGGCGGTAGAGTAGTGGCCGTGTCGGTGGTGGCTGGGACGGCTTTCGGAGCAATGGGCAATCGGAGCTGCAACCTTGGCTCCAGGCAGTCGCCGGTGGTGGGTGTACGGTGGTGCAGGTTGCGATGGAGTTTGCGTTATGCGCGTGCGAAGGGCGACGGTGCTGGTAGGTTGAAGGTCGAGGCAGGCGGCTACGACGGGTGGGTACAGTAGGAAGGACGACGACGTGGTGGTGGTACGGCGGCAAGCCGAGGGACCGGCGGGGCTGAGGCGGTTGGCCCACAGGCGAAAGGCGACAGGCGACAAGCGAGGCTGCCGGTGCGAGGCTTTCCGACAGGTCGGAGTCGAGTCTCAGAGTGCGTCGATCCGCCGTTGTGCGTTGCGCCTCTGCGCGTGTGTGTCCCCCTTCACCCCGCTTCCCCGCAGTCTGGCGGTTGGACCCCTAAACGCACCCACCTCTCCTGCGCGCCCGTACGACCACCTGCCTGCACCGCACCAACCCCGCATCCTCGTCCTCGTCGTCCTCCTCTCCTCTCGGCCTCGTCCTCGTCGTCACCACCACCACCACCCACCACTCTCGCCGAACTACAACCGAGCCGCATCACCACCGCACGGCACCTCGTCGTCCGAACCAGCGCACCGCCGATCCGCACCCTCGGTTCGCCCGCCCGCCTGCCTGCTTGCATCGCTGCCACCCGCTTCGGCATATTTCCTTCATCGCCCCTCGGCCTCGTCGCTCGTTGCCCTGCTGCGCTCCGCCGGCTCCCCTGGGTCATCCTATCCAAGTCTCGGAGCAATACCTCTCCCCATAATCACCCGCCCAGCCAATCGCACCCACGGTCGGTTCCATCTCTCCGACACTCCGGCCCGTCCAGGCGCCATTCGCCCGAACAGACGCCCGCCTGCCAGCTAGTGCACACCCTCGGCCCCTGCTTACCTAGTTCATGCTGCTGCACAGACACCAGGGATCGCACCTCTAGACAGCCACCACTGCGGCAAAACCGGCTTCAGCTGGAGCCGGCACCGCCCTTCTTCCTGCTCGCGCGCCCGTCGACGCCGATCCACTGCTTCGGGAACCGATATCGATCCATCAAACGCACCACCGCTTCCTGCCACGAGGCCCCCAGGCTCTTCGGGGCGCCGTTGCTCCAGATCAGCCCACCTGGGTCCACCACGCACGGCACCACTCATCCTCGCATCTCTTCTTGCTTGCTGTCTCTTCTCCTCGCTCTGGGCCTAGCTTGTTCTTCTTCACGTTCACTGCTGCTGCCGCCGCCGCCGCTCGCTTGATCTTGCGCTCCTGCCTGGCCACAGCGGTCCTGTCGCGACACAGATCCAACACTACTGTCCGGGGCGACAGCCGACGCCCGCTGTTGCCTGCTTGTGCCGCTGCTTCCTTCCGCGCCCGGCCCGGCCTTGCCTGCTACCTACCGGACAGAGGGACCGACGTCCGCCTCCGCGCGTGTCCTGCCAGAGCATGACGACCGACCCCCAATCGACGTCCGACATGAGAGGGATAAAAGGTCGAGATGCGGAGCCCCTCTTTCCTCCCCGCTCCTCGTCATCCCACACAGCTCCTCCTACACGGCAGCCCCCCAGCTACCACTCCACCTCCTCCTCCTCATCTCCTCTTCTAGACCCGCCCCGCTCTCCCCCTTGCTACCCCCTCGATCCAGAAGCCATGGTCGCCATCGTCAGCAAGCGTCGCGCCTCGAAGCCCTTTGTGCTGCTCGGCAGCGCCGGCCTGGCCCTCATCCTCGTCGTCCTCTGCGCCTTTAGCGGCAACGCCGAGGCCGCCAGCATCTCGCGCTCCCTCCTCGGCCTCAAGCAGGAGCTTTCGAAGCGCACCACCACCGTCAGCTATGCCTACAACCGCATGATTGCCAACATCGGCGGCGCTTCGCCCAGCGGCAGCTCCAACCAGGTCCCCGGCGTGCCCGCCGGCACCGTCATCGCCGCCCCCTCGACGGCCAACCCCAACTACTTCTACGCCTGGATCCGCGACGCCGCCCTCACCATGAAGGTCGTCGTCAGCCAGGGCACCCTCGACCGCACCCTCATCGAGAACTACATCAAGGTCGAGAAGATCCACCAGCAGAACTCGGACGGCTCGGCCTCGCTCGGAGAGCCCAAGTTCAACCCGGACGGCAGCCGCTTCACGGGCCCCTGGGGACGCCCCCAGAACGACGGCCCGGCGCTGCGCGCCTCGACGCTCATCGCCTACGCCAAGCGCATCGGCCTCAGCGACCCGCTCGTTACGAACACCCTCTACACGCCCTCGCTCACCGGCGGCAGCCTGATCAAGACCGACCTCGAGTACGTGTCGCACCACTGGCAGGACAGCTCGTTTGACCTGTGGGAGGAGGTCAACGGCCAGCACTTTTTCAACCAGGCCGTGTCGCGCCGCGCCCTCCTCGACGGTGCCAAGTTTGCCACCAGCCTCAACGACCCGGGCGCAGCCTCGTGGTACAACCAGCAGGCCGCCTCGATCAAGACGAGCATGCAGAGCTTCTGGAACTCGGGCAGCGGCTACGTGACGGCCTACCAGGGCGTCGGCGGCCGCTCGGGCCTCGACTGCGCCGTCATGCTCGGCGCCCTGCGCGGCTGGGACACGACCACGGCCACGGCCGTCGACACGACCGAGTTTGGCCCGGCCTCGGACAAGATCCTCGCCACGCACAAG
Source organism: Pseudozyma flocculosa PF-1 (assembly GCF_000417875.1). Classification (NCBI taxonomy): domain Eukaryota; kingdom Fungi; phylum Basidiomycota; class Ustilaginomycetes; order Ustilaginales; family Ustilaginaceae; genus Pseudozyma; species Pseudozyma flocculosa. The sequence goes on from NW_006920870.1 coordinate 290,360, forward strand.
AAGTACGTCGACAGCTTCCGCAGCCTGTACGGCATCAACAAGGGCGCCGCCGCCCCCGCCGCCGTCGCCACGGGACGCTACCAGGAGGACGTCTACGACGGCGTCGGAACGTCCAGGGGCAACCCGTGGTACATCTGCACCCTCTCGTCGGCCGAGATCATCAACACGGCCGTCTCGGTGTTCAACTCGCGCGGCTCGATCACCATCACGTCGATCTCGCTGCCCTTCTTCCAGCAGTTTGCCTCGGGCCTCTCGACGGGCACGTTCGCCGCCGGCTCGAGCCAGTTCAACAACATCATCACGGGCATGAAGACCATGTCCAAGGGCTTCGTCGACATCGTCCAGAGCCACAGCTGGACCAACGGAAGCCTCAACGAGGAGTTCAACCGCGACACGGGCTTCAACCAGGGCGCCCGCGACCTCACCTGGAGCTACGCCGCCTTTGTCTCCAACGACGGCGCCGCCAACGGCCAGTTCCTCAAGGTCTAAGCGGTGGGGCCCCGACGGACGGCGATCCACGGAGGCGAGGCCGCTCTGCTGGACGCGACGCGATCCAACGATCGCGCGACGTCCTTGGCATGCTTTCCCCCGTCGACGGCTTGAGCCCTCGCAACGCCTACTCCAAACCCCCCATCACATCTCTAGACGCCGCTCTGCGGACAAATCTATAAACGCGCACCGCTTCCGTCGGTGTAGACACGACCTGTTCCCTCGCTCACCATCCCGGGTATCAGAATCAGACCCACAATGTCACGGCCACAGCTCTTCTGTCTTTGAGCTCACGGAAATCTCATACAGTCGACCGAAGAAGCGGCGAGGACGTGGACGTGTGAGATTGATTGTTCTGACGCCCTCCGACCAGAGGGAGGGCGGGGGGCCTCGTCAAGTGGCGACGATTATCATGACAGGGGAGACAGGGAGGAAGGGAGGGTACGAGGCGACGAGGCGACACATGGGATCGAGGAGGAGTGCGTGAAGAGCGAGCCGCTCGACCAGCAGGGCGACGGAGCGCAGGCAGCGGGGGTGGCGGCGCTCAGTTCTTGGGGTGGCCCTTGTGGACCTTGTTGTCGGTGTCGACCCAAGCGCCCTTCTTGGGCTTCTTGAACTCGCCCAGCTTGCACGTCTTGTTGTTGCCGGCGACTGCGTGAGTGGCGACCATGAAGAAAGATGGCAGGTAAGGCGTGCAAGGGAGGGTGGGCAGGCAGAAGAAGCAGGCACAAGGGTGTCAGTCGAGACCAGCGGCTCAGCACCGAACGACGGACGGGCGCGGCTTTCTCACCCTTGAAGTCGATGCCGCCCTTGAAACCCTTCTTTCCATCATTGATGAAGCCAAAGATCTGGGCATCGGTCCACTTGCTCTCGTCGGGTCCAGCCTGGCGGTAGTGGTTGTCAATGTCGACGGCAACGCAACCGTTGGATTCGGCGAGCGTCTTGCCGTTGGCCTCGACGCTCCACTGCACCGGCTTGCCGGCCTTTTTGGGGCGGAAGCAGAGCAGCGCGGGGCCCTTGACGTCCTTGTGCGCCAGGTCGACGTCGCCCAGGCCCTTGCACTTGTAGCTCTTGTCGATCGTGTACGACACGGGTGCCGCGGGCTTCACCGCCGCTCCCGCCACGAGGAGGGGGAGGGCGAGCGAGAGGAAGAAGAGCGACTTGTACATCTTGTCGGTTGGAGGAGGAGTGAGTGGCTTGTTCTGGTCGAGGGAGGATTAGGGCTGTTGTGAAGGACGGTGGAGATCGCTGCGAGTGCTGTGAGATGGATGGAGAGTGAGGAGGAGGACGGGCGGGCGAGGCACCTCTTATACCTCTCCCCGCGCCGTACCAACGCGCCTCGAGGGATGACCTCGTCGAGGACACCCTCGTCACGGTCAGTTCGGAAAGAAGAGCCGATGACCCCACATCCTCGGCACCACTTGCGCCCTCCGCCTCCTGTGTCGAGTCTGGGCCGGCTTGTGCATTGTCCGCCTCAACGCCAACACAGCCACGCTGCCCCCTGACCCCACCTTTGGCATGCCGAGCTTGTCATCGTCATCGTCACTCGATCACGGCTCGCGACCGCGGGCCGAAATGGGCTTGGGTGGGAAGGGTTCGAGTTGTTTCCGATCCACCGTTGGCCGAGGAGGTCGAGGGTATCAATGCGCATTCTCATCCGCCCGCCGGCTCAGCCCCATGCACCCCCCTGGACGGCCCCGTATCCCTCCTCCGCCCCCACAACGCCCGCCAACCTACCCCCTCGAGGCGAGCGTGAGCCTGTCAGCTTTGTATAGGCTCGGGGTCGGCGGTGATCCGACGAAAGCGGGCGCGACGGGGGAATTGGCGCAGCTTGGAGCGTTACCCTCGCACCGCCTCGTCAACGATGCTAGAGCAGTGGGGCAGGGTCACGGCAGCTTCGAGCGTCAACTGCCGACGCGTGGAGCCGGTCGGCGGCTTCATTCCGGCCTTTCCCTGCCGGCCGACGGCCTCATTCCGGCCTCATCCATCCTCCTCTCGGCACAGGCACGGCACGGCACAGCACGGCACGATGCAAGGAGCCGGCAGACGACGGAGATGGCAAGAGAGCAAGAGGTGATTTGTTCCGGGGGCCTCAAAGGTGTCTACCATAAAGGTGCAGCAAAGGGGATCGAGGATCGCCCACATAGAAGTCGAAAGGAGAGGTGCTGGGAGCAGGGATTAGGACACGGCACTGGTTGGTACATGGCTGGTAAGGAGCGTTTGTGTGAAGCAGAGGGGCAAGGGCGAGGGGATAGCAGCGGCCCGCTCAGGATCGCTTGACGTCCTGCTGGACGCCCTGGCCGCCGCCGACGAGGTTGCTGGTGGGCAGCTGTTCGTTCATCTTCTCGCTGTGCGGGGCGCCCTGGGCCTGCCTGCTGGTCTCGTTGACGGCCTGCTCGGCCTTTTCCTGGATCGGCTTGGCCTTGCTGCTGGCCTTCTGGGCCTTTTTGCCCTTGGGGTTCCAGATGCGGAAGAGGTAGAAGAGGCTAAAGCAGAGCGCCACGTTAAAGGCGATGTAGGCGCAGATGATGCCCATGTTGCGGTAGATGTGCGACGCGGAAAACGTGAGCGACTCGAGGTAGTCGTCGCCGACGCGGTAGTTGCAGTAGCTGCAGGTGCCGTCGGCGGCCTGCTCGAAGTAGCCCGTGCCCAGGTTGGGCCCGTCGAGGCTCGTCGTGAACTGGCCCAGGTAGGCGGCGCAGTCCTGGCCGGCGGGAGGCACGATGGTGTTGAACTCGCCCGGGCTGCACCGCACCGGCCGGCCGCCGAGAACGCTGCCGAGCATGCCCTCGATGAGGTAGGTGAAAGGCGACAGCTTGAACATCCAGACGCGCCAGAAGTAGGGCAGCGCGCTGGGCGGCTGGACGACGCCGCAGAAGACGATGACGAAGCTGAAGAGGGTCGAGAAGAGGATCGAGGCCACCATGGCGTTGGCGGCCATGGCGGCGATGGCGGCGGCAAACGTCTGGAAGTAGATCTGGAACAGCATGTAGAAGCCCCAGATGGTGGCCGACGTCTTGCCGTCCGAGGGGAAGCCGGCCATCCAGTACCACGACGCCCAGAAGAGGGTGCCGCCCAGCAGGTTCCACGGGATCTCGACGAGGAGCGCGGCCCAGACGGCCACCACCCAGCTGTACATCTTGCTCGGGCGCTCGCGCGCCTCAAAGATGCCGCGGAACATGATAAAGACGGGCTGCAGCTGCTGCGAGAGCGATGTCGAGAGGACGAGGGCCATGAACATGGCAAAGATCTTGTTCTGCAGCGACGCCGTCGACACGAGCGCGCCCTGGTTCCAGAACGACGAGCCGATAAAGAGGCCGCCGATGATGTTGAGCGCCAGCTTGCTGCCGACGTAGACGGGCGTGCGCCAGTAGTGGACAAAGTTGCGCCGGACGACGAGCCGCGCCTGCATCGAGAGGGGCGCCGCAAACTCGCGGTTGACGGCCGCCTCGTCCTCGTCCGACAGCTTGGCGCCCTCGCGCCGCGTCGACGACTCGACGCGCTCCAGGTCGGCGTTGAGCTCCTGCTTGAGCTCCGACTCGAGGAAGAGCTGGTGCCAGTCGTGCTTGGTCGTCGCCGTGGCGCCGGCGCCGATCACGTCGAGGATGTACTCGGCCGGGTTGTCGTCCTCGCCGCAGGCGGTGCCCGAGCGCTTGCCAAAGTAGTCGAGCAGCTTCTGCGAGTTCTTGCCGATGTCGCCAAAGTAGACCGTCTTGCCGCCCTTTTGGAGCAGCAGCAGCCGGTCGAACTGGTTGAAGAGCTCGCCCGAGGGCTGGTGGATGGTGCACAGGATGGCCTGGCCGGCGTCGGCCAGCTTGCGCAGGAAGCGCACAATCGACCACGCCGCCATGGCGTCGAGGCCCGACGTGGGCTCGTCGAGGAAGAGCAGCAGCTTGGGCTTGGCGGCGAGCTCGACGCCGATCGTGAGGCGCTTGCGCTGCTCGACGTTGAGCCCTTCGCCGACGTTGCCGACCATGGCCTCGGCCCACGACTCCATCTCGAGGAGGCGGATGACGTTTTCGACGTAGTCGAGCTTCTCCTGCTCGGGCACCTCGCGCGGCTGGCGGAGGAGGGCGGAGAACTGGAGCGCCTCGCGCACCGTCTGCGACTCGAGGTGGACGTCCTGCTGCTGGCAGTAGCCCGTCGCCGCCTGGAACGACCTGGGCAGCGGCTTGCCGTCGACCTGGAAGAGGCCCTGGACGACGCCCGTGTCGGTGCGCTGCGCCAGGACATTGAGCAGCGTCGTCTTGCCGGCGCCCGACTCGCCCATGAGCGCCGTCATCTTGCCCGGCGCGACGTAGCCCGAGACGTTGTTGAGCAGGCGGCGCGGGCTGCCCTTGATGAGCACGTCGTAGTTGACGTCGCGCCAGCTGAAGACCGAGTCGGACGAGTCGAGCTTGCCCGCGGCCTCCCTCTGCTGCTCCTCGTCCAGCCCTTCGTCGGCATCGTCGGCGGCAGCGGCCGGCCGGGTGTCGACCTTGCCCTCCTTTTCCGCCTCTTCGAGGTCGCCGCTGACCTTGGCCGCCTCGACGACGCCCTTGGGAGCGCGGCCGCGCTTGAAGACCATGACTCCGCCCGACGCGCTCGGGTCCTTTTGCATCTCGGTCGCGGCGACGTAGACGATGAGGAAAAAGACCCAGAAGCCGGCGATGATGGCCGCATTACGCCCGGCGTTGGCCCAGCGGTAGCCGTACGACGCCTCAAGGTAGGCGGAACCGTTGATGATCTCCTGTCCGGGCGCGGCCGATGCGACGGGGCAGACGCGGTTGGCGGCGGGCACGTTGGCGTACGCTGGGCCGGCGGGCAGGAAGGTGGCGCAGGGCACGTTGAGCCGGCGGAACTCGTTGGCCAGCAGCGCCTCGAAGCCGAACGCGACCGGGTTGCTGTACGAGAGCCACTTCCACCAGACGACCATCGAGGGGCGCGGGATCACGTAGCCGGCGTAGAGCGCCATGTCGATGACGGCCAGACCTCCGATCATGGTCGCCGTGCTCTCGGAGCGGCACACGGCGGCGAGCATGCGGAAGAAGGCGACCATGGTAAACGTGATGAGCGCCGTGAAGGCCCAGAAGATGAAGAACTGGTCCGCCGAGACGGCCAGGCCCGTCATAAAGTAGATGATGACGTCGAACAGCGTCAGCGTCACGATGCGGATGGGGAAGTCGAGCAACGTGTTGGCGATGGCGTCGGCGGCTGGGTGGATCATGGCGAAGCGCCGGTGGCGGATGACGATGGGTCGCTGGGCGTAGCCGGCCGTGATCTCGCTCATGGCCGTGAACGAGTTGTAGAGCAATGCGAAGAAGATGACACCGCCTGCAGGTCGCGCAAGGGGCCGCCGGGAAAGGCGGTGAGGAGGCGGGGAGGTGTCAGTGGTCCGGGTCCGGACAACGGCGCCCGCTTCTCAGGCTGCAGACTGGGGCGGCGACGTACCTCGGCTGAAGAAGCCCGACGTGTTGTTGGCGATCTGGAAGAAGACGGATCCGGTGATGAGGGCCTGGAAGATGGCGGCGAGCGACATGATGATCTGGGTGGCGAGGTCGCCCCAGACAATCTGGGCGCGGCGCTTGATGGCGAGGCGGACCTGCATGGGCAGGCTGATGAGGTAGGCGCTGCCGGTGCGCGTGTGCTGGGCCTTGTCCTCGCGGGCGACCTCCTTGTAGCGCCGGACGGCCTCGTCGTCCTTGCTGGCCTTTCGCTGCTCGAGGTACTCTTCGACCTCGCGCCGGTTGGCCTGGCCCTGCCTTGACTCTCGCCAGTACCGGGCCATCTCGTCGGCGGTGCGCGGCGCCCTGCCCTCGTAGCCCTCGCGCGTCTCGCGGCCGTGGGCGTCGGTGCACGCGACGAGGAAGTCGGCCGTCGTCTGGCGGTTGTGCGGCTGGTAGCCCATCTCGCGGAAGTACTCGGGCGCCTCGGACGTGGGGCCAAAGTAGACCTGCTTGCCCTCGTTGATGACGAGCACCTTGTCAAACAGCTGCGTGAGGCCCTCTCCGGCCTGGTAGATGGACGCCACCGTCGTCATGTTGACCAGGTCGGTGCCGATCCGGAGCGACTTGACAAACTCGAGGGCGGTGCTCGAGTCGAGGCCGCGGCTCGAGTTGTCGAACAGCACCACCTTGGCGCGGGCGGCGAGCGTCTCGGCGACGCTGACACGCTTCCTCTCGCCTCCCGAGACGCCGCGGATGAGGTCGTTGCCCACCTTTGTGTTGTAGGTGTGGCGGAGGCCCAGGATGGTGGCGAGAACCTCGACGGTCGTCTTGATGTAGGTGCTGCGCGACGCGTTCTCGCCCTCGCGGTCGTAGAGGCCAAGGCGGCGCTTGGCCTGGGGGGCGCGGGTCGCGGCGGCAAAGGTGAGAGTCTGGTTGACGGTCAGGGTGGGGAAGTGGACGTCGTCCTCGGGGCAGTAGACGACGTCTCCGCGGAGCTTCTTGTCGATGACCGAGTGGTCCATGCCCTCGTAGAGGAGCGTGCCGTCGATGGAGCGGAAGCCGTCGCGGTACGAGGCGATCGTCTTGAGGAAGCTGGTGCAGCCGGCGCCCGGTCGGCCGAGGACGAGGAGCATCTCGCCGGGCTTGACGCAGCCCTCGAAGTCGTCGAGGATCGTCTTGACGGGCGGATGGAGGAGGCTCTGGATGTTTTTGAGCGCCCGGAAGGGCGAAAGGAGCAGGCTGCCGACCGACGTGTTGAGGGCGACGCCCGAGCCGGTGCCCGTGACGGTGAGGTTCTTCCAGACGAGGCCCATCTCGCGCCTCTCGAGGCCGCGCTCGTTGCTGCGGCCGAGCATCTCCTGGAGGAAAAACTCGAGGTCAAAGTTGCCCTCGGTGTCGAACGGGTTGGCCGTGTGGCCCTCTTCGACGGCGCCCGAGACGTCTTGCCGGGAGCGGGCCTTTGCCGAGTTCTGGGAGAGCATGCGTGTGAGCTCCGCCGTGCCCTCTGGGTCGAGCGAGGCCAGGGGGATGCGGTTGGCGCTCCTGCCGGTCGTCGTCTTTTGTAGCGGGGGCATCTCGGGCGAGGCCTCGGCGGACGAGACGTCTCGGGTCTCCTGGACTGGCGACGAGCCGCTGGAGGTGTGTTGGGCCGTTGCGGCTGCGGCAGTGGGTGCAAGGTCGGCCGAGGCGATTGGCGGAGCGGGGACCGCCTGGGGCTGTTGTGTCGCAGCAGCACCGGCAGCGCCATCGTCGGCGGTCATCTGGTGCGACGCCATGGTTGGCTCGCTGCGTGTCGGTGTCCTGTTGCTTGCCGTTGTGCGCTTGTCTAGGGTATCGACGGTCGGGAGATCGAGGTGGTGATGGTTCGACGGGAGGCGGCGAGAGCAGGGGCCGAGGAGGAAGAGGCGCCGAGAGCCCGTCAGGGTATATGTATGGTACTTCGTAGTCGTGCGCCGAGAGGACGGCTCGAGACTAGTACCTGTTGCTTCCACAGGAAACGTAGCTCGGGCTCCATCCAGAGCGGGCGAGGCCGGCAGCCAAGCAGCCACGAAGCTAAGACAAAGGGCGACCGAGTGCGGCGAGGGCAGGGCGAGAGGCTCAGGGCTCGGGAGCCGCTTCTTGCGCCTCGTCTGTGTGCCGATGCGGAGACAGGCACGAGATGATTCCATCGGAAAGGGCAGGGCAGGCTACGGCAGGCTAGGGCCAACTTTCTTGCGAGCAAGGCCGACGCCGGCACAACGTCTGCTCCGAAAGAAGAGGCAGGCGGGCGGGCAGGTTGCTTTGCGTTGCGTGTTTGGCCGATGAGTGAAACGTGGAGCGGGCCCCCTCTCGCCGTCGTGCCCTCTGGTCGAGGCCCGAGCGAAGCCACCCGTTGGGGTCCATCCATGACAGCATAGCGTCCGCGCTGGGTCTCAAACGGCCCCAATCCAAGTGCCCCCGTCGTCAGCCAAGAAGGACGAGGTGTTCCCTCGACTCACGCCTGTGTTTTGTCTGCCGGCCACTGCATCCGCATCGGAGAGTAATAATCGATGCGCTCATGCTTTAGCTCGCTGCCACGCGGATCTCGAAACCCTGGCCGCCGAGCCTGCTCGCTCGCCTGCCTGCTGGCCTGCTGGCCTCTGCTGGCCGCTACCGCTCGGGAAGCGCCATCCGACCTCCGCGGAAAGCACAACAATAATAGGGCGAGTGAGGACCCTTGACGGATAGAATCTTGCCGCTTCCAAAATCGGCGGGGAAGGTCGGACGGCGAGCCCGAGCCTCGTACGAGCCAGGTGTAGCGTGAGAGCGGCGACGATTCAACGCTGCTTGGGCTGCCTTTCGGTAGGGGGCAAGGCTCCCTGACGCTGCTCAGGCGGCCAAGCCGGAGCTCAACCGCGACTCGCTCGGAGCTTTTCCTCGAAGCGACAATGACGAGAAATTCGCCATACTGTTGATGTGTTCCTGGCAGAAGCATGACGGGAGCAACGTCGAGGACAGCAAAGCATGTACTGTACTGTAGACCAGCTGGTCAGGGCGATGCGATGCTGGCGAAGGAACACTAATGAAGGAGAATAGAGGGGTCGAGGCAACAGGATCCCCGATGCAAGCCAATCGCGACGGGGTACCGGTATCAAAGCCTTAATGTTAGAAGAGGACCCGCCCGGAGCACAGCAGGGTAGTCAACAGGCGGGCCAGAGGAAAGCATAGCAAAGCTCTGCGCCGCCTACCAGGCCATCCAAAGTCGGGTCCCTCTTCGTCTCTCTTCTGTTTTTAGCAGCGACGTCGTGCAAAGCGTACGCCTCCGTTGGAGACATGGTTGAAAAACATCCATCGGCATGAGGGGTCGGATGCCCTCGATTCTTCGGCGGCAATGCGCGAAGAGCGGCAGCTCGCCTCGGCCCGAGACCTCTCCGTCGACCTACATATGCTCGTACGGGAGCTCAGTCGAGTGAGCTGCGAGCAGTAGACGTCTCTCTGCCAAATGAGCTCCGAGGAGACTGAGCACAAACCATCCGCCGCTGCTGCTGCCGTGGCGAGTAACGTACAGGGCAAACAGGACAGGTCAACACGCAACCCGGCCTCTCCTTCAGATCTCGCCCATCGCCCTATCCATCGGGTCGACTGACGCCGTGCAAGCCTCCAATACCGAGGAACGGGGAGAGGTCGTACGCCCGTAGCCTCGTGCCACGTTCTCGTCTGGATAAAGAGGGCGCTTTTCCGCCACAACATGACACCTGTCACGACTCGCTCCGAGCATGCAAGGAGGGGAGGGGACGCCATACTCATGCCTGCCTGACCCTCGCTGGCAAGCCCTAGGCCACCCGAGGCCATCCGGGGGCTCCCGTCAGCTCGAGACGATCCCAGCTTCCCCTCGTGCCGTGACGGACGATCCCAGCTTCCCCTCGTGCCGTGACGAACGCCCGACTGCAAACGTGTAGCAGCATCGCCGGACGCCAGACGTCCCTTCTGAAGAGCGCCAACATGCGCGTCCGGGACGTTCCGAGAGGTGCTGGTACAGATGGAACCGCACATACGGGGCTCTCCGGACGCGTCATCATCCCTCAATCATGTCCTCGAGGTCCCGTCTTTCTTGCAAGCCTCGAGAATGGCAAGATTCGCTCCAGCCCCGTGACCAGCATCAACGACGAAACCTAGCCCAAGCCGGAAGCAACATCCGCGAAGCGAGCAAAGACGGTCCTGACGAACGCGCCGCATCGAAGACGAGCATCGTCCCGCTACACGTTGCGCTCTTACCACATCGTCTCAACCATGTGGGGGCTCCAGTCGGGCCCCGCCGACGAAGCCAGGGGATCCGTCCACCATTATCACGGTCAGCGGCACATCGCCGCCGGTTCTTGTCAACAAGCAGTGGACCAAGGCATTCTCGATCCACCCCCACTTTCCCCGAGGTCGTCGAAAGACCTAGCGCAGTCTCGTCGACCCACACTGGTGCAGGCGTCATACGGCCTTCGCCCGCCCTCGACTCAGTTGTGGCGGGGGAAAAGGAGCAGCGGGACGGAACGTTTGCCGGCGCGGGTACGCGCGCGGGCGCAGCAGGGCTTGTTTTTGGCGGGACTCACGGACGAGCGGGTATCTAGCGACGCTCTCACCTTAGCTTGATTCTGTCCTTCTCGGTGCGGGCTTCCTGGTTCGGTGCACGACATCAGAAGGACGTCAATCCGTGCCTCTCTCGACTCAGAACACCGACCGTAATCGGAAGCGAGTCGTGGCAGAGCCCTGATCTTGGCCTGACGTCGTGGCGGCACTGCTTCCGCATCGATCCGAGTCCGCGATGAGTGCAGTAGAGCGCGAGGGTATCGTCCCAGAACGACCTCCAGCCCACAGCCGAAGATGGGCAATATCCGTCTCAACAGTTCCAGACCGACGAGCGAACCGAATAGGCTCACGATCACGTCCACGACGGTCTGGACCTGCCGCATTTTCCACGGTGGCGGGTCGGAGGTGCGTGTCTTCTTGTCGACGTGGCGAGGAGGAAGGCGAGTTCCCACCCCACTGCACCTCACCCCACCGCCATCCTCTTGAACGGTCAACCTCGTTCGGACGTGGGGGCTCCGCGATGCCTTGGTCGATGTCTTCCCTGAGCGATACGGCACGGGTTCGTCAAGACGATATCGCAGGAGTAGCGAGAGAAGAGCAAGGCGCGGCCTTCCCTCGATGCGCTCCGAGTGAGCGTGTCCGTCGCAAGGTATAAAGAGGGGCTTGCCGCAAGGTCATCCTCCCTCCTCAGCATCGCACTCGCCTTTGATCACTTATCGACAGCAGCAAGACCCATCGAAGCGCTCAAACCTTCCCTCGTCGCAACGCAGACAGACCCACCCATTGCAAGGTACGCAGTACGTCGACGCCGCCCGCCTTTCGTTCAAGGCACGGTCCTGACTCACCTCTTGCCTTGCCCTGCTTCGTATCCGATCCGGTCCGACGAGTAGAATGTACGCCAAGTCGACCCTCGTCCTCTTCGCCATGGCCGCAGTCGTGGCGCTGACCAGCCTGCCCGGCGCCCAGGCAGTCCTGTATACGCACACCGCCTCCGGCACCACCTGCGAGCCTGCCGACGACGCCAAGTTCTCCAACTCGATCCCCTACCCGTGCCGTGGCTTCCACGAGATCGGGTGCGCCCAACTCGACAGTAGGGGATTCTGCGTCGCCTGCCGTATTGCCGGCAGCGTGTGCTCGGACGAGGAGTAGAGGCCGTGCCGCGCCCCTCCCCCCGCGTGGCGGCCGCCTCTCTGCGTCGTCGCCACAGAGAGGACCGTCCCTGCCCCTGGCTACTCCATCGTTGGTCTTGCCGCCGTCTGCCACACGTCAGCAGAGGCTTCATCAACCCCCGAGATTTCTCGTCCTCTCTTGCCACCTTTTAATCCTCGCCGCTTGCACTCGCCCTCTCTCCTCGTTCCCGTGCGCAGCGCGCTCTTGTCTCGTTTCCTTGTGGCGTTGGGCCATCCGGCGCTCGCGGCCTAGCTGCGCAGCTGGCAACACCTGCCAGGAGCGCTCGACCTACCCTCTTCTCGACCCAAGTTGTCCCCCTTCCCCTCTGTTTCTGTGCTTCGTCTGCGGGAGTTGACTGGCAGATGTCATCAAATCCGTCACGCCGTCCACGAGTAAAGGCGAGACGGACCATATCGATGGCGATAGGACGGCCTGCGCCCCAGTAGCGAGGGAGTGCAGAGCCAAAGTCAGGACCGCGATACGTGTGCAGAACCCCCTCGCGTGGCGCTGACCACCATCTCTTGTCGAGACGATGACAACCCACGTTCCTCTCCCCGCTTGTTGTCGGACCGCCGCGCTGGTCCCACCGGGCGGACCCCTATCGCATGCTCTGGCGGGCGCTCGCAACTTCCGCGACTTGTTTCCGCACCGAAGCGCTCGATGAGGCTCTTGAGGACGAGGCGGCCCGCGCCGGAGCCCGAGACGACCGTCGAGGGGTATATCAGTTGTCGAGCTTCGGGCGTTCCTCTCATCCCCCCTCCTCTCAAGCTCTCGCCCAATCGCGGCCTCTGGCAGTTTGAAGACTTGCCGCCCAGCCCTATCCAAGCGGACCGACCTTTAGAGCTCGAAGCGCGAGCCACCCACCAGATCGACCAAAGTGAGCACGCGAGGCCAGATCTGCTGTTGCCAGCCCGCTCCCTATGCCTTGACTCAGCCCTCACCTCCCTCCACCGAACACCGCATTGCGATGTCGCCACCAGTATGCACCCATCCACCAAACCGCGTCACTTCTTGACTGTCGCCACCGTCGCCTTGTTGGCGCTCGCCATGCTACCCAGCGTCCGGGCCGCCATCTACCACTTCGACGCCGGCGGCGACTCGACGTTGACCTGCACGACTCCGAGGCCAGTGACGCTGGCGACCAACGCTCTCTCCAAGTGCACCCGCGGGACCCAGGCGCTTCCTCCGACCGAATACGGCTGCCGCGAGCCCCTGATGCCGGACCAGTTCTGCGCGGCGTGCCGCCAGGCCCGTGGCACCTGTCAGAGTCCGTGGTAGGCTAGCGCCGGCGCTGCACCCACAACCTTGTACCGTCCATGCGACGTCTCGTGGCGTAGCGCTAAATGGCGCAGACCATGCCAGGCCAGATGTGTGCGTCACTGCTGCTCCCCTCTCTTTGTCGCCCACCAGCTCGTACCTCGGCCTCTCGTGGCAAGGCGCGCTTGCCGCCTTGTGTGAGACCCGAGGAGGGGGCGATTAGTCACGCGAGATGTCTGCCCCTGGCCGAGGGATAACGCCACCGACGGTCGGACTGGTGTTGTTCCCTGGCTAGCGGTATCAATGGCAATCGGAGAAGCAAGAAGCGTGACAAGAGTACAGTAGTGCGGCCCAGCCGGCTGCGAGAGCGGGGCGCGCACGAAAACGCCACATTGTGGAGCCGGACCGAGCTGCCGTGGCTGGTGACTTAGGCCGTCTTGCGGATATCGGGGTTGTGGCGCGCCTCGCGCGACTTGTCGACGAGCGCCTTGAACTGCTCAAAGAAGAGGAAGAGGAGCGTCGTCTGAGGCTGCAGGCGGAGCCAGGCGGGCGTCCAGCCACGGAAGAAGACCGTGGGGCCGTCCTTGCGGATGGCGTCGCGGATGACGGTGGCCACGCCGCCGCCGGTGGCGCCCTTCTTCATGTTCTGGACGCGGCTCTTGACGACGTCGATGGGCGTGCAGACCGTCGTGCAGAGCGTACCGGCGCAGAAGGTGGCCGCCGTCTGCAGCACCGGCCCGTCGGGCAGCACGTTGGTCGCCTGCAGCAGCGACTTGAACATGTCGTAGGAGCCCAGCTGCGACACGTTGAGGGCGACCGAGCGAACAATGTTGGGACCCAGGCCCTTGAACAGCGTCTGGGCGCTCTCGTCGCGCGCGATGCGGATGACGCCGTCGATGCAGTTGCGGTAGCCGTAGCGCGCCTCCTTGGGCAGGTTGAGGTCCGAGCACATGCTGCGCGGGAGCAGGGGGAGGGATCGCCCAGAGCGAGCGCAGGCGGGCCAGGGGTGAGAGGCTGTCCATCGTCTGGAAGAGAGGACTGCGATAGCGCCCCACGTCTGAGCCTCGACACTCACCGGACAAGGACGATCTCGGCAGGGTTGCCGACGACGCCGGCGAGGGCACCAGCCGTGGCAGCACACGCGGCCAGCTCGCCCGTGGTGGGCGCCTTGCCCGAGCGCTGCGTCATCCTGCCCTTCATGTCCTCGTAGACGGCGAAGCGGGTGACGGAGTAGGTGAACTGCCGGAGCAGGGTGGCCGTGAGCCCGTGCCAGAGGCTGGTGATGCCCTCAGTCTTGACAGAAAGGACAATGGTGCGGAACATGCCCTGCTTGACGGCGGCGGTCTGGAGGCGGTACTTGGTCAGGTCGAGCGGATGCGTGATCGAGGCCGCACAGCAGCCGGCGGCGCCTGAAAGGTATGCCAGGGTCGTACGAGGGAGCAAAGTAGGCGAGTCGTCAGCAAGTCAAGGACCACGAAGAGCGTCTCTGGACAGCCCGGGGTCAACGCGAAGCCTGTCGCAGAAGAGACGGTACGCACCTCCGAGCCAGAAGGGATACGTCTTCTGTGCGGGCTTGTTGAGGCCGGTGGCAGTCGACTGGTTGGCCGAAGCGACGGCCGTCTTTGCTGCGTTCATGGCGCCGGACCCGCTAGCGCCAGAACCGCTGCCGGCAAACTTGGACAGGGTGGAAGACATGGTGGCGGCGACCGGGGCCGAGGTGGACGACGACGGGATGGAGAAGATGCGGGAAGAGCAGCGATGGGCTGGATGCTGAGCGAAGCTGGGCTGGGCTGGGCTGGACTGGGACCCGGTGCTGGTCGATGGCGGTGCTCGGGGAATGGCGTGGAGCCGTGCGTGAGGCGCAGGAAAGACGTACTGGTCGTGACTGGATGTGGTGGATGCTTTGCGTGCAGCCGGAAGCGATGCCGTCTATAGTCGGGACAGGCGATGGCGGAACACGAGGGCCGGGGGAGCGTGCTGGGGGCGCAGAGTGGGGCAGGGACAGCGAGGGATGAGGGGGGTGATGGACCGAAGGCAAGGACGGGCGCCAGAGAGGCAGCTGTCTTATATAGCTGCCAGACGACCCGGCCTCTGCCGATGCCAGGGCGAACGGGCGAGGGGGACCAGGCTGGCGCAGGGTCAGGAGGAGGTGCGGCGATAGCGAGAGGCGACGAGGGGCTGCCCGGGTCGGGCGAGGAGGGTGCGGAGCGCGCCGAAGCGGTCAGGCCAGACCAGAGAACAGCGCCACGCTGCCCTATGCCACGACGGCACGTCGCTCGCCCCTCGTCCCGCCGCCCTGCCCTCCCCTCCCGGTGACTTGCCGCCGTGTCGGCGGATCTGGCTGCAGCGTCGAAGGGCAAGCAAGCTAAGCTGCCGGCATCGTGGGGCGAGCCCGACGAGGTTTCGGATGCCCTGCCGACGAGCACGGGTCGAGGGTGAGGGTGCATGTCCCCCCCTCCCCGACGTTGCCAACTGCCTGGCCTGGCCAGCCATCTTGTCGCCCACGCCCGCCCTCTCTCCCCCGCGACGATCCTCGCCCCACGGTGCCCAACAAGCTGCAGAGAGGAGGGCTAGGGAGAGAGCGAGGACGTCTGCCCCAGCCGTCGTCTGATCGGATCGTTCCGACGACGTCGCCGTGGGCAGGTGGACCGAGGCCGAGCTCCGATGGCGGTCGAGCCAAAGCCCAACAGGTCGGAGAGGCCGGCATCCTGCCGCGCGCTCGCTCAACGTAACGCGTCGGTCGGTCTCTCGTCAAGAGGCAAGCAAGCAAGCAAGCAGGCCGACCACACGCACGCTACTCACCCAGCACAGCCCACGTATGGCGGGCGATCCCAGGAGGTGGATCCGGTCAGCCTCGAGACGAGCTCAGGGCAGGTTTGGGGGTCCGGGAGGTGGCCGGGGAGCCAGGTCGAGATAGGGTTGGGGTGTGCCAGAGCAGAGGCAGGCCAGGTGGATGGGGGGGGAAAGCAGGTCATGTGTCGAACTTGCAGCCGAGGCGGGGTGGCTCCTGCAGGGTCCGAGCGCAGATAGGCAGCGCAGGCAAGGCTATGCTAGGCACCAGCCAAAAAAAATTCAAAGCGCGGGCGCACGGGCGTCGCCCACACCCGAGCTGGGGTCGGGGCTGGCTAGGTCTTTCTTTCGCGCGATAGGATTGGAGTCAAATCCCGATCGGGGTCGGAGGCTGCCGCCCGATTGCGTTTGTCTCTGCCTTCCCCTCACGCGGTGCACGCCAGCATCCTGGCGCTCAGAGGCTCAGCAGGCGTCTTCCAACCTGGATTGGAGCCCACGGCTGCTGCGAAGGGCTGCCGGCCCTCGAGAGTGGCATGCGCCCGTCGAAAGCGTCCTCGAGCTTGCGCAGTCGAGACTGATTGCGAGGCAAGTTGGCAGACGGCGCTTTTCGACGCCATTTTTCGCCGCATTTCCGCACATCTGCCGCAGGCCACCATAATCGTTTCAAAGGCAAGATCGGAGCCTCGAATCGATAACGAAAGCACCAGAGGATTCACGGGCGAGATTTTTGTCCTACTTCAGTCGTTCTGCTGTACAAGGCAGGATCTCGGGGGAAAAGAGACAGGGGCGTCGGGTCGGATGGGGACAAGAGCGGAGCAGGGGGTACCGGAGAAGGTGCGGGAGAAGGACACCGGGGGCGCGGGGGCGAGGACGAGGGGTCGCGGGGCTCTAGTACATTCCCGTCGGCTGCATGTAGATGCCTCCGTTGAGGTTGCCTGGATACCCTGTTGCTTGCGGCATCGGCATCCTATCGAACGGAGGTGGCAGGCGCACGCGCACAAGAGGAACAGCAAGAGAGGGGCAGACGGTCAGCTATGGTATCACAAGCACAGGCAGGGTTCCCCTCGATGCCGGCCGGACTCACCCCGTGACGCCGGCCGTGATGAGCTTCGGTCCGCCCAGGCCGCCAGGGCCGATGATGGGTGCATCTGCGGAGTCGAAAGGAGAGGGAACGGGAGAGAGAGAGAATGGAAGGAGGGGGATCTGCTGTCAGCCTCGGCGCGCTCGGACTCGTCTTCTGGGCGGCTGGGCGGCGGCTCTGTTGCCGCGCCGCGGACCCTCGGCCAACTCACCTTCCTCCTCCTTCTCCTTGGTGGCGTCCTTCTGCGCGCGCTCGCGGACCTCCTTTTCCAGGGCGCGCAGCTTGGTCTGGGTGTCGCGCATGCTCTGCAGCTGGTAGGGCATGGTAAAGTCGTTGAGGCCGTGGCGCCAGCTGAGCTCCATGACGACGTCGGGCCGCACCAGGTCGTAGCAGGCGTAGAGCGTGGCGGCGTAGCACTCCTTGTTGCCGATATCGACAAAGTAGCTGAGCAGCTCTTCGGCCACCTCGGAGCTGTTGGAGGCGGCGGCCGTCTCGATGGCGTCGCGGAAGAGCTTGTCGGTCTTGCTCAGCGCGATCGACTCGTTCCAGCGCTCGTGCTTCTTGTAGAGGTGCGCGGCCAGGCGGCGGAACTCGAGAAGGTCGTGCTTCTCGAGGCGCGACGCGAGCGAGATGGTGTCAAAGTTGTCGAAGCCGTCGATCGACGAGCGCAGGGTCTCGTAGTCCTCCTCCTCGATCAGCAGGTCGTTGAGCGCGTCGTTGACCGTCTCGAGGTTGTGGTGCTGGACGGCGACGAGGTAGGAGCGGATCAGCGGCACGTTGTCGTTGTCGCGCTTCTTGAACATGCGCACGACGCGGCCGTGGTCGATGCGCTTGGCCAGCACCGTCAGCAGGTCGGTCAGCAGCAGCGGGTGCTGCTCGAGGTAGAAGGTGAGGGCGCGGTAGTAGATCTCGACGTTGGCCACCTTGGGCAGGATCGCCTTGAACTGGTCGTGGTCCCACGCGTCGGCGGCGTGCTCCATGGTGGCGAGCGCCGCATTGTCCATCTCGTCGTACTTGGTGTACAGGTAGACGAGCTCGCTCCACAGGTGGCACTGATCGGCCACCTTGATCAGCTGCGGCAGGTTGCTGCGCGACCAGTAGAGCTTGAGGTGCTCCATCAGCCGCTCCGGGCGGTACTTGGCTAGCGCCACGCCCGTCTGGGTGAAGACGCCCATGTGGGCGCGCTCGAGGCCGAGCGCCTGCTCGAGCAGGTTGAGCAGCTCGTCAAAGTGGCCGTCGCGCTCGTAGGCGCGGATCAGGCTGGGCAGCTCCTCGGCGTGCGGGATGACGGCGAGGCCGGCGATCTGGGCCAGCTTGAACTCGCGGCGGCTGAGGCACGCGGCGTGGACCTGCTTCCAGACGCTCGTGTTGCCCGCCTTGCGCGCCGCGTCGACGGCCGCCTGGTAGTCGCCGAGGTAGACGAGCGTGGTGGCGAGGCGGGCGTAGTTGGACACGCTGGTGAAGAGCAGCTTGGCCGCCTCGTAGAGCTCGTCGTTGAAGCACTTTTCGCCGACGCTGAGGATGTCGGCGACGTTGGTCATGCCGAGGAACTCCTCCATGTCGGCCAGTCGGTTGGCCTTGGCGAGGCAGTAGGCGTACTCGGTGTCGATGCGGGGCTCGCGGGCCTTCTTGCGCGCCATCTGCAGGTAGCGGATCAGCTCCTCCTCGCGGCCGGCGTGCTCGGCGATCTCGATGACCTCGTCGTAGTTGGACGGGTCCTCGGCCTTGACGTACGAGTCGATGGCGTCCTTGACCCGGAGGCCGTCGAGCTGCGCCTTGCCGAGGCGCGACCAGAGCGCCGGCTTGTTGATCTTGGTGGCGAACTGGTGGCCGCGGTCGATCGACACAATGTGCTCGACGAGCACGTTCATGGCGTCCTCGTGCTGCTCGGCCTTGGAGAAGATGCGGAACGCCTCCTCGTAGAGGCCATGGTCGATGGCGATCTTGGCAATCTCGTCGACGTCGTAGGCGTCGAGGCGGTCGATGTAGTTCATGACCTTGCCCTTGTCGGTGCGGACGGCGGTGAGGAGCAGCAGGTTCTGGAGGCTCTTGTTGTCGCTGAAGGCCGACTGCTCGAGGATGATCTTTTCGAGGATGTCGATGAGCTCGTGGGGCAGGTCGGCGGCCATGAAGGCCTTGACGGTGGCCGACACGTCGTCCGGGTTGGTCGACTCGGGGATGGCGGTCGAGGCGACCTGGTCGATGAGCTGGCGGCGGTGGACGTTGTCCGGCTGGAGCACCTGGGCCCACAGCTCGAGCTGCCTGCGCTTGACGAGGTAGCGCGCCTGGTGCTTGAACATCGAGTTGTCGTTGGTGATGGCGATCAGCTCGTCGTCGCAGAAGCCCTTGGCGTAGGCGATGTAGGCGAGGTAGGGGTCGCGCTTCTCGCAGTAGCGTCCGACGACGCGCGGGTCGTAGAGGTTGTTCTCCTTGAGGAAGGCCTCGGGGTTGTTGTTGCTGTCGATGGCGATCTTGGCCATGGCGTTGAACAGCGGCTGGTCCTGGTGGCCCGCCTCGATCTTGGACTGGAGCCAGGGCAGGATGAGCTTGAGGCGGTTGCGCTTCTCGACCTCGTCGACCAGCTCGTCGACGGGGATGGGCCCCGTGACGGACTGGAGCAGGTTCTTGATGACGCCCTCGTCGCAGTCGACGTCGAGCAGGCCGCCGATGACCTGCGGGGTGCGCGACGAGTTGACGCGCTGGACGTAGACCTCGATAAAGTTGATGAGCATGTTCTGGTAGAGGTAGAGGACGAGGTCGTGGACAAAGTCGAAGCGGTCGCAGACAATGATGAGCGGCAGCTGGTCCGACAGCTTGGCCTCCTTGAGGAAGTTCTTGACCTTTTCGGCGTTGTAGTGGTTCGACTCGCGGCAGATGCGCTCGACCTCGCGGATCTGGCCGGTGCGGGTGGCGGCCTGGATGTACTTGAAGTGCACCTCGGGGTCGGTCGAGAGGTTGACGACGGAGCCGAGGTAGTAGTAGAGGCCCTCGAACGACTTGAACGACTCAAACATCTCGATGAGCTTGACGGGGCCGAGGAGGTCCGAGTACTTTGTGGCGATCTGCACGACGACCTGGAGATTCTGGCGGATGTTGACCTTGAGCATCTCGCGCAGCGACTCGAGCGACTGCTCGACGGTGAGCTTCCCAAAGTAGTTGACCAGCCACTCGGCGTTGAGCAGGTTCGAATGGACGACGACGCGCTTGATGTCGTTGATGTCCTCGTAGTGCTCGAGGGCGCGCTGCAGCAGGCCCGCCTTCTCGCACAGGTTGGCGATGCGCGGCTTGTCGTAGTGGGTGAACATCTCGTTGCCCAGGATGGCGTCGGCGACCTGGGGCGCGTTGACGAGGTTCATCTCGAGCAGCCGCGTCTGGAGGTGCGCCTGCTCCGGCTTGTTGTCCTTGAGCGCGTCGAGGAGGAAGCTGGTGGCCTGCTGGATCATGTTCTGGCTCATGAAGATGTCGGTGACGCGCTCGACGTCGACCAGCGGGCCAGAGTCGTCGCCGACGAGGCTGCTGGCGAACTCGGCGCCCTTCTCCGGGTTGGTGCGGACGATGTGCTGCAGCAGCGCCGCGTAGTCGGGCGTGTAGCCCACCTTTTTGGCGTAGAGGACAATCTTCTCAAACTGGCCCGTCTCGGCAAAGCAGGCGACAACCTTGTTGGGCACGTTGGCGCGGAGGTAGACGCTGAGGGCGAGGTTCATGTCGTGCTGGCGGACAATGTCGCCGAGCTCCTCGCTGCACTCGATCTTGCTCTCCTTGAGCCACTTTTCCAGCAGGTGCTTGCGGCCCTGGACCAGCACGGGCCGCGCTAGCTCGAGCGACTCGTACTTGTTGAGCGAGCCCTTCTCGAGCAGGATGCCAAAGTATTGCAGGATGGGCGACAGGGTGCCCGGCTGGTTGGGCACCTGCTTGAACTGCTCGATGGTCTGCGTGGTGCGCAGGATGCCGCGCGGCGAGTTGGCCGCGATCTTGGCCGCCTCGCCATACTGGCCCGTGCTGAAGAGCGAGTGGAACTGCTGCAGGTAGAGGTCGTCGGCGCCCGGCAGGTCGCCGCGCGACGCCAGCTTGAACGCCAGCTCCGAGTTGTTGAGGGTGCGGAGGATGTAGGGGATCACCGTGTTCTCGTCGACCGAGACCGAGAGCACCTGGCCTTTGCGGTTGATGCCGATGATGCCGCTGCTCGACTCGTGCTCGGCCGTGACAAAGATCGTGTCGCCCGAGATGCGGTTCATGTAGATGCAGGCGCCGCTCTCGAGGTCGTAGAGGTGGATGAAGCCGTACTTGGTGACGAGGTAGACGATGCCGTAGCGCTTGCTGACCTGCATCGCGACGGGGAAGTCGTTGGTCGCCTCGGGCGGGAAAAAGACGTCGACGGCCTTCTTGGTGAAGGCCGCCTGGCCCTGCTGGTGGTCGATCTCGACAACGTGCAGCTTGGCGCCTGTGGCGGTGCGGTTGGCAAACGTGAACAGCTTGAACGGGTTGGGCGCCGCGTCGGACCGCAGCTCGGCAAATGCGGCGGCGTGGCCCTCGATGGGCTGCGACACGCCCCGGTCGCGGCTGTAGAGCTGCATCGAGCCCTTGACGCGGAAGGCGTTGGGGGCGCCCGACGTGTTGCCCGAGATGCCGACGAGCACGAGCCACTTTTCGTCGGCGCTGGCGCGGTAGTTGATGATCTGGCTGCCCTGGAGGCTGACGTGGCGGTCAAACACCTTGGACGGCGCCGCCTCGCCCTCCATGCTCCAGTGGTAGACGGCCGTCTCGGTGACGAGGCCGAGCGTCGTGTTGCTGATCCACTTCCAAAAGGTCACGTCCTCGTTCATCAGGTGCGACTTGACCTTGGCCTTGGCCTCGATGTTGAAGATCTGCAGCTGCCTCGCCGACTTGAGCGCAATGATCTTCTGCACCGGGTTCATGATGGCCGAGTCGGCGGTGATTGGCCGCCTCATGCTGCGTACGAGCAAGAGAGAATGCCAAGAGGGGTCCGTGGTGGAGCAGCACCGAGACAGTCAGTCAGCGGGATGGTTCCTCCAAGCAAGATCCCCGGGGCGCGTCCGGAGACCGGCCGCGCCTCGCCGTGCCTGCCGTGCGCTCGCCACTCACACGTTGTTGACGTCGTTGAGGTCGACGATGGCCACCGAGTTTGCTCCATTGATGCTTTCCCGCACGCAGACAAAGTTCTCCGATTCCATGGTGACATTGGCAAAGGAGATGCTGTCGGGCGAGATGCCCAGGTTGGTGAGCTGGACATGCTCGGAGAAGTTGATGGGCTTTTCCGCCATGGCTGGAGAGGGACGTGCTGCGGCGGCGGAGGCGGCGAGGAGGGGGACGAGTGGCCGAGCTGTTGCTGCCGCAGAGGAAGAAGGATCGGCGGCAGGATAGATGGCAGCCACCTGCTCTTCTGACGGGTGGTCGGCGGGGCGGAGATGAGAAAGGACCCAAGTCCGCGAGCGCAGTGCCAAGCTCGGTGTCAGACGGTGCCGCGGCGGGTCGAAGCGATGAAGAGGTGGAGCTTGATCAGAGGAGTGCAGGCTACGCCCAGGCGAAGTGAAAAGAGAAAGACGAGAGAAGTGGCGCAGGAAGATGGAGAAGTCGTCAAAGTGGTTCGTCGCTGGAGAGGATCGAGGCGCGTGAGGGCAGCGATGTGTGTATGCGGAGCGACGGCGCGACGACGGCGACGTGGCGTGGCGAGGTGAGATGAGGTGAGGTGAGGTGAGGTGCGGTATGGGGTGATGGTGACGATGGTGATGGCGAAGACGAGGGTGCAGAGAGAGATGGGGTGGCCCACGCGCGGTGTCGGGCGTTGTTGGCGCTGGGCCGCAGGCAGGCAGGCAAGCAGGCAAGCGGGCCGGGCTTGGGCGCTTTGGCTGCCCTTCCTGATCGCGCTCGGTGCCAAGTTGGAACTGCGAGGCGGTGCTGGCAGCGGGCGAGTGGTGCGTGCTGAGA
>NW_006920870.1:313074-326854 GCF_000417875.1 Pseudozyma flocculosa PF-1
TACTCCGGTTCCCGGGTTTGGGTCCGAACCGTTAAGGGTTAACGGTAACTCGGACGGCGGGTCGGGTCTGGTCGAGACGGGCCGGGACTAGTTGGCGTGTCCTGTGCGTCGGGGGGGCCGAGGGGGCCGAGGGGGCCGAGGGGGCGAGCTTCTTCCCGCCCGGCCCGTGTGCCAGGGCAGTCACAGGCAGTCACAGCCAGCGAGGCAGCCAGGCATCCAGTCGGCTGAGGCCGATCGCCGCCTGCCCACGGCGGATTTCTATTTTCCTCGCCTGCCTGCTGGGCTGCGCACGGTGGGCGAGCGGGCGAGCGATCGGCGCAGCCCTAGCCTCGACAAGGCGGCGACTGGCACCCGGCCTGCATTCGGCCGGGAGGGCCTCACAGGCAGGCGACGCGCGTTCGCTGCTTCTCCACTTTCCAGGCAGCAGCAGCAGCAGCCACCACCCCAAACCCCCTCCCCTCTCTGTCTCGCAGCTCGACGTTATCGTGCCCAACCCGCCTTGGCATCCCTACTTCCATCACCTCGACTTCGACCTCAACCACCGCCAGCACCTCTTGCCGATACCGGCATCACACCAGATCGCCACCGAGCTGCCCTCGCCACTGCCCGCACCGCGCTGCACCCGTACCGCTTCGCATCGCTTCCTCGACCACCGTTAGCCCATCCTAGCTTTTGCACCCTCTGAGCGGACGCGCCTTCTAATCCTCGCACCAGCATAGAGAGATACAGCCCCCACCAACTCCACAACACCACCAAGGGAAGCGACGCACTCGCCATGGCCGACCCTACGCCCTCGACATCCACACAGCCGCCGTCGGAGCCCGTCCTGTCCCAGGACCCGGCCAAGGACAAGGCGCTCAAGGCGTACAAAAAGGCGCTCAAGCAGCACGAGGAGCTCTCCGAGTCGCTCAAGAAGTTGCGCTTCGGCCTCCGCGACCTCGAAAAGGCCTACGACAAGACCGAGGACGACATCAAGGCGCTCCAGTCGGTCGGCCAGATCATCGGCGAGGTCCTCAAGCAGCTCGACGACGAGCGCTTCATTGTCAAAGCCTCGTCCGGCCCGCGCTACGTCGTCGGCATCCGCGCCAGCGTCCCAAAGCACAAGCTCAAGCAGGGCGTCCGCGTCTCGCTCGACATGACCACCCTCACCATCATGCGCATCCTCCCACGCGAGGTCGACCCGCTCGTCTACAACATGAGCATGGAGGACCCGGGCGCCGCCAGCTTCGCCGGCATCGGCGGCCTCGGCGACCAGATCCGCGAGCTCAGAGAGGTCATCGAGCTGCCCCTGCTGAACCCGGAGCTCTTTATGCGCGTCGGCATCAAGCCGCCAAAGGGCGTGCTCCTCTACGGCCCGCCGGGAACGGGCAAGACGCTGCTGGCGAGGGCCGTGGCGTCGACGCTCGAGACCAACTTCCTCAAGGTGGTCTCGAGCGCCATCGTCGACAAGTACATCGGAGAGAGCGCCAGGCTGGTGCGCGAGATGTTCGGCTACGCAAAGGAGCACGAGCCGTGCATCATCTTTATGGACGAGATCGACGCCATCGGCGGGCGGAGGTTCAGCGAGGGCACCAGCGCCGACCGCGAGATCCAGCGGACGCTCATGGAGCTCCTCAACCAGATGGACGGCTTCGACTACCTGGGAAAGACCAAGGTCATCATGGCCACCAACCGGCCCGACACGCTCGACCCGGCGCTGATGCGGCCGGGCCGCATCGACCGCAAGATTGAGATCCCGCTGCCCAACGAGCAGTCGCGCCTCGAGATCCTCAAGATCCACACAAAACCCATCGCCAAGCGCGACGAGCTCGACTACGAGGCCATCGTCAAGCTCAGCGACGGCTTCAACGGCGCCGACCTCCGCAACGTCGCCACCGAGGCCGGCATGTTTGCCATCCGCGACGACCGCGACTACTGCGTCCAGGAGGACTTTATGAAGGCCGTCAGAAAGCTCCAGGAGGCCAAGAAGCACGAGTCCAAGATCGACTACTCGGCCGTCTAGCAGCGGCGGTAGCGTCCCGAGGAGGGCCGCCGTCCAGCGAGCAGGGACGGGAGAGGGGCCCCGCCTTGCCATCTCCGCCCTCTGTATCCACTACTACTGGCAGCAGCAGCACCGACAGCGGCTGCGGCGGCGGCAATGCAGACAGCTTTGATGAACAGAACGTGCCTTGGCAGAGGCAACGTCGAACGAGACGCGACCCTCTCGAGCATCGAGAAGGGTCCATGTGAACAGGCAAGCTCTCAGCACTCGAACAGATTGAGATTCCAGACTTGGCCCGAGCACAACAACGCCCGAGGCCTCGACAGACGCGTAGAGTCGATCCGCGAGGCTTGCAGGCGTCGCTCACTGCGGGCGGCGGGCTAGACACTCGGACCAGGAAGGACATCTAGTGGTCGCCGTGACCCGCGAGGTGACCGGCCTTGGAGTTGTAGTAGGCGTTCTTCTTCTTGCCCCATGCGATGATGCCGTATCCTGGCGGGAAATGACGAAGGAGCAAAGAGAGAGGGAGTGCGTGTCAGTACAGAGACACAGGCTGCCACGGCCAAGCCCAGGCGAAACGCAGAGGCACACGGCCCGTCGCTCGCGCCGAGACGGCCACTCACCGACAGCAAAGGGGATGGCAAAGTAGGGCGCCTGCTGCATCAGGCGCTTGTAGCCAAAGAAGATGTAGTCGCGAACGGCGTTCTTGACGGGGTTCTGCTGGAAGGGCGAGAGGGCTGTGGGCCGAGGTGCCGGACGAAGGAACGATGAGGTAAGCAAGCCGTCCCGAGGCACTGCGTCCCGTCTCACCCATGAAGCTGTGGCACGATGGGCGACCGATCCCGACGCTCGCACGGGCAGCCATCTCGTCGAATGAGGAGCTTCCACAGCACGGCGGGGAACCGGCGGCACCTTGGCTGAATGGAACGGAGGCTATCCCGCCCTGAGCTCCACGACCTTGGAGGACGGCCCGGATCCAAGGTACCAGCGTGCTCCTCCGCGCAACCTGCTGCGGTAGCGGCGCTCCTTGAGACTTCGAAGGACGGGCTGCAGCCGGAGGACCGTCGCTGAATCCTCGCCTGAGGTCGAGCTATCGAGCAGGCACTCACAGTACTGAGTGATGCCCTTCTGCTGGGGGCCGGCGAAACCTCCCCACCAGCCCATCTGAATGCGCGCGACGTGTCAGTCCCATCGAAAGGAGAGGAGGGCGGCAGGATGGACGGTAGCGAGGGCGAGGGCGAGGTGCAAGGTCGAACAAGTTGAGGATCGACGGGCGCAGCGAGGTTGGAGTCGCCGCCAGTAGGAACGACGGACAAGAAGTGTGCGGTCGGCAACGGGCAAGAAGGAAGGCAGAGTAGATGTCAGCAATCAGTGCAAAGGGACAAGCACGTCGAACGAGCCAGCAGATGCCGTGGTGGACGAAGTCGCAGGCCAAGGCTGGACCTGGCAGTCGGACGTCGGTGGGGGCGACGGGGCGACGCTCACGTAGGTGGGGCCCGAGGGCATGCCGCTGTGGGTGACCTGAGTAGCTCGCATTGTCGCTTTGGAAGTGCAAGAGGTGGTGGCTTTGGTGGTGGCGGTGGTGGTGGTGGTGGTGAACGTGACGGTGGCGACATCGGGCCCGGGGCGATCAAGAGGAGCCGGCGCCCGCGCATTTGTCAGGCGGAGGCGGCGGCGGCGGCGGCGGCGGGCCCGGCCCTGGTTTCCAGCATCCTTCTCGACGTCGGCGGTCCCGAATCGAACCGAGCCAGCCAGCCAGCCCGCCAGCGGTCCCGCCTTCACTCGGGCGAATGAACAAGAGTAGTCGATTGGGCGGACAGGGTCTCGATCACCTCGGGCCAGCCGTGCGGTGCCCTGCACGGCCTGCCTCTGGCTCGCTGCTGCTGCTGCCTTTTTTCCTGCAAGGCGGGCAGGCCAGCAGGGGCCTGTCGGACAAGCGCAGGCAGGCAGTCCGCAGGCAGGCAGGCAGGCAGGCGCGCGGGCAGAGGACGTTGGCTGGCTGAAGAGCAGAGCCGGCCAACCGAACCAGACAGGCAGGGCACGGCACCAGGCAGGCAGGGATGGCTGCGGCCCAGCAGCCTCAGACTCGGGGTCGAGGCCTGTGGCAGGCCAGGCAGCAGGGCCTGGGGCTCAGCGCGACGAGCAGGCCGGCCTGCCAGGGTCAGAGCCGCCTAGCCTGGGTCCGCCACCCGCCTGCCCCTCACCACCGCGTGCGTCCCCTCTGCGGTCTCGTCTCCTCCTCCTCCTCCTCCTCACCACCACCACCACCACCAGCACCACCGCCAACCGTCTACCCGTCCTCGCTCTCTCCTCTCTCAACAAGCTCGCCACCCATCTCGCCCCATCAAGATCTCTCACCGGCCCCAAACCGCTCTCAAGACACGCTCACTCCCAAGCTCTCGCAAAAATGGTCAGCATCACGTCCACGTCTCCGTCCTCATCTTCTCCTGCCTCTGTCCTGGCCGCCTCGATCATGTCGGAGTGGCCGCCCTTCGATCACATCAGCGGGAGGCCGAGACGCGACCGATGAAGCTGCGGCAAGCCCAGGTCATCACCGCCTTTGAAAAAGACGCTGCACCGGGCCATTTGCCCCAGTCAGCTATCGCCAATGCCAGCAGAGGCCGCATCGATGCTCGATGCGCGTCTGCCATGGCTGCCATGCCTCTCCGCCCTTCCAGTCAACCTGGCACGGGGCCTCGCACCCAGCTGAGTGCACCGGCAGCGCGGCTAGCCAAGGTCGGCAGCGCCCTTGGGCTCGCCACAGCGCATGCTCCTTCTGCGGAAGACGACTCTCCGTGCTGGAGTCGAGCAGCTTTCCATGCGAAAGGCTATGCTGCGCGGCACACACGGGGCGTTCGAGGCTCAGGCTCAGCCTCGAGGCGCGACGAGACGCAGGGCCGGTCGACTTGTGCGCGAGACCTCGCTGCAATCGCAAGCCACGCAGTTTCCGCACCCGTCAAGCTCAGCCGCACGCCA
Organism: Pseudozyma flocculosa PF-1; assembly: GCF_000417875.1. Classification (NCBI taxonomy): domain Eukaryota; kingdom Fungi; phylum Basidiomycota; class Ustilaginomycetes; order Ustilaginales; family Ustilaginaceae; genus Pseudozyma; species Pseudozyma flocculosa. The sequence goes on from NW_006920870.1 coordinate 318,032, forward strand.
CCTTGTCCACGGACGCCCGCCTGGCCCCTGGCGTCTGGCCTCGGGCAGCGCACGATGGTGCCCTCGGTCGCGCGAGTGCCGTCGATCTCGAGCGACAACAGGCGTCTGTCAGCACGACGGCGCGGGCGGACGACGCCGAGCATCGTTGCTCGCCTCGCTGGGGGCCCCGTGGATCGGCCGTCGATCTCGGGTAGACAGTGGCAAAGCTGGCATCTTGCCCCTGCCACCCTGACGGCGGATCACGCCGTGCTGCTTCCCGCCGTCGTCGCTGGAGGGCGACAGGCAAAGGCGCCGCCCGACGGTCGCGTGCGGGCGACATGCAGCCCGCTGCTCGGTGCTCCAGACAAGTGCGACGCAGCTGGTGGTGGCGGGCTAGCGGCTAGCCTCGGCCATGGGCCTCGGTGCACGCCTCGGGAACAGCACCCTGCCGTCTGGCAACAGTGTTGCCCTTTTCGCGTGAGCGGCTGAGCGACGGAGCGCTGAGCGGCAGATCGCTCGTCAAGCCGACCGCGTTAGCTGGCCGAGCCGCGAGTGTGACATCGAGCCTTGTCGACTGTGCTCGGTCTGTCACCGGCCAGACAGCCGCGACACCGCCGTCACTGCGTCGGGCACCTTCGGACGTGATCTCCGTCTTGTCGCGTTGCATCGAGGCCCCCGACCGCACCGCCTCGTCCCGTCACCTCGGGCTTGCCCCCGCAGCGAGGTCGCGTCTCCGGTCCTCGCGCTCTGCCTTCTCATCTCTTGGCGCTACCAGTCCACAGCATTTTAGGCCCCGGTCGACTCGGCAGCACGACGGCCTCCAGCACACCCGGCAGCCCATCGCGAAGCGCGAGCGACGAAAATCTGACCTGCAGCCTCTTGACGCCCCCTTCTCGCAACTTCTCCTTTTCATCCGTCCGTCCTCCATACATCGTCGCATCGCCACATCGCAAACGATTTCCGACTGTCTTCGACGACTCGCGCCACCCTCACTGTCGGCCGACACCTCACAGTCCATGAACCTCGACAAGCGTGAGTGAGGACTGCTCCTTTCCGACAGATGCAGTCATCTACGGGCACAGCACATGACGGCACCGTCAGAGGTTCCGACCACATGCTCGCGGCAGGGCCGTCGCCGACTTCGGCGTCTCGAAACGGGACGGCACCTGCTCACACCGCTCGTCGCTTCCGCTTCCGCATCCGCGTCCGTCGCCTTCGCCTTCGCCTTCGCCTTCGCCTTCGCCTCCGCCCTTGCCTCATACCCCTCTCTCGCAGCCCTCGACGCTCTGATCGCTGAGAAGCCCAAGAAGGGCGGCGCACGCGGTGGCCGAGGCCGTCGTGGCACCAGCCGTCCTGGCGGCGCCAAGGCGGCGGCGCTCGGCAACCGCGCCCAAAACGCCGCCGTCGTCGCCGCTTCGAACCGCAACAAGCCCCCGGTCGTCATCCCCGGCCGCGGCAACAACGCCGGCAGCAAGATCATCCTTAGCAACCTGCCGCTCGACGTCACCGAGGCCCAGGTCAAGGAGCTGTTCGCCACCACCATCGGCCCGCTCAGGAAGCTTGCGCTCAACTACCGTGCCAACGGAACCTCGACTGGCGTGTGCACCGTCGAGTTCCAGCGCGCCGAGGACGCCAACCGCGCCTACACCCAGTACAACAACCGACTGATTGACGGCAGTGAGTTGCAGTGCCGGCCCGTGGCCTCCTGCGTTGGTGGCTTGCCGAACGACTTCTCACGGCGTCGGATCTGCTGCTCTTGATCGATCGTGCTCCCCCAACAGAGAAGCCGCTCAAGGTCGAGGTGGTTGTCGACCCGGCTCGCATCGCCGCGCCCACCGTCGCTTCGGCGACTGTCGCGGCTGCCGGTGGCAAGGCCGCTGCTGGCCGTGCCAAGACTGCTACCCGTGGCCGTGGCCGTGGCGGCAGCTCGACCCGCGGTGGCGGTGCCAAGCGCGAGGCTCGTCCCAAGAAGACGATCGAGGACCTCGACGCCGAGATGGAGGGTGAGTGTCCATGTCGGTCGCCGTCTCGTTTTTCTTTATCTCTGTCGAACATCTGACAACTGATGCCCCGTCCTTTCTCTTCTCCTCGCTCTCACGCATACGCCCGTCGACACTTTGCTCCCATCGCCTGGTGCCACGCCGCGCTGCAGACTACAACAAGCAAGCCTCGAGCGAGACGGCGCCGGCCGCTTAGGAATGTCGCCGGACCCGGCTCTGCTGAACCGTCCCCGGGCGAGGCGGCATACCCTCCTGGCCCTCTACCACTCCCTCATGTCTCCGTGCCTGTTCTTCCGCTCTACAGACCGCCCACTACTACTCTCGAGAAGCTGTCCCCGCCGTCGCCGTCGCCGTCGCCGTCTTCGTCCACATACCACCCCCGAGTAAACTGTATCAAAACTACCACGTTCCAACGCCCCCCTCCCCGTCCGAGCCGTCCTCGTACCGCCCCTGCCTTCTGCCCGGCCGCATCTGCCCTCTCGTCGAGGATCGATACAGTAGTCGGATGGCCAGCCTAATCGTGGGCCATGTCGCAGAGGTGGCCCCTCCCTGTCGTCGTCAGGCGGTGCGGTGAGAGGCCGCCGTCGGCGTTCAAAAGAAGATGCGAAGAGAGAGGCGGCCAGGGTCCACCTCGGAACGCCTGCCGCGGCGGACGCTCCGGTGGGTCAGGCCGCCGGGCACGGCGAGAGCAGGCAGGGAAGAGTAGAGGGAGAGGGAGACAGCTAGAGAGAGAGAAGAGAGGGGCTGCACCGTGCGCCCGCTCCGCTCGGCGCTGCTTTGACTTTTTGACGTCGTTGGCGCCAGAGTAGTGTACGTAGTCTGCCAGCCGCGGGCCGCCATGGATGTGGGGTTGGCCCACACAGGGCTGCCTGGACTGAGCTTCCCTGCCCGCCCTTGCCTCACGTCCTTCACCATCCTCGATTCCATCCCTTTGCCGCCCCGTCGCATCCCTTCCCGCCTTTATCGCCTGCTTTGCTCTGTTCGGCTGCTCGCTCTCTAGCTCAGCTACCCGACACCTGAGCAGGCCGCGGCGGCGACTCCTCCTGCCCTCATCGGAGCGGCCTAAACTGCCCCCTTTTGCCCTTTCCTCGCTCGCGCATTCGAAAAGTCGCCGGATCGGCTGGTTTGGATCCGCCTCTCTAGCTTCGCTGGCTCTGTCACCTTGGCACGCGGCCCTGCCGCCCATCTGCTCACTTCCCATCCTGGCGCCCGGGAGGGACCTTGGATCGTACGCTCGGCCCGTCAGAGTTGATTCTCGCCCGCCTCGGAAGCCCATGGTCTGACGTCCTGCACAAGTCTCCCTTCTGGACTGCCCCGCTTCACCGCTGGACGGCGGCGAACTGGCTCAAAGATGGAGCCAGCCAAATCCTCGCTCGAGGTTCGAAGGACCACCGACGGCCAAGCCGCCGTACAAACCTCCAACGCCAGTCTGGCCTCACCCTCGGCCTCGAACCCGACCCCGACGACGACCTCGCACTCGCACTCGCACTCGCACTCGCACACGCACTCGCCCGCTTCGCCCGCCTTTCTCTCGCCAGAACCCCAGCCTGTCGCTACGCCGACCGGAAGCCCGGTGGCCTCCTCGTCGCCAGCCCTGCACAGATCGGCTTCTCAATCTTCGCTGACCGCAGACGCATCGACGATCGTCACCAACTACCCTACCTATCGCTCGCCAAGGCTCGGTGGCAAGGGGAAGCTCAACGAAAACTCGTCTCCTTCGCCTTCACAATCGCCAGCGCCGCCCAGTCCGACCAATCTGGGCGGGTCTGCGCATCCTTCCCCATCAGCGCACTCTCCTGCGACTCTCGCGGTGCCGGCAGATCCCGCCGCCTACGCCGGCACAGCCAGCCCCACCATCGGAGAGGGCCGCTCATGGTCGGCCACAGAGTCGAGCGGCTTGCCCGCAACCGCTCATCCATCCCCTCTGCTCTCGCTGTCGCCCGAGAGGCTGGCAGAGAGAGACGAGCTCCTTTCAGTGATGGAGGCCCTGAACAGAAGCGACGCTGACGACCTGACGAGCAGGGTGGGTAACGGCCCGTTCGAGGGGAGCGCCCTCTGCAAAAGGGGGATAGTACGCTGACGCAGCCGACGTGGCCTCGTTGACCTCGAAACAACCACAGCTCCATCTCGGGGGGCATCTCCACCGACTCCTGGTGGAGGGCTCGCACGGCGGGCATGGCCGTGACGACTTCCGCGAGGAGGGCGGCTTCGTCGTCGTGATTCAGCTGCTGTCCTCGCTCGAGAGCTCCAGCCCGCAACACAGGCGCAAGAGGGCCTTGTCTCTCGCACGGGGGGACGTCAGCCGTGCCGAGACCGACTTCACTGGCGACAAAAAGGTTACGCCCGACCCCGCTGCCGAAACAGGCGGAGCGGGCGTGGCGGAGGACGATGACGACGATCCCGAGATCCGCGAGCGGCTCCGCGTCGAGATCTTCAAGCTCGCCCTCTCCATCCTCTCGGAGTCCATGCAGCAGCACCCGCTCAACGTCAAGGCCTTCGACGAGACGGTGGGCTGGAAGCACCTCGGGTCCTCCATCGTCCTGTCGACCATCGGGCAGACATCGCCGGACCATCTGTTCGGCTCGCTGCTCGGGCTCTGCATGGGCGATGTTTCCACCTACAGCGGCAGGATCGACAGCCTTCGGCGCGAGATTGAGAAGCAGGCGGCGCAAAATCAGGCTACTGGAGAGGGGGACGCAGCGAGCGGGGCGGGAGCCGAGGCTGTCATCGCGGCCCGAGCCCAGGAGGTCTGGTCCGCACCCATCGTCTTTCCCAATGCGTCGCTCTTGGTGCTCGAGATGATCCAGGGTCTTGGCCGGAACGACCCGCTGCTGAGCAAGATGGTTGCAGGCATCCTCGAGAGGATGGCCACCTCGAGCAAGCGCAACCAGGCGCTGCTTGCAGGGACTGGTCTGGCTTCTCGGCTGCTCGAGCTCGTACTGCGCCAGGACGGATCGGTCGACGAGGGCCGCCTGAGCTACCTTCGCATCGTGAGGCACCTCTTGGCCCTCGGGATCCCTGATGTCGATGGTCGCAAGATCTTCCGCAACCTCGTCGAGTCCGGGGTGCCCCTCGAGCAGAACACGCTCCTCGACCTGCTCCTCGACGTCTCGCCGCTCTCGCGTGAGCGGAACAGCATCACCTTCACCATGGCCGAGTACGGCCACGCCTCCGTCGCCTTCTCCACGCTGCGGCGCCCGTTTCCGCCGGGCCCAGACTCGAGAGGCTTCACATTCGTCACCTCATTCTGCATCGACCGCATCGAGCCGAGCCTGCCGCTGGAGCTGCTGCACATCTTCGACGCCCACCGCACGTGCTCCGCCAGACTCACCATCGAGCCCGGCACGGGCCTGCTGACCTACTCGACGCTCCATCAGCCGCCGCCGGTCCGGTTCAAGGCGTTTCAGTTCGTACCCGGGCGCCTCTACCACATCGTGTTTGCGCACTCCAGGCCCAGGGGTGGCGCCAAGTCGTCGCTCGTCCAGCTGTTCGTGGACGGTCTCCTGATCGAGGAGAAGCTGGCACCTTGGCCGCCATCGCCGCCGAACCTCGGGAGCCCCGTCCGCGCGGTGCTGGGCTCTCCACCCAACGCCCAGGCGCGCATGTCTGGCGAGATGGGCGGATCCCACGGCAGCGGCGGCGGTCGCATCAACCGGCTGGTGTGGTCGCTCGGCCCGACCTGGCTGCTCGACGACCTGCTGCCCGTCGACATGCCGCTTGTCCTCTGCGAGCTCGGGCTGCGCTACTCTGGCAATGCCCAGGACAGCCTCGGCCGCTTCCTCACCTATCGTGCTAGCGCCCAGATCAACCTGCGGCTCGACGCCGTCGCCCGCAGCTCCGGTGCCAAGGCCGAAAAGGAGCTTGCCCGGCACCCGCTCGTCATGGCGGTCGCGGCCAAGTCGTCGGAGCTGGTGCACGAGGACCGCTTCTACTTTGTCCTCAACGCGGCCAACACGGCTCAGCTGGAACGCCTGCCTCGCCGCTCGGCGCCCGAAGGCGGCGCGGCCGATCCGTCGTACCGTTCGTCTTCCACCGTCATCCTCAACCAGGCGCTGCCCATGACGCGCGAGGCGATCGGCGCATCGTACGGCTTCGCCAAGCTGTACGGCGACCCGGTGCTTTTGATGCCCAAGGGCACCGACGAGCTGGTGTGGAGGCTGGGCGGCAGCTCGGTGCTGCTGCAGCTGATTGACGCATCGACGACGGCGCTCGCGCTGCGCAAGACGCTGTCGCTCTTCTTCGACCTGGTCTCGTCGTCGTGGCGCCTGAGCGAGGACGTCGAGCGGTCCAAGGGCTACGAGGTGCTGGGCCATCTCCTCCGCAGCAAGGCGCACATCCTGGAACCCGCCACCCTCGAGCTGCTGCTGGCCGCCATCGGCATCGACTTTGCGTACATCGAGCAGTCGGTGCTGGTCAACCCGTTCCTCTACCGGATCATCATGCTCGACTTTGAGCTGTGGTCCCAGACGAGCGAGTCGATGCAGCTCGTCCACCTGGACCACTTCAAGATCCTGCTGAGGACGTCGCGGCATCGACGCTTCAATGCCAAGCGGGTCGCCAAGATGCAGATCCCCAAAAAGATCGTCTACGCGCTCCGCTCTCGTGTTTACGGCACGACGGCGGCTCAGACGCTCGTCGTCGCGCTCCGCGCCGTGCTCAACAGCGGCTTCACCGACGCATCGATCCGCATCGTGACGTCGTACCTGGCCACCGAGCTGTGCCGTGGTCCCGAGGCGCCGCTGGCCAAGGCGCCCATCGCACGGAGGTCCAACACGCTGGTCGCCGGCGCCCTCGACTCGACGGATACAGAGGGCCTTTCGCAGCGACTGTCGGCCGGCAGCGGTGGGGATGCTGCCGGCAGCGGCAGCAGCGGCGGCGACGAAGACCCGACTGTACCGCTCCAGGTGTTCGAGATGCTGTCGGAGCTCGTCCTCGAGAAGCCGGCGTACCTGCAAAAGTTTGCCGAGGCCATCAACGTCAAGTGGCTGCTGCTCTTCTTCCACCCTCGCGCCGAGCGGAGGGCGGTCTCGCTGGCCCTCGAGCTGCTCGTCAAGCTGCTCAACCGCCCAAAGCTTGGCTTCGCGGAGCGCTTCACGGCCGCGGGCGGCTTCAAGGTCATGGAGCGGCTCCTTCCGCGCTTCTGGTCGACGCCGATGACGCTGTCGCTGCTCTGGTCGACGCTCTTTGGTATGGACGGCGCAGGCGTCCCGGCCCTTGTACCGACGTTTTCCCCGGCCGCCGATGGGGGCGCGGAGCGCACCATCTTCTGCCCACCCGCGATGCGCGCCATCCTCTCGTGCGCCAAAGAGGGACTCCGTTCGGTGGCACTGCGCGGCGACGAGCCAAAGCGCAGGGCGCACTTCCAAAAGGGCAGGCCTTCGGATCTGCTCGAGCCACCGACGAGCAGCGACCGGCCGAGGCATGCGCGGAAACGGAGCCAGTCGATGAATGTCGACGTCAAGGGTGAGTCCCGACCTCGACAGTCTGCAGAGAGAGATCCCGCCCCTGTGCAGCGACGCGGGCGACGCTGACCAGCGCTTGCCGCGCTTGCCGTGCTTTTGCGACTCCCACCTCGGGCTTTCCGCCGTTCGATCAGGTCTGCAGGAGGCGTTCAAGACGTCGAACGAGCTCGGCGTGCTGCAGGAGACGCTCGAGCTTGTCCGCGCCCACGCCTCGGCATCTCACTTCTTTCGAGAGGTGCTCTTCTCGCCCATCGTGCTTCGCGGCCTCATCGACGCCATCTTCCCCTTTGTGGGCACAGATCGGAGCGGTTCTGACCTCGCAGGGCACGGCAAGCTGGCCACCGACGTGGCCGAGCTGTGTGGCCCCGTGCTCGATATGCTGGCACGGCTCGCGGTCGACTCGATGCTGTCCACCCGGTCGACGGCCATCGTGTCTGCTCTGACCACAGCGCTACCGCCGACCGATTTGGCGAGGCAGGCTAGCTTCCGCACCTCGCTCTACGCCGACATCACCGTCCACCTACGCTCGGCGATCCAGCAGACGCCCGACGTGGCCCGCTCGGCCACCGAGGCTTTGGCCGAATTCATCGAGAAGGCGTCCGAAGACATCCTCAACGGATCGCCGCTCGAGGGTGCCCTGTTTGGCATCATTGTCGATCTGCTGCGCCTGCTCGATGATCGTCCCGAGCTGAGCCAGTCGCGCGCCACCTCGCTGCTGCTGCTCAGCCTCAACCGCATCCTGCTACATCGGCTCACGCTCGACGACCGCATCCTCGCCACGCTGACCGAGATCACCGAAGCGCAGAGCCTCGTCTTTCTCGACGCCAACAAGGATCCGACCTTCTTCGAGTGCCTTGGGAATCGGGTGCTCTACTACCTTGCCACCAGTACCGACGAAGACGTGCGGCAGCTCGCCTTCAACCTGCTCAAGCTGATGACGCTCTCCAGGCCGACCGTGGTCGAGTCCATCCTCGCCGACGGCAAGACGGCGCCGGACCTCCTTGGCGCCAACACCTCGACCGTCGGGGAGATGCTCCGTGTTGAGTCGCCGCAGGGCGACGGCAGCGCCTACCCCTATCAAGAGTCGTGGGACGGCTTCTTCAAATCCCGCGAGACGCTCAAGGCGGCCGCCCATCTGGAGCGGGTGCAGCAGCTCCACGAGATGCTCAAGCGGGTCGACACACGGGAGCAAGCGGTCATCAATACCGAGAGCCGGATGGTCGCCTGGCACGCCAGCCTGTGCGAGGCCGAGCAGGCAAGGTTCGCCAAGTTCGCCAGCGACGCCCGCGAGATGGACGCGTTTGCCGCCACCGAGTGGCGGGGCCTGCTCGCCGGCCTCGAGCGCGAGCGTGCGCTGCTGGCGCCTGCCGACGGCGGCGTAA
>NW_006920870.1:326991-375797 GCF_000417875.1 Pseudozyma flocculosa PF-1
ACGCCGCGAGATGGACGCGTTTGCCGCCACCGAGTGGCGGGGCCTGCTCGCCGGCCTCGAGCGCGAGCGTGCGCTGCTGGCGCCTGACCGACGGCGGCCCTGCCCCGCTCTGGAAGCTCGACTCGACCGAGGGTCCTGCCCGAGTGCGGCTCAAGCTGCAGCAGCTGCCGCTCCAGGAGAAGGAGACGGACGAGGCCCCCTATCGGCCAGAGTCGACCGTCGGTGGCGATACCATGCCGTCTTCGCCCATCGAGCTGGGCCATGGCGACGAGTGGGGCAGCGCCGACGCGGGTGCGCTGTCGCTTTCTCCGTCCTCAGGCGCTGCTGCCCTTCCCCCTGCGCCCGTGGCTCCTCCTCACCACCGGGCCGGCGGCGCCACCACGACCTCGGAGTCTTTCAACCCAGATGCACAGCCTGTGTCCAACGCTGCCGCCACCGCCGCCGCCGCAGCAGCAACAGCAGCATCGACCTCTGCCAGCTCCCTGCACGACGATGGCGCGGGCGAATCGGGCGAGTCGCACCACGAGGACAAGTACCGGCGCGTCCTGCGTTCGCTGGAGCGCGGCGACATCATCGAGGCGGTCTACAACACGTCCCGCGTCGTCGGCATCGAGTCGCGCGGCTGCCTGTTGATCCTCGGCAGGACGTCGATCTACCTGATGGACGACTACTTCCAACGTCCCAACGGAGAGCTGATCAACGTGTGGGAGGCGCCTCCCGAGGAGCGGGACACGCTCGTCATGGCGACGCTCTCGTCGGATGCCTCGCGGCCCTCGGGCCTGATCGCCCAGCTCGAGGGCGATGCCCAGACACGCAAGTGGCCGTGGTCGGCGGTGCAGATCTGCCACCGTCGGTCCTGGCTGCATCGTCGGACGGCGGTCGAGATCTTCTTTGAGGACGGCCAGAGCTGCCTCCTCGTCTGCCGCCAGACGGTGACGGCTCAGAAGCTGTACCAGGAGCTGCGCCAGCGTGCACCTTCGGCCGTGTCGGCGGCCGAGGCGATGCGCGAGGGTATCCGCGAAGGCACCTCGGGCGCATCCGGCGGTGGCGGCAACAGCATCAGCCTGGGCTCGCGCCTCGCCGGCGCCGTGCTCGGGCGGACGCAGCAGTGCGGAGCGCTGACGGCAGCCTGGCGCGACGGCCGGATCAGCAACTTTGCCTACCTGATGGACCTCAACACGCTGGCAGGGAGGTCGATGAACGACCTGACCCAGTTCCCGTGCTTCCCCTGGGTGCTGGCCGACTACCACAGCGTCGAGCTCGACCTCACCGATCCGGCCACGTTCCGCAAGTTCGAGCTGCCGATGGGCGCGCAGACGGCACAGCGGCGGCGCGAGTTCGAGGAGCGCTTCGGCCAGCTGGTCGAGGTCGACATGGAGCCGTTCCACTACGGCACGCACTACTCGACGGCGGCCACGGTGTGCGGCTTCCTGATCCGGACGCGGCCGTTTGAGCGCCTCTACATGGCGCTGCAGGGCGGCAACTTTGACCTGGCCGACCGCACTTTTAGTTCGATTGGCAAAGCGTGGGCCTCGGCGTCGGAGCTGTCGCGCGGCGACGTCCGCGAGCTCATCCCCGAGTTCTTCTACCTCCCCGAGTTTCTCGTCAACTCGAACCGCTTCGAGTTTGGCGTGACGCAGGCGGGCGAGGTCATCGACGACGTCGAGCTGCCGCCGTGGGCCAAGGGCGATCCGCTCCTGTTTGTCCAGAAGCACCGCGAGGCGCTCGAGTGCGAGTACGTCTCGCAGCGCCTCCACTCGTGGGTCGACCTGGTGTTTGGCTATCGGTCCCGGGGTGCCGAGGCCGTGGAGAGCACCAACGTCTTCCACCCGCTCAGCTACGAGGACGCCGTCGACCTCGACTCGATCGAATCGTCGATGGAGCGGCAGGCCGTGGCCCAGGTGATCCACAACTTTGGCCAGACGCCCTCTCGGCTCTTTTCGCAGCCGCACCCGCAGCGCAGCCGCAGCGAGGTGGCGACGCTGCCGGTGGGCGAGCGCTTTGGCGTGCTCGAGCATCCGCTGCTGCTGATCCAGAGCGTGGCGCCGATCCGCAGCCTCAAGAACGCGGTGCACTTCATCTACCCGCACCACCCGGAAAAGGCGTTTGCGTCGCCGCGCGACTACCTCATCCTGCCGCACCTCGGCGTCTCGCTGTCGCTGGGCCACCTCGACGGCAGCGTGCGCATGTTTGGCGCGCGCGACGCCAAGCGGCCGCTGGCGGTCGTCGAGCAGCTGACGGCGGAGCGCATTACGTGCATCGCCCAGGCGCGCTCCAAGGCGTTTATCGCGGGCAGCGCCGACGGCGTCGTGTCGGTGTGGACCGTGGACACGGCGGCCAGGGAGCTGACGCTGGCGAACGTGCTGCGCGGCCACGACCGGTCGGTGCTGTGCGTGGCGGCGTCGTCGGCGTGGAGCATCGCCGTCAGCGGCTCGCAGGACCGGACGGCCATCGTGTGGGACCTCAACCGCGGCAGCTACGTGCGTACGCTGCGCGGCCACGACGTCGGGGTGCAGCACGTTGCCATCGACGACAAGGTCGGCTGCATCGCGACGGCGTACGGGCCCGGCGTGCGGCTGTGGTCGATCAATGGCGAGCTGCTGGCGTCGGTGGCGACGAGCGCCAGCATCCTCGAGCCCATCTCGAGCCTGGCGTTTTATGAGCGAGACTACCACGTGGGCCGCCTCGCCGTGCTCCTCACTGGACATCGGGGCAAGGTGGTGGCCTGGCAAGCCGTCTTTGACGACGATGGTCACGACGTCGGAGAGGATGGCCGGCGCACCGGTTCGAGGCACGGGCTCAAGTCGTCGAAATCGACCAACTCTCTCGGCGCCGGCGCCGCCACCGGCACCGGCGGCCCAGGTGAGGCGGCCCAGCAGGCGTCCGAGGGGCACTCGCGCAGCAGGAGCAAGGCGGGCGGTAGCGGCGGCGGCAGCGGATCTGCTCTACCGCCAATGCCGTCGTCGAAGACCAAGTGGAAGCTGGAGCGATTCCACGTCCTGCAGCATCAGGAACGGCTTGGAGCGGCGGCGGATGCGACCTCGACCTCGACCTCGACCTCAACGACCTCAACGACCTTGACGACGACGATGACGGCGCCGCTGATTACGGCCATCAGCAGCACGCGGCGGATGGTGCTGACGGGCGACGAGGTGGGGCGTCTGTACCTGTGGACGCTGACGGGCGATGCGGTGGGCGTGCCCGACGGCTTCTCGAGCCGCTGTATGAATGGCGGGTGCGGCCGGCGGTTTGGCGTGCTCGAGTCGCGGCGGACGTGCGGCGGGTGCGGCGGCCTGTTTTGCAACGGCTGCGCCGCCCACCACCGCCAATTTGCCACGTCGATCCGCTTCTGCCCGAGCTGCCACGCCGTCGTCGACTCGGCGCCCTACTTTTGACGTGGTCGCGGCCTCGTGCGGGACGAGGTGTTGGATCAAAGGTCAGCGGGCGGGCAAGCAGCCGAGCAGGCAAGATAGACATGCAAAGCAGCAGCAGCAGCAGCAGCAGCAGCAGCAGCAGCTAGCATTTCATCGAGATCAACTACTACACATGCGCGCAGGTTGGGAGCTGAGCGCGGGCGATGTGGCCATGTGATGTGGGTTGCCCCCTGCTAGCGGTACAGTCCGAGATGCGGGCGCAGTCACCAAGAGGCCGGGCCGGGGCTAGCCATTATCAGGCAAGGAGGAGAGAAATGACGTTGGCGGCGTGTCGTGGGCCGTTCCTGGTCTCGTTTGCTGCTGGTGGCAAGGCCAGGGCGGCTGACGGAAGCCGCGCGCCCGCCGCCGCGTGGCCTGCTTGTGGTCGGGCTTGGCCAGGCTTGGCTCTAACGTGACGGGCCTACAGCTTGGGTTGCACCAAGACGAGCGTCGGCCCTCGGTCTCGGAAGGCGAGGCAAAGGAGGGGCCGCCTGCCCGCCTGCCCGCCTGCCCGCCTGCCCGCCTGCCCGCCTGCCCGGGTTGATGAAGTGAGCGTCGGGTCGGGCGAATGGAGGGCCGGGCGTGGAAAGCCGGCGCTGCTGTGATAAGACTGAGACTGAACCGCCTCGCTTGTGAGTGGGCCTGGGCCTGGCGGGTGAGCTCTATCCCCCCCTGTCTGTATGCCTCCTCCCTGCCGCTTGCTGCCAGCACCACCTGGTTCTGCTACCGGTACCGGTACTCTAGAGATGGGGTACCGTGCAGTATCTCCGGCCTTGTACCCCACCGTGGCATGGCCTGAGGTTGTGCAACGAGCGAACCAACAAGGCTAGGTCGCCTGCGTCGGCGTCGGATGACGACTTGATGAGCGGCGGTGTGCCCGCCACAGAGCCGTTGCCATACGATGGGCCAGCGACAGAGGCCGTCCGTCGCCCTTTCCAATTCTTGATTGCCAACGTCACGCACGGGTCTGAGCTGCCGCGTTGCGTTGCGTTGCGAGGCCAGGCCAGGGGGCGAATGGCCTGTTTCCAGCTGCGAGGCAGGGCTTGCAATTCGGGGTCTCGACTTTGACTTGGACTTCGACCTCGACCCTCGACCCCTCGACGTCGGACCTCGTCGACCCTCGGTTCGGCTCTCTTCTGACCTGACGCTCAAGGCTGCTGTGCCCACCCCGCCTGGCCCATCCACGGCCCGCGCCGCTGCTGCTGCTTAGCTTTGCCTGGCCTGGCCTGGCCTGGCCTACCTGCCACAACTGCCGACTGCCGACGACGGTGGCCAATTTCCGTCCCCGACGACCATCACCCGCGCCACCACCATCATCACCGCACCATCGCACCACCTCATATCGCACATATTCCCCCTTCTTCGCCGCCGCACACCCTCTCGCCGCTCGCGACTTCAACGCAGAGCACGGCAATTACCGCTCGCTCGCTCGCGCGCCCGCCCGCCCCACACGCCCCCTCTGGCTCCCATTGTCCGCCACAACACCCGCAGACGCACCCACGCCCGTCTTGCCCGCCCTTCCGGCAACGTCGATCGACACAGACGCCCCCCTTTCTCTCTCCCCGCTGTTTCCTTCTCTCTCGATCGTGCCCCCCAATGACCCACCGCTAAGCCAAGCCAAGCCAAGCCACTCTATCTCACTCACATCCCTCGACTCAGCACACTTGGCAGTCCCATCGGCCGCCCTCTGCCCCGGCCCCGTACGACCCCTGGCACCGCCGCCGCACTTCTTTGCATCTCTCCTCGCCCATCTCGGTCTCACTCGCGCCTCTCTTCACCACTTTCTGCCAACACGCTCCCCGAGATGCCCGGTCTGCTCTCACTGCGCCGACCCGCGGCAAACCCGCCACCGCAGAACGACGGAGACGTCCAGCAGACCACTGGCGGCCCTCTACGGCGCCTCCTCGCAGGCAGGAACCACCGCCATGCCCAGGACGTCGACGTCGAGATGAACCAGACTGCCGCGGGCCAGCAACCTCTGCAGCAGCAGCAGCAGCAGCCCGCCATCCAAGACGACGATGCACAGCCGCTTCCCTCTCACGACCGACAGGCATCCGGACGCTCCATGCTCTCCCAGATCTCGATACCCTCCCTCTCGGCTCTCCGACAGCGCGACCGCGACGCCGAACTTCAGCGCCAGATCGACCGAGCCCAGAACCGCGCCACGATACCCACCCCAAACCAGCTCGAGAACGGCACGGCAGCAGGCGCATCGTCTGATCCCGCAGCAGCACCCGCCCTCGCCGACGGAGCTCCCGCCACCATGACCAGCCCCTTTCAGCCGCCGCCGCCTGCCGCCACCAAGCGCTCCGCAAAGAGCAGAAGGGAGAGGGAGGAGGCCGCCACCCTCTTCGGACCCAATCTCGCAAACTACTTTGGCAGCGGCAACAGCACCAGCGGTGCCATCACCGCCGCCAGCCAGGCCGTCACCGCCGCCTCGCCCGTCCCGCCACCCACGTCGCCCGACCTGGCTAGCCCCACCGGCCCGCTGCCGCTCCAGGCGCGACAGGCCAGGCTGGGCTCGCGCGGCCGTGCACGTGGCGCCTCCCTCTCCGGCCTCAGCATGATGTCGCTCGGTGCCGAGTCGGTCACCTCGCTGGGCGCGTACAACACCCAATCCACCGACAGCGCCTCGGCCGCGACCATGGACGGCTCCACCTACGACCTGATCAGCCAAGTGCCGCGGCCCGACGTGGGTGGCGAGATTGCCATGAGCGAGGGCATCGACCTCGATACCCTTAAGCGGTGGGTCGACCGAAGCGCTGGCACCGACCCGGGCCCCCTCCAGGCAGGGCCCTCGGCCGCCACCATCCCGCCGGTCTGCACGACGCTGCAGTCCTACGTCAATGTCAAGCGCAACGCCGTCCGGCTGGCGGTCAAGCAGCCCGAGGAAGCGCTCGCGGCGTCGCCGGCTGCTGCAGCCACCACTGCCGACCTTGGCCCCCTCGGTGTCTCCGACGACCACTCGCGAAGTGCCAGTGCGTCGACCGACGTCAACCTGCTGCGCACACAGCCTTCGCTCTCGGTCCTGCCGTCGCTCTCTTCTGCGGCGACTGGCAAGGGCAGCAGCGGCACTACGGCTGCGACCTTGCTGCCCGACCCGACCCACACGATCTACTTCGAGTACGACTGCGCCGCACCGTGCGCGAGCGCGCAGATCTTTATCCGCGCCAGTCGCAAGCACGGCAGCTGGGTCAACTACGTCGCCCCGACAAACGCCGACGGCCAGGTCGATGCATCCACATCCGACGGCGTGGCAGCGATGCTGGCCCTGCGCGGCCCGCCGCCGCATGTCCTCGGGTGGCCGGTCCACGTTGCCCGCCTGAAGAAGGGATTCGGTGTTGGCCACAAGGCTGCTCTGTGCCTCGACCTCAAGTACTACGCGCCGCCTTCCGACAAGCTGTCCAAGAAGGCCAAGTCGGCCGCCGACGGCTCGAACGGCGGGGATGGCGGCGGCCAGGACGGCGACGCAGGCACCGTGCTAGGCCAGAGCCAGGGGGCGGCACAGGCCGAGACGGCGTGGGGCAACCCGATCCCCGAAACGCCTGCGTGGGACGTGCAGAGAAGGCTCGAGATTGAGCGCGATGAGCAGGAAGAAGAGGCCGCGGCCGAGAGGCTGCGCCGCGGTGGGAGGCAGCAGCAGACGTCTGCGGCCGGTGGTGACGCAGCGACAGACATTGCCGCTGCTGCTGCTGCTGCCGGTGCGGGAGGCGACGGCACGAGACCGGCGGCCGACGACGCCCTCGTCGAGACAAAGGAGCAGCGACTGGCGCGGGAAAAGGCCGAGAGGGAGACGCTCAAGGTTGCCATTGTGGTTGAGGCGCTGGATGCCAACGCGCGGCCGCTCAAGGAGCCCAACCTGCAGACGACCTACCTGCGCCTCAACTCGCTGCCGGTGCGCAAGCCGGCCACGACCGCGGACGACTCGACTTCGGCAGCAGACGCAGCCGCGGCCACGGCCAAGGAAGCCGAGGACGCCAAGCCGCAGCGGACGTGGTCGGCGCAGGTGGAAGGGCAAGAGGCCGAGATCGGACCGCACCGCTTCCAGCTGCAGGAGCTGTACGGCCTGTCATCAAGGCCGCCACCGGTGCGACCGGCTGCGGCCAACGAAGAGGGCGACGACAACGAGGACGGTGGAGGCGGCGGCGGCGGCGTCGGTGGCACCACGGGGGCCTACGGCACTTCGGGCACGTTTGCTGGGGTGGTCGACGACGACTCGAACGGGACCGAGTGCCTAATCTGCCTGAGCGCGCCGCCGACGACGCTGCTGCTGCCGTGCACGCACGGCCTCTGCCTCGAGTGCGCGGTGCAGCTGCGGGAGAGCGTCATGGGGATGCGGCAGACGGAGCGGAGGCGCGGACGCACGCCGCGGCGCAAGTACGCGTGCCCCGTGTGCCGACGCGGGTTCACGAGCATGCTGCACCTGAGCAAGGCCGACGAGAAGCTCGTGGCGCAGAGCTCGGCGCTGCCGACGGGCGGCGGCTGAGCCCGTGTACCCCTTGGCTCCGCTCCTGGAGCGTGGATCGTTCGTTTTCTTGTCTTTTTGTGTTTCTATGTCGATTGATCGAACATCGCATCCGGTCGGTTGGCGGACCAAGGATACCCCCCTCGCCGTTGCCTAGTCTTGTTGTTTCTGTTGAGCCTCGGTTGGTCGCCCGGTCGACTCGCTCGCTCGCTCGCCGTTCGCTCTCTATTTGTACGGGTAGCCAGGACGAGGAGGTGCTTGATACCTCTGAGAGGCCATTTAGAGAGGGAGGCGAGGTGGGCGTCACAAACTGCTGTTGGCCTCGATGTAGGGCTGAGGCAAGCCAGCTTGGAGGGTGGTGCGGGGAAGAGGGACAAGGCAAGCCAAGGCAGGGGGTGGGTGGCCTCTCCCCTTGTCGGCGTCCGTCTCGGCCGAGAGGCCAGGCGGCACGACGGACAAGCAGCAGCTGGCACCAGGGTGACCTAGCCCTGGGGCAAGCAAGGCTGCTGCTTCCCTTCCGAATCCCATCGTCTTGGTCATCGAGAGCCTTTGTGTCACCCTCGCAACCCCGAATTCCGGGGGCCCCGCACGCCCCAGAGCCACACGACCAAGATGAAGCTGAAAGCCAGCCAGGCCAGGCTGCGCTGTGCTGCAATCGCGCTGCGGTAGGCCAGCTGCCCCGCGCTTGGGCCCCGCAGACGGCTGAACCGCTGCTCGGATCCAGCGCTGCTCTCAATGGGGTCTAGAGCAGGCCATGCCAGGCCATGTCACCCGCCCCAACCCGCGACGCTCAAGCCACGGTCAGGCAGGCCACCCTCGCCCACGCTTTCCCCCTCTCCGCCTGGCTTCCTCGTCACCACCATCTCTTCCCTCACCACCACCACCCCCACCCCACCGTCCCACGGCTGACATCTACGCTCTCCCACCATGTCCGCCGCTGCAACGACCGCCGCCGTCGCCGCTCCGCCGCAGCGCCACCGCGTCGATCCGCGCGTCGAGGCGGCCGTGCGCGCCGCCAAGCCCTTCCAGCCGCGCTACCTGGTGCCCCTGCTGCGCATCCTCGTCTTCCACCTCTACTTTGTCCCCACCTCGCTCCTCGCCATCCCGCTCATCGCACTGCGCTGCATCGTCCCGGCGCTCCGGCCCAACCCGCGCTGGTCGTTCCTCACCGCCCTCTCGATCCTCAACGTCCGCCGCGCCATGCGCAGCATGATCCGCTTCGGATTCCAGCCCATCCAGCCCCGCGAGGGCGGATGGAGAGACACCCGCGGCAGCATCGCCGCCCTCCTCAACGTCCTCAACTACTCCGGCCCCGGCGGCAGCGTCACCCACCCCAAGCTCGCCGCCGACGCCGCCAAAAAGGTGGCCCGGGGCGTCGACAAGGTCTGGTTCGACCCGCCCCCGCTCGACGCCCTCACCGACGTCCTGTCGGTGCGCACCCAGGGCGCCGGAAGGGGCCTCGCCGTCCAGTCGACCCACTACGCCGGCCCACCGCTCCTCGACCCGGCATTTGCAAAGACGCGCTCCCGCGCATTTTGGTTCATGCATCGCCCCGGCGTGCTCCCGCCCTCTGCCCAGGCGGCGTCAAAGTCGGCAACGACGACGACGACAAAGACGCCGCCGCGCGAGCGCCCCGTCATCCTCTACTTCCACGGCGGCGCCGGCGTCACGTTCAGCGCGGCCGACCTGTTTATGGGCCAGTGCCTCGCCTCGAACCTGGCAAAGTCGAGCGGCGCCGACGTCTTTTCCGTCGACTACCTCCTCGCGCCGCACGGTCCCTTTCCCGTCCCGCTGATGCAGGGCGTGGCGGCCTACATCTACCTCCACCGCACGCTGGGCTACCGCACCGACCAGATCTACATTGGCGGAGACTCGTACGGCGCCTGGCTGACGCTCTGCCTCGAGCGATACCTGCGCACCTATGCCCACCTCGTCCTCGACGACCCAGAGTCGCACGCCAGCGGCGCCGAAAGCCCCAGCTTCGTCGCCGGCCTCGTCCTCCTCAGCCCGCACATTGCCCACGACGGCGACCACTTTGCCTCGCGCCAAAAGTACGTCGCGACCGACATCATCGACCTCAGCTACGGCGAGTGGGGCGCCGACGCGCAGCGCATCACGCCGCGCCACCGCGCCACCAACCCGCTCCCGCTCTCGGATCCGTGGTACACGCACTCCAACAAGCCCAGCGACGAGCTCGCCCGCCTCCCGCCCGTCTACATTGCCAACGGCGACAACGAGGTGCTGCGCGACGAGGGCATCTACTTTGCCCAGCTCCTCCGCCAGGCCAAAGGAGGCCTCGCCGAGTCCGACCCGGAAGTCGTCCTCGAGAGCGAGCCCGATATGCCCCACGACTACTTTACCCTCGACACCGAGCGCGCCCGCGCGAGAAAGGTCTATGGCCGCATCGGAAAGTGGATTAGAGGTATCACCGAGGGAAACGGGAGCGGTTACCGGCTCTGAGGACGCGTTCCGGTGGCGTCGCGTCGTCGTAGAGGGCGGCGGACGACGACGAGGGGCTGCAGCGAGGAGCCGCGAGCGCGCGAGGGGCAGCCGGGCCGCCTTGCTCAATGTATATACTTGTAGATGCGCGGCCATCGCGCCGTTCGCCCCTGGACCCCCTTGCGATGACGCACCGACCTACCCGCCGCGATGCGATGCGAAGCGAAGCGACGAGACGCTATGCTGCACCGCTACCGCCGGCCGCACTGCCGCCGTCGCCGCTCATGACGCGGCTAAAGAAGAGGTAGGCCAGGATGGCGACGACGACCGCCGACGAACGGGCGCCCAGGATTCCGCGCCTTGGCGCCGGTGCCGGTGCTGGTGCTGGTGCTGGTGCTGCCGCTCCCGCTGGTCGTGGTGCTGCTGCGGCGGCGGCGGCGGTTCGAGGTGACGCGCTGGATGCGGTCGTACCGGTCCCTGACGCTACGCCTGCGCTTGCGGCTGACCCTGCTCAGGTTCGACGGGAGGCAGGCTAGGACTAGGGTGAGTCGGGCGTCACTCGTCGCGCCGCCACCACCCGGCATCGCAGCGACGTCGCCGGATGCCAGTGCGTGCGAGCCGGCGCAGGGGGGAATGATGGGGATAGGAAGAAGGGAAGGGGGGAGCTAGATGTTCACCTCACCTTGCACCGCCTCCGCCGCCGCCGAGGCAGTCGCAGCCTGCTGCGTCTTCTTCCACTCGCCCATGTTGGGCAGGTCCTTTGGTCCGTCGCGCACGGCGTACTCGGGGAAGATCTGGCAGAAACGGCGGTTGGCGAGGTTGTGCTCGTGGCTCTTTGCGGCCAGGGTGCGCCGATCGGCGTCCGAGGCCGTCACGGAGCCCGTCGTCATTTCGTCCGAGCACATGAAGCTCAGCAGGCCGATGAGGATCGTCGACGTGTTCCAGCCGGGTTGCCACGTATGCGGGTGGTAGTCGGACATCGACTGGTGGGTTCGTAGCGGGGCCAGATGGGAGGGAGCCAAAGCGAGGGCATGGCGTGTGAGTCCCGGGTGCATGTGCGGGTGCGGGTGCGGGTACGATGGAGGGCAGAACGGGATCGGAAAGAGGGCGAATGAGGGGCAGATGGGCAGCGCGAAGGACGACTTACGGTGCAGATCTTGGTGTCGGGCTTGAATCGGCCGCTCGGGGTCGACATCTTGATGCCCGGCGGCTTAAAGGGGAACTCGGGAGGAAAGATGAGCTGGCCGTGGTACTCTCCGCCCGCGTACGGCGTGTCGGGCGGGCCGCGAAGAATGTAGTGCCTGCCGAGACGGAGAAGGTTCACAGGATGAAGGGGGAGAGAGGAGGGGTGATGGCGGTGGGTAGGGCGTTGCGTTGCGGAGATGAGCATTGCTGCATCCACCTGGGGATGAACCGACCGAACGGTGTGCCGTCAGCGGGAGGGGGAGGGCTGGCTCACCACTCGAGGATGTTGTCCTCCTTGGGTCGGGCGTAGACGAGCGGCGGCGGATCCTTTTCCATCAGCTGCGCCTCTTTTGTCAGCTGCAGTGTCAGTAGCAGCATCGCAGCGCGCGGTTCAAGATTGAACCGAGAGGGAAGGGTAGGACGAGATGAGCCACCGGCACTGCGCCCATCTGGCATTCATGCATGGTAGAAGGGGGTGGCTGGGCCGCAGGGGGTCGCAACTCACCCGTCGGATGGCGGCTTTACTGGCCATGCTGTGCGGATGACGATGGGGAGATGGCGGGCGTCGAGGCGAAGTGGGTGTTTGATGAGGGTTGCGCCCGCTGCGGTGGATCTACGGGGCGAGTGTCGGGATAGTGTGGGGTGGGGTTGGTGGTGGTGGTGGTGGTGGTGGTCGTGGCAGGAAGGATGTGGAGCCTGGAGGGCTGGCCGAGCTGGCAGGCAGACCGACCCTGCGCTTGGACCGCCCTCCGTCCAGCCCCACCCCCGCTCGAAATTTCCACCCCCGCAAGTCGGCCGCACTAGCAGCTCAGATCGTCCAAGCCTGCCTGCCTGCCCCAGCAAAGCCACATTGGACGAGTAACGACGTCGCTCAGACCGGCGCCGCCACACTCTTCAAGATCGAGGGCAACTAGAAACGACTGCTCAAAATGCCATTCCATGGATCGGCTTCGGTGAGGTGTTGTGAAAAAGAGGCGAGAAATCGGGTTAAAAAAGTGCCTTCTTCTGACAGGCTTCCCGGCACTTTCAGGCAAGCGTATGGTTGTACCTGCGACTTGGACGAGCGCAGTCGTTTCGTGATCTTATGGATCCAGACGATAAGAGGCCACAGCCGAGTCATTCATGCAGCGGCTCAGCTAGATTCCAGCCGCCAATACCAGCGAGAGCGGGGCAAGGATCAACGAAGCGGCGTCGACACGGAGCTGCTGGTGGAGCTGCTGCGTCGGCTAAGTTGTTGGCCGGGAGGGATGCTGGGGCTACGCGACTCGGGGATGCGGTGCACATCGTCGAGGCTCATGTTTCTCGCGGCGCGCAGGTTGGCCCGGGCCCCTCGACCGCGTCCACGTCCGCGTCCCCGTGCCGATGCGGTCGAGGTCGCAGCACCGGCACCGGCACCGGGGGCGGTGTTGCGCGCCGAAGAAGAGGACGCAGTGGTGCTGCCGCCCCCTCGACCGCCGCGACCTCGTTCACGACCGCGTTTGGGCGCAGGCCGCCACTCGTCGGCGCTCGAACTGCTTTCTCCGCTCTCCGCTGCTGCTGCTGCGGACGGACCAGGCTCAGTGCCCTCTTGTCCATCGACCGCCTTCGCCTTGCCCTTGCCGCGCTTCGTACCTCGAACCGCCTCCTTTGCCGGTGCTGCTGCTGGTGCGGCGGCGGCTTTCCTCGTCTTCTTCTTCGCCGCCGACGTGGAGGTCGTCTCGGCACCGGGTCGTTGTCCCTCCAAGGCCTCTACGGCCGCGTCGAGCTCAGCGACCCGATTCGCGTCATTGGAAGCCGAGGCCGCCTCATCCCGACGCACCACGGGTCGGCGCTTGGCCATCTCCTTGCCGAGAAGCTCCTCGGGGACGTGCGGCTGGATGTTGGCCTCGACCATCTCGATGCCGTCCGACGACGAGGCAGAGGACGACGAGGCAGAGTCGCTGTCGTCATCGCTGGATCCGGCGGCCGCAGCGCGTCGACGACGGCCACCGCGAGCCTTGCCTGCACGCTTGCCGGTGCCGCCGTTTGCACCGTCGCCGCCCACCTTGGACTTGTTGGCGGCGCGGAAGCCGTTGACGACCTCCTGCAGCCGATTGGAGCCGTAGGTGGGCTTCTTGCGCCCGGCATAGACGCCGAGGCCGGCCGTGGTGTCGAAGAAGCCGTTGCGGTCGAGCGTGCTCTGGTTGCCGCGCGCACGGCTGCGCTGGTTTTGCTTCTCGATGATGGGCAAGAGGTACTGGTCCGTCTTGGTGACGGGCCAGTGCAGGTATTCTCCCAGGAAAGTGCGCAGGCTATCGAGGTCGGGCAGTCCCCACTGGAACGGCTCATCGCTCTCGTCGACCGTGGGCTGGTAGTAGGCGTCGAGCACCTCGGGCTCCGGCCACGATGGCGCTAGGTGGACCTTGTTGCGCAGCGCCTTTTTGATCCGTCGCATCGTCTTACCGCGCGTGTCCTCGGGAGTGTCCTTGCCCATCTGCACCTTGTACCACCAGTCGCGGAACTTGAGCAGGCCGTCCTCGCCCGAAAAGAGGGCGAGGAGCTCCATCGCCAGCACCGGTCCCACGCCGGCGAGGCCCTCGGTGTAGTCGCTGCCGAGGAAGTAGGCCAGCCGCACCAGCTTCTCGCGGTCCAGGCCGAGCTCGCGCTGCAGGTCCGAGAGCAGGAAGCACTCGACGACCTTGTTGTTGTTGAACATGTTTTTGTAGATCCGCGTGCCGCCGAACAGAAAGACGTCGCTGTCGTCGGTGATGATGCCGTCGACGAGCCGGCGGCTGACGAGCTCGGCACACTGGGCCTCTGCCTCCATGGGCGCCGTGATGTACGGCAGGCCAAAGAGGCGCAGCATCATCTGGATCTCCTGCGCCATCTGGCGGGTGATGTCCTCCTCCGACTTTCGGCTGTTGGCGTGCTCGGCACGCAGCGCATTGACCTCGTTTTCGACCTCCTGCTGGACATCGAGGAGGCTGCGGCCCTTGCTTGCGCTGAGAAAGGCGGCAAACTCGTTCTGGTCGGCCGTCAGGCGTGCGATCTCTTCCTCGTCCTCGGCGTCCATGGCGTCCAGCTCCTCGGCCGTGGGCAGAGGGAAGCCGTCGGCGCCCAGAACGACGGGCTCGGGAGAAGGGGTGGGCGACCATTCGATTGGGGTCCCCTCCCGGCTGCTGGGCTGCGATGGCGCCGGCGCGGGCTCTAGGGGCGCATCGACCTCGGTAGTGACGGCGGGCAGGTTGTCGAGCACGATTGGCTGAGGCGACTCTCGCGCCCGATCCTTGACGACATCAGCGGAGGTCAAATCTTCTGCCGCGGGCGGCGGGGGCGGCGAAGAACCGATGCTGATGGGCTCGACGTCGGCGGCCCTGGTGGTAGTGCTGCGCCGGCCGATTCCGGGGGATGCTGGATCCGCAGCGGCATGGATGGTTTCGCTGTTAGTCTCGGAGCGTTGCATCGGCGGCAATGGCTGGGCTTCGACGGGGGACAAGGGCGCGTCGACGTCAATCGCCTGCACAGACTCAGCGTGCGGCTCGCTACGAGTCTCTTTGACGGCCTCCTCTACTTCATCGTCGATTCCCGCCCCGGCGGCAATCGCGCTCTGTGTCTCAATGACACTCAGCTGGGATGTCGCTGCCGGCTGCGGCTCCGGAAGTCGAGCTGATGGCTCCCGTCGCCGCTCCTCGCTCGCAGCCCTCTCGGGCGCTGCGGCCGGGCTGAATGTTGGCCTTTCCTGCACGTTAGGTTTGTGCGCCACGGAGGACGTGGCGAGAGAAGGACTCGGCGCCGCAGGGAGCCTAGCTGCCTTTTCCAATCTCTGCTGCGATGCCGAGCGGGTCGGCGGCGGCATCGCTTCGCGTCGTGCTAGCGGAGCGGCCGGTCCACTGATCGGGGGTTCCTTCTGGCTGCGCTCCGGAGCGTTCTTCTTCGGGGTTCCTTGTGGCGCATTGACCGGGATTTGACCTTTCTCCGAGAGAGGGGCAGGCCGAAGTGCGCGCAGGGACCCGGCCAGACTCTTGCGCGGCGGTGCTGGGGATGTCCCTAAACTCGCGCCTGATGTGTTGCGGCCGACGAGGGCAGCCAGCTCCTTCATGCGATCAGAGCTTGCGCCGGACTGCGGAGCCTGCATCTTGGCGTCTGACGAAGGAGCATTTGCAGAGACGTCCGTGCTCTCCGTCGCACGGGAGGGCGACTTTGTCATCGCAGCAGCGGATGGCGGAGCCCTCGTGTAGTCCCGCTGAACGGCGGAAGGAACGGTGGGCACGTCGACGTCCTCGAACTCGATGCCTTCAGCCTCGTCTTGGTCGAGGTCGTCGCTGCGTTCTTCGAAACCAGCGGGAACAGCCTCGGTGCCGACATCAGCCCTTGGCACCGGCCTGGCAGAAGTCATCAGGGACGATGGCGAAGAGGCGCTCGGCGAACGGTGCTCGGCGCTCGCTCTCATGGCGGTGTGGAGCGATATGGGCTCCCCTCCACGGCTAGAGAGTCCGAAGCCATACAGCTGTCGCGGAGCGGCCGCCTGGTCGCGCTCCGACTCATCGAGCGCCCGTGACAGGTCCTCGGCCTCGTCTGCCGACATCGGGTCGTCGATGCCCTCGGAGGCCGCATGGTGCGCCTGCTCGACATGGAAGTTTCCGTCGTCGTCGTCATCGTCCTCGCCGTCTTCGGCGGCCAGATCGATTGCGTCTGTGCGGCTAGAGCCGAAGTCTCGGATGAAGAGCGGCTTCTCGCCCGCCCTTCTGGCGACATGGGGCCGAGCATCGAGGTCGTCGACCTCGAGTCCCGCCTCCTTGCGTGCCTGACGGGCGTGCTGCTGTGCGCGCATCTGCAGGATCTCGAGCGCCTTTTCCTTGCGCCTGACGGGATCCGCTTCGCTGCGCAGAGCCACGACCTCGGGGTCGATGCTGTCAGCCGACCTATCCGACACCTCCATCGCCGGGATCTCGACATCGTCCATCTCGAGCTCGAGCTCTGGGTCGCTGTGTGTGCGCTCGTCGTCGGTCGTGTCGAGCGGCTCGTGGTCGTCGTCGACGTCGATGGCCTTTTCGGCCGTGGCGCCCGAGTCGCGCACCCCGAGCACGAAGCCGCCCTCGGCGCCCGGGTTCCGCACCAGCACATACTCCTTGTTGCGCTCGCCGGCGACTCGGAGCGGCACCTTGATGTTGGCGCTCCCGATCTCGTCGGTGACCGTGAGGACCTTTTGCGTGAGGTCGTTTCTTGTCTTGAGCCCGGCGATCTGGGCTCGTGAGAAGTCGATCGGGGTCGGGGCGGTGGCGAGCATCGACTGGAGGCGCTTGTACGACGTCATCCGCGACTGCGCGCGCAGGTCGCCGACCAGCTCGTACTGCAGCTCCGGAGGTAGACTTCGGAAGAGCTCAGACTCGGTGTCGAGGTCCTCGGGCGCGATGGTGCTCATCACGGCCCTCAGCTCTCCCTCGGTGGCGAAGCGATAGTCGGCGCGCTTTCCCTTCTTGCCATTCTGCGCGCTCATGGTGTTGAGGTCGCGTTCGAGGGCGGGCAGGGCGTAGGGATCCTTGTGCCAGTCTGGCTTCTTGGGCTTGGAGGGCGAGCCAGACTTTTCCGGGCTGCCATTGCGGCTGACGTCGTGGGACGACGTGGCGCGGCTCCCAGATGGGCTGGCCTGTCCTTGTAGAGCTGTTCGGGACAGGGGCGAGGGCCGGCCTTGTTGGAGGTCATCGTAGTAGACGGTGTTCTCGTCGAGCCCGGAGGCGGCTTCCGCTTCCCCGTGGTCGGTCGGTTCTGATCTGCCCTCGGCGACGTGCTTGATGGCCGCCTGTCGCAGCTGTGCGGCGAGGAGCTTCTCTGCGGTGCGGGCGTGCGACTCCTTTGCGCCCTGCTTTCTGGCCTTGCGGTTTGTGAGGGTGCGCCTCTTCATGACGGGGGCGCCGCCGTCAAAGACAAAGACGGGGCGGATGCCGTGGAAGAGTAGCTTGAGGATGCGCCAGAGGAAGCCTAGGATGTGCGCGTTGGACAGCGTGCGGCCCTCTTTGTCGCGCATGGCCATCTGGAAGTGGTAGAGCCAGATGGACGAGTCGATTGCAAGCCGCTTTCCCTCGAGCGTCTCGAGCTTGATGGGCCGCGCCACCGGCTGGAGGAGCTGCCAGAGGCCTTGGACACCCATGATTCACGGACGCGGCTGTTCGAAAAGAGCCAGGTGAAAGTGAGATGCAGATTGTCGGAGTATTGCCTGTGGGTTTGTGCTGTTCCTCGGCACCAAGGTAGCAGGGCAGAGGGCCGGGGAGGGCAGCTAGGTGGGCATCTCTGGATCTTGCTGAGCCGCGATGCGGGCCGGAGGAGCAGATCGAGCTGGGCGCTCCTTAGCCAGGCATGAGCTCGATGCGGCGACGTTGAGCGGTAGTGAGGGCTGGCTGGATACGGGGTGGCTATGGCGGGTGGCGTCGATGATGGCAGGAAGGAAAGCCGAGAATGGCCGCGAAGGGCTCAGTCAGGCGGGAAGGCTCCGGGCGCTGCAGCACAATGATCGGATCCGACCGATCTGCTCGGGGCGGCGCAGGGCAAAGTGGAGGAGACGACTGGCCGACGGGAGATCAGCACCCGAAAGCCGAGGTTGCCTCTTCGACGTCCAACACCCAACCAACACCGCCAGGCCATCCCCGACTAAACCGACCGCCACCTCACTCGCGTCGTCTTCCTCTCTCACACTCCGTCGCCCTCTCCGCCATATTACTGCTCGCGAGGCTCACACTAGCGCCTTCGAAGCGTACTCCACCATCGACAACCATCCACCATGCTCGTACCGCCACCAAACTACGGCATGGTCGAGGAGAATTTCTATCGATCCGGCCAGCCGGACCAGCTCAACTTCCCCTTTCTCGAGAAGCTTGGCCTTAAGAGCGTCATCTGGCTAGCTCCAGAGGAGCCAGAACCAGGCTTGTGGGTCTCAGTCTCTCTCGATAGGCCGCCACATGCCCTGTCGATGGCATTCGTCTGACGACCCGGTCCTGCCTCTGCCTTCTTTGCCGTCTGCCTCGGCCCTTCTCCGTCATCTGTGCCCTCCTTCCAGCCTCGATTTCTGCGTCGACCAAAACATCCAGCTTCACCACCTCGGCGTGCTCTACAGCACAAACGCGTGGGATCCAATCACCGAGGAGGTCGTCCTCCAGGCCTTGCACCTCCTCGTCCAGCCCGCAACCTACCCGGTTCTCGTCATGTGCAACCTCGGCAGGCATCGCACGGGGACCGTCATCGGCTGCTTCCGCAAGTTGCAGCGCTGGAACCTCAGCGCCATCCTCGAAGAGTACCGCAGATACGCCGGCCCAAAGGTCCGCGTCATGAACGAGCAGGTAAGTCGAGTCGAGTCGAGTCGACGATACGGACGCCTCGCTTCCTGACACGCGCGTGCCCTTTCACCACCCATTTACACCATGCGCATGCAGTTCATCGAGCTGTTTGACGAGGAGCTCGTGTTTGGCTGAGCTGCCACTCGCGCGGTCGAGCCGCCGCCCGTCTCCCAAGGCCGCTAACGGCCCGCTGTACTTGTATCATCGCGGCAGCCGCTGCCTGCTCGGCCGGCTGCACCGCAAATCCTATACCCGTGCATCCCGACGATTGCCCTCGACTGTCAATCCCGGTCGGCCGACAGGACAACCGTGAGTACTGTCGAGCGTCGCAGTCGCCATGGGACACACACAGAACGTACTGCGACATGACTGGCGCCGGCAACTTTGCTCCGATGTGCGGTCCCTGCTGCGCTTGGTGTGGCCCGCAGGCTGGATACGCGATCCGACGGACAGGTAGGTACATACGGTCAATGCTGCTGTTCCTGATTCGGGTCAAGGCCCTCGCGCTTGCTGTGAGGCGCTGCTGACTTCGCCGCGTGGCATGAACCACCTGGCCTCCACGGGTGTAACTACCGAGCAGGGTACAGTGATGCAGCAGGTGGCGCGAATGTCCGGAGGCGCTGTCGGTGCTCCCTCGACACGGTGTTCAGCTCGTTATTCTGGCCACCCACTCTCGACGGGACGCAAAAGCCCAGTACGGAGCGGAACCGTCAGCTTCCACGGACAAGGTGAGCAGCTTCGCCCCGGTACGGTACGATGTTGGTGATGTCCTGGCGGCCCGGAAGCGCTACCTATCCAAAAGCGTTAGACGAGGCTCCTCGTTTCCAGGTACGATTGCCGGCAATCTCTTTGGCGTGTCCACCCACGTTTTATGCCTTCGGCTGGAAAGTGGTTCGCCGTCGTCTGACCAACCCACCATGCTACAGGTATCGCTCCGTTGCCCACCACACCGCACTGTTCCTTACGGTTGCCTGGCAGGAGGAGACGGCAGTCTCGCCGAAAGACTCTGCTCTGGCCGACCCGTCCCGTTTCATTAGGCAGAAACGACCGCGACGCTGCGGTAGCCCTGCCATCGAGCCGCGCCGCGGGTTTTGCGGCGACATCTACGACGGCAGACGTCTACGGTTGGATCGATCCTGCAGCTGCAACCATCAACAAGAAGGTGAGGGAGGTGGCGGCGGGCTTCGATGGCGGACCAAGCGGTCGAAGACCAAGCAAGCCTAGGTGAGCCCGCCTTCTTTTGTGTTCAAACGGCAGGTATCCTGGCAGGGCACTGGGTGCAGCAGCAGCCGCCGGCGAATCCTTGCGTTGTCTAAATCCAGCGATTGTCCTCTTTTGTCTGTACGTTTGATCATGCAGCTACATGGCGTGGGTGGTGGCAGAGCGGAGCTCCTCCTTTTGACCAGCTGATGGAGGCTGCGGCTGGGAGCAGGTCAGGCGGGGCAGGGAGGTAGGTGGGTGTAGGGACGCTCAGTGCCCCGCCTTGCGTGGCCTGGCCTGGCCTGGCTTCTCGCGTGGAGCGCTCTCACTCGACCTTTGCTTTGCTTGCCTTGCGCTTGTCCTGCGCTGCCTGGCATGCCAGCTCGCCGCCTTTTGCCGAGAAGAAGAGGTGCCAGGGCCCAGGGGGTGCCCAACATTTCGCTCCGAGTCCGGTTGGTCCGCCCCGGCAATCCCCTCTCGGCACTTTTCGAGGTGAGTCGTCCGCTTTCTTGCTTCGGAGAGCAGCCGTCCGACGACGAACAGAGGGCACATGCCGTCGTCTCTGAACGCTGCTCTGCTGCTCCTTTGCCTGTGGCGCAGCGGCAGCCTTTACGTTCGAACGTACGTGGACGCAGCGGGCTTCCGCAACACGCAGAGGAGAATTTCTCCTGCCCGCCTGCGTGCGCAAGAGAAGCGCCCAGCCTGCGACGCAATTCTCCGCGACGGACAAGCCGGGCGGGCCTTTTCAGCCTGCGTGCGTTTCGACTCCGCCTGCTGCATCCTCGCCACCCAACTCGCCGGTCGAAGACAGCCGACGACCAGACCAGCGAAAGGGACGTCTGCAACAAGCAAGGCTGATCAGGATCGGATGGTCGAAGGAGCGGGACGGGTTTCGTCTGAGGGATGGAGACAGCAAGCCCTGACAACGCATGGTAGACCAGGGCGGTCCCAAGACTCTTGGATGGAGCTACTTCGCCGAAAAGAGCGAGTACAGTGCCTGACCGACGACGGCCGCGGGGGATTTTGGCCGCAGCCCTCGCCGACGTCGCTGTCTCATGCGCACACGACGAGGGGCAGAGTGATTTTCGTTGCACTCGGTCGCAGACTCGCAAGCAAGCCAGGCATGGGGGGACGGCCTCACGTCGGTCTCGCTTCGCAGGCCGCCAGAGTGTGGCAGCGAGGCGCGGCGCCCGTCCGCCCGCTCAGTCGAGCGCGTCCTGCACGACAGAGATCAGGAGGCGTAACCCCTCTTTCCCCGCTGAGGAGACCCGACACCACGCCCACCGCCTGGGCCCAGCGCGGAGAGATGGCCGAAGTCATTGATCTTTGACCCTCCCCCCCCCCACTCTCGCTTACCGCTCCGGCAGGACCGGTCGTCGCCTGGCCTGCCAATCAGGCCCCTGCCTGCCTTTCTCGATGCCACACATGGTTGCAACAGGGCTCGACGGCGCCGATGGCGACCAGGATGCGGTTTCATGGTTCCACGGCCCTAGCTCCTCGACCTTGCGCCCTTGCGGCTCGAGGCGAGCTCTCGTCTGTCTGCGCCGTCCACGCTCGCTTCCATCCAGCCGTGAGATGCTGCGCACCGCTGCGGCGTTGGGCCGCGCAGACCGTTGTACGTGTCTCGTGTCTCTCTCCTCCGCCACCGCCCTTTTCTGACCCCCCGCGCATAGATCGTTGGTCACCTACTCATTGTTGCCCTCCCTTCCAACGGACTCTTCTCGCACAGCAGAGCCACGATTGGCCAGCCCTGCTTGCTGCAGGACCGGACGGCGTGGCGCTAAGCGAATGCAAAGGGCCCCAATCTTAGCGCGGCCATGCTAAGCCATGCTCGCTGGTGTCTGCGCAGACGAGCCACGCCGTCGTCGGCCGCCCAGCAACCAGACGCGCTCCCCATCTGGGCATGTCGCACTTCGGCGAGGCAGTTGCCTTGTGTGCTTGCCCAGCTGGCCACACCGGCTGGACGCTCAGGCTAGCCGGCTCCCCTTGGCCCGGTGGCGGGGCTCCGGCTTGCGAAGAGCGGCCAAAGCGAGCAGCCAACGACGCCCGTATAAAGGTCGTCGGTCCCTCGGCGCCACATCTCAATCCGCCCCCTTTCTTCCCACCATCCCCCCTCCCCACTCCCCCTAAACCCTTCACGCCTGCGCCCGACTACGGTCAGCGCGCTCACGACCCTTGCCACGATGAAGACGATCACCAACCCCTATGTCCTGACCGCCCTGGCGTGCACGGGCGGCATGCTTTTCGGCTTTGACGTCTCGTCGATGTCGGCCATCCTCTCGACGCCCAACTACCTCGTCTACTTTGGCCCCAACGACAAGATCACCGAGTGCCCCGACCGTCCTGGCGCTCTCTGCTCGCCCGGCCCCAGTGCCGACGTTCAGGGCGGCATCACCGCCTCGATGGCCGGCGGTTCGTTCCTCGGCGCCATCGTCTCCGGTCTTCTCACCGACCGTCTTGGACGCAAGAAGGCCATCTTCCTCTCGTGCATTCTCTGGATCATCGGCTCCATCATCTCTTGCGCCTCGGTCAACGTCGGAATGCTCGTAGTCGGCCGTATCCTCTGCGGTGCTTGCGTCGGTATCGCCTCGGCCCAGGTCCCCGTCTACATTTCCGAGCTTTCGGTCGCCAGCATCCGCGGTCGCCTCGTCGGTTGCCAGCAGTGGTCAATCACCATCGGCATCATGGTCTTTTACTACGTCAGCTACGGCTGCAGCTTCCTCGGCAACCGCATCGGCGGCGACCAGGACGGCCGCGGCACCGCCAGCTTCCGCCTGCCCTGGGGCCTGCAGATGATCCCCGCCATCGTCCTTATGGGCTTCATTCCCTTCATGCCCGAGTCGCCCCGCTGGCTCGCGTTCCAGAACCGCCACGAGGAGTGCCTCGAGGTCCTCGGCCAGGTCCACGGCCACGGCGACATCAACAACCCGCTCGTCCAGGCCGAGTTCCAGGCCATCCAGCAGGCCGTCGAGGAGGAGAGCAAGAGCGGCTCCGGTTACCTCGACCTATTCCGCAACGGCATGGCCTGGAGGACCCACATCGCCATGTTCACCCAGATCTGGTCGCAGCTGACCGGTGAGTTTTGCCTCGTTGCCGACGCGTACGGGTTATCGGCCGGGCCCTGTCTCTCTGATATGTTTCCTGACGCCATCATCTTACCGTTTTCTCTATAACCACGTCCGTCCCCATCAACCCGCTCTTACACATGACGATGTTCACACCCTTGAACGCACCACGTTCACATCCATGATCGCACCACGTTTACACCCTTGATCGCACCATGGTCACACGCTTCTGGCGCGTTCCTCCCCATCAACGCACCACGTTCATACCTGTAAACGCACAACGTTCGCGCGTTCCTCCTCGTCAACGCACCACGTTCATACCCGTAAACGCACAACGTTCACGTCCGTGAACGACACAGGTATGAATGTTTGCATGTACTACATTGGCTACATCTTCGCCGTGAGTTTTCCGACGAAGAACGACGAAAACAGACGGAAAAGTCGTCGAGGAACTGCTTGGCTGACCCTTATTTTTCTTTGTTTCCCTTGCTCTACCTCGACGCGACGCAGATGGCGGGCCAGACCGGCAACATCGCACTCGTCTCCTCAAGCATTCAATACGTCATCAACGTGCTCATGACAATCCCTGCTCTTCTCTATCTCGACAGGTGAGTACTCGCTCTTGAGTCTTGAGGAGTTGTTTGATGGTCTTCGGGGCGACTCGGCATCCCTGGCGGTGCGAGGGCAAAAATCTAGCGGCGACGCGTCCCTCGGCGGCGCGGCAGGAGGGTCCGAGCCCGACTGCAGGCAGATGTGGGGCTTGGACCCTGACGTGCATGCGCCTGCACGGACGCCTCGCTTTAGGACCGCAGAGTGCCCGTTGGTGCCCTGCGGGACAGCAAAGCCAGAAGCAGGGCCGAGGTCGGGCGGTACCGGGAGACCCTCTCGCGGCGCCATGTTGGGCGCCCTTTCGATGCCTGTAACCGGTGGGGTGGAGTTGACCGGAAAGGAGGGTTCTGGGCGACGGTGACGGAGACACGCCGGACGAGCACCGCTGACATTCTCGCGCCCCTTGTCCTCTTTGGCGCCTCGCAATCCAACAGGTGGGGACGCAGGCCCACGCTGCTCGTTGGCTCGACCCTGATGATGGTCTGGCTGTTCACCATCGCCGGTCTGATGGCCAGCTACGGCCACTTTGTCGAGTCCGACACGCCCGTCCGCTGGAAGGTCGAGGGCGCCCCCGCCAAGGCCATCATCGCGTGCACCTTCCTCTTTGTCGCGTCGTACGCGCCGACCTGGGGTCCCGTCTCGTGGACCTACCCTCCGGAGCTCTTCCCGACCAGGCTGCGTGGCAAGGCCGGCTCCGTCTCGACCAGCTGCAACTGGATTTTCAACTTCGCCCTCTCGTACTTCGTGCCTCCTAGCTTCCGCAACATCCAGTGGAAGTCGTACCTTATCTTCGGCGTCTTCTGCTTCGCCATGACCGTCCACGTCTTTTTCGCCTTCCCCGAGACGGCCAAAAAGTCGCTCGAGGAGGTCGACGAGATCTTCAACTCTGGCGTCCCGGCCTGGAGGACGAGGGCGATTGCGCAGAACAACAAGACCGAGCAGCTGGCGCGCGACATCGAGGTCGGCAAGGCTTCGGGACCGATCTTCACCAAGGACTCTGCCTCGGCCTCGTCGCCCGACTCCGAGTCCAAGGACGAGGCCAAGGCTTGATGAGGCCGTCCATTCGGCCTCATCAGCTTCTTCCCGCCCCCGTCACCTGCCTCTGTGCCTCTTTACGATTGACGGTTCCCCCCTCTCCCATCGATATCTGTCGATCCGATGATCCT
Source organism: Pseudozyma flocculosa PF-1 (assembly GCF_000417875.1). Taxonomy (NCBI): domain Eukaryota; kingdom Fungi; phylum Basidiomycota; class Ustilaginomycetes; order Ustilaginales; family Ustilaginaceae; genus Pseudozyma; species Pseudozyma flocculosa. The sequence continues at coordinate 351,820 of NW_006920870.1, forward strand.
GTAACACCATCACGACCCCCCACCCTTCACGTATTCCCGCCCTTCACGTATTCCCGGAGGCCCATTCCAGTCGGGCCAGTCCCTTTCCCCCTTCGATGTTGAGCATGTGTGGTCGCGCTGCTGACAAAGTGGTTCATACACGGCAGTGGCTAGGCTGCGGTTGCCTGGGCGGCGACCTAGTGAGAGCACGGTAGGACGATTCAGGGGCCAGCCAGGGAGGGATCAGGGCGCAAAAGCGTCACGTCACGCTGCGCTGTGCCTGCGTCCGCCCGCGGAGGGGGCTGTCATCGGCCCGAGACCTCCGCGGCTTCATTGCCCGTTGCCCGTTGCCCCCCTTTTCGACACGCTTTCCGAGGAGGTGCCGCGCTCGTTTCGTGATCCTTGCAATTGCTTTCGGGGCCATTTCCATGAGACCAAAGGCGATCTGTAGAATTCAGCACCCACCTGAAGGCAGGGTGCTGTCTTCTACAGATCGCCTTTGGTCTCGCAGAAACGGCCGCGAAAGCAATCGCAGGGATCACGAAACGAGCGCGGCACCTCCTCGGAAAGCGTGTCGAAAAGGGGCATTGCAACTAGCGCGCCTCGACATGGAGCTCGAGCCCGCGACCTGCCTGCCACCTTTGTCCTGAACTCGACCTGCCTTTGGCCTCTGTACGACTGGCCCGTGGTCTGACCTCTTGTCGGCAGCAAAGGGGGCGCCACCACCGTCGACGCTCTAGCATTCCTCGAGTCGGGACCCAACGGACGGACCCTTTGGCTGGTGCGCGTAGGTACCGGCAGGGCTGCGGTGGGTGCTGCAGACGCGTGACCGACGACACGCCGGGATCACATTTCCGGGGCGCAACGGGGCCCGACGCCGCCCCCACCTTCGCGGCCGGTTACAGCGATCCGCTGGCTCCTCGCTCCCTGTGCTTGGACTCACCGTCTCTTTCGAGCTAACCACCCCCACCGCCCGATCCTCCATTGTCATCCTGATGCGCTCCACTCTGTATAAAAGGCCATGCTGGTCGCTCTCCTGCCCGGCATGCTCGCTCACGGTATCCTCGCGCCACTCACCATCACCACCGCCGCGAACCAGCGACGACGACGACGACGACGACCGCTACAGCTACCAACATGATCAAGACGCTCGATCTCAAACGCCGCTTCTCTCTACGTAGCAGCACCTCGCTGCGGCGGCCAGGCCGTCCAAAGACGGCGCAGGACTCGACGGAATCGTCGATCGCCAGCAGCCAGGACAGTGTGGGCCCCTCGTTTGCCGCGACGGGCATCGCCGCTGTGTTTGCCGTGCCGCCCACGGGGCTGCCGCGCAGGTTCCGCCGCCACTCGACATCGACGCGACACACGCCAGACCGTTTCACCCTGGGCGAGGTCGAGGAGGTCGCCCCGTCAGAGGGCGCCGAAGCTGCTTCGAGCGCCGCCACGCGACCAGTCGCCGTACACGTCTACCCGGACGGCGCCCGGTGCACCCACCCGTTCCGGGATCTGCAGGATCCTACCAGCCCACACAAGGTGCCCTCGCTGGGACTGCGCTATCGCCTCGAGGAGGGGCCGGCATTGAGCGACGAGGAAGAGGAGCGGCTCAGGGACGACTTGACCCGCCAGATCATGCACCAGCAACCCGACGCCTACCGCCCGCAGTACGCCTTCCACTCCTCGCTCGACGGCAGGCGCCACGTCGACCTCATCTTCCCGCGCCCCTCGGCATTCGAGCAGGCACGCAAGCTCGTCCTGACGCACCACGACCGTCCCCTACCCCTCGTCGCGACCGGATCGCCCCTGTCCAAGTACCTGCACGTCCTCAAGCTGACCAACCTGACGGGCTTCTGCCAGTACAGCACCCTCTTTGCCGTCCTAACGGCTTCGCTGGAACCCTACTTCAGGATCGACCACATGTGGGGCATGTACCAGCTTCGCAGCCGCGACAACCGCCGCGAGTTCGACGGCCAGGTCACCATCCTCGGCCACTACCAGCATGGGTGTGGGCCCAGGAACCTGCCCGGCTGGATCAACTACCAGTCGGTCGACTGCAAGCTCTGGTACGACGGCCGGCCGGACTGGTGCACCTACTGCAAGATTCGCGGGCCCGCTCGGCCTCACCTCAACAGCGAGTGCACCCAGAGGCTCCTGTGTACCGTCTGCAACGAGTGGGGCCACCCGCCGACCAAGTGCGTCCTCGTCGCTGCCTCGACCAACGCGCCAGAGTCGAGGCGATGAAGATGCGCATGGGCTCGGCCTCCTATCCACTGTACCCATACCTCATGGCATCCATAGATACCTCCATATCCCCGCCGCGCATTGTGCAACATCTCCATCGCTTCGTCGTCCTGAACCTCGACCGTCTGTCCGCCTGGTCAGGGCCATCGCCGGCGATCCCCTCCTGCTGAAAACAAGTCTGCATCTCGCCTTTTTAACGTCTCTGCATCCGCGTGGCCGTCTCTGCCCTCTCGGGTTGTGCTGCGTACGCTACATCCCGTAGAAACTGTCATAGAACTTCTTGGCCTGGATGGCGAGGGGATGCGAGTCGCAATCAAGGCGCTTGTGTCCTCGCCCGCCGCAGTGCGGGCAGGTCTGCCAGGTACACGCGTCGATGGTGTGCGGGTCTCGCTCGAGGCGGCATTGCGAGCAGAGGTTGGGACGGCCGAGGAAGCCGAGGCGGTGGTCGAATCCGCGGTACTGCAGCCAGCCAGGCAGCGAGAACGGTCCGTGGTGTCCCCGGAAGGTCGCCAGGATGGTAAACGTGCCCCTGAACGCGACGGTCCCGTCCGCTCGTCGCAGGCAGTCCGCCCAGATGTCGTTGAGGGTCAGGTAGGGACCAAGTCCGGACTGGAAGGACTGCAGGAAGGAAGGCAGGTCAGTTGTCGGGGGGAGATCACGCAGGGTGAGGACGGTAGTGCCTCGACCGAGGGGCCGGCACGAAGCGACCAGCTGCAGGGGCACGCTGTCGTAGACCAGGGTGAAGCGACGGGCCTTTGTCCATGCCTCGAGCGAGCGGTAGAAGACATCGACGACGCGATCCGGACCCGAGATCATTGGGAAGGTGAAGGACAGGTGGTCGACATCGACGCCGTGCTCGGCGGCTTGCTTCTTGATCTGCTGCAGGAATGTACGCTCGGCCGCTCTGCGTTCCTCTCTGCCTTGAGCGCCGAACGACGTGAACTCGTAGCGATGGCAGCCCTGCGGGACTGGGTAGGCGCGATCCGGCGTGGGCAGGTCGGCGAAGCTGATCAGCGTCTCGGGCGTTGGCCAGATGTGGTTGATGAACTCGACGCCCTCGTCTCTGTCGACGGGACCAGCAGACGTGGCTTGTTTGCCGGCAATGGTCATCGCTTGCTTGTCAGCACCAGTCGTAGACTTGGGCCGAGAGGCAGGCTGCTTGTCGACGTTCGCCATGGGCTTGGCCGGGCTAGAGGCCTTGTCGACCGCGACCGGCGCAGTCTTGATGGGCCTCGAGGGAGATGCCAGGGACGTCGCTCGGGGGGCCGAGAGCATCGATGGCTTCAACTCGAACGTAAAGGGAGAGCTCGGGACTGTCGACTTGGATGCTCCGGCCCAGGCGGCAGTCACCGATGGGGCCTTTCCCTTGGACGCCTCTGGTCCTTTGACGCTGGCCGAGGGGGTTGCTGGGTCTGAAGCCATGTTCGCGGCGGGCTTGACTACAGCAGGAGAGGCATGAGCGCCTGCGCCAACGCACGCTTTCTTGGCCTGCGGGGGGAGGTCTGATGGAGCAGGCTTGTCTCCGCTCGTGGCTGTGCACGCTTTGGCTCCTGCGGACGTCTGCGTCTGAATAGGGGCTGCTGCGGCCTTGACGTCGGCCGAGCCTTCGCCTTTCGCGGACTCTCCAGCGGACGGTGTACCCGATGCTCCTGGCTCGCGCGGGCTGGGCTGGGCCGTAGGATGCTTCGGCGTCGAGGCCTTATCGAGGACGGCAGCGCTGCCTTTGCCGGGGTCCTTCTCGTCGATGGTGGATGACATCGTCGGAAGTCGGTGCTGGCGCGAAGATGGTGGGAAAGCGGGAGGGGCTGGCCGGAACGAGCTCAGCAGCAAGGTATGCTGCATATATAGCCTAATCAGCGCACGGAAGATGGCTGGAGGGCGGGACAGAGCGGGGCAGGAGGTTTCTTCGTGGTGGTACAAGAACAAGAAAAAAAAAAGCAGGGGCCCCAAGGATGCAGTCTGGAGGGCGTGGGGGGGCCGAGCGCTGCGCCCCGACGTTCGTGAATGTATGCCGCGCAGCGATGCTGGCGCTGCAGGTGTGAACAAGCAAGCGGGCAGCCAGGCTTGGTCCGAGCCTTTGCCGATATGAGGCCCGAGCGTGGGTGGCCCGCTGCTGGCCTTTGTCGCCCTGCCCTCTCGACCGACGAGCAGTCGCAGCATGCACCACACACGGCATCATCGATAAGCGTCTTGTTTTGATATCAAGCTTTATCGCTGCCACACGTTGAGCCCGACCCGGGCTCTCTACCAAGCCCTCGACTTCGTTTCCTCTTGCTCAGCGGCGATAGCAACACGGTAGGGCGAGGCTCAGTCTTGGCACGAACCCATAGCGGAGTAAGTGGTCCTGTTGAGGGTAGTTGGACACGTCAACCTCGGCGGCACCTTGGCCGAGACTGTCTTCATTCAATTGAGCGACATTGGAGTGCTTCTGCTCTGCTTCGACAACAGAATCACGACCGTTCGCCTTCACCCTCCGCTCGCGCTACGCCTCCAGAGCCCTCGATGGCCAGCCTCGTCCGCTTCGGCTCTGGGAGCGAAAAGGTCGGGCGCTCGTCCTTGCACTCGACTCTTTTGTGGCCACGCTCGCCGCAGCGCCTGCAGCGCTGCCAGATGCAGTCGACATTGGTGTGCGGCTCGCGGCTGAGGCGACAGCTGCAGCAGAGGTCCGGCCGGTCGATGAAGCTCAGGCGGTGTTCGAAGCCACGGTAGAGCAGCCAGCCGGGCAGCGAGAGGAAGTCGTGCTTGTCCTTGTACGTCGCCAGGATCGTGAGCTTGCGGCCAAGGGCGCAGCTGCCGTCAGAGTACCGCACGTACTTGGCCCAGATGCGGTCGACCGCCAGGTAAGTGCCGAGGGCCGATTGGAAGCACCTGAGGAAAGCCGCAAAGTCGGTCGTTGGCGGCAGACCATCGACGCTGAGCACCGTGGTTCGAAGCCCGAGCGGTCGACACGACGACACGAGCCACAACGCGGTGTCGTTAAACGTCAGACCAAAGTCACGACCTGCGGTCCACGACTCGAGGTCGCCGTACGTGATGTCGACGTAGGCCTCGTTGAATGTGGTCGGGAAGATGATTGCCGGCCTTCCGACATTGACGCCTTTCGCCGACGCCTGCCGCACAATCTGTCGGTGGAAGCTGCATCGCGCCCAGCCCTCCTCTTCCTCGTCAGCCGGAGGGTCGCAGGCGAAGCGGTAGCGATGCGTTGCCAGAGGAGTAGGGAAGGCATAGTTGAGTCGTGGAAGCTCCTCGAACGCGATGGACGTTTCTTGCGACGGCCAGATGGAATGATGGAAGGCATCGCCTTCTTCGAAGTCCGGGTAGGTCAGCGCAGCAGGCTTGACCACATCGGTGGCCACGCTTACATGGCCAGACTCCTTTGCCGTGCTTTCCTCGGCCCTCTTGGGAGCAGTACCGCCTGCGCCGACCTTGTCGACCTCGGCTTCTCCGGAGGAAGCCGAGACCTTGGTGGCTGGACTGTCAAGGGGGGTATCGGTGGTGCGCGTCGACGGGGCTGGGACGGTGGTCGTTTGATGCCCTCTTTCCTTTGCGCGCAGTGCGTCCTGAGTCGCAGGGCCGGCTGTGGCGACCTTTTGGGCCTTCGGTGACTGCGAGGGAGCCTGCTGAAGGCCGACGGAGTTGCTGCTATGCCTTGCCGCGCCAATCGCCGCGGGTTGGCATGGGCTCGCCTGGGCGACTTGCGTGTAGCTGGGTGGCGGGGCCTTCTTCGGCTCGTGGCTGGCGTCGGAGCGATGGGGTGCAGCTGCTGGTAACGGCCTGATCGGTCTGCCTTGCTTGTCGAAGTAGTACTCAACCGGGCGATTGGCAGAGGCAAATGGGCTCGCAGGTTGGCAATTCCAGGAAGACATGGTCGAAACAGGAGGTAGGGGGGGATGGTGGGTCGGGAAGCAAAGGGGGATCGGCAGACGACCCTTTAGGACCTTATATACACGACTCCTCGTCGTCATCTTCGCGGCCTTCCCCCACCTCGGTGATACGCCCATAAACATCGTGACAACGACCTTGCCTTTGTCCGATTGGGCAGCGGGGAACTTTCGAAAGTATTGAAAGAACACAGTCTGGTTGACACGCAAGGAACCGCAGTCAGCTTCTCGATAGAGACCACGCGGCCACGGCCTTGCGTCCAATGTGCTTGGACGGGTCGACTGCCAGGCTTCTCAGGTACGCCGGGGGCTCCCGGCACGCGTAGATGCCCTCCGTCGTGGCGTACGAGATCGCCTCGTCGACCAGGGTCTTTGCGCTAGAGGTATAGCCCGTCAGCAGCGGGCATCGGCTCCCGCCGCACGGAGACCGGCCTGCCCTGCGACACGTCGGGCAGCCGCCCCGATCAAGGCGGCTGGAGACACACTCGTCCGCGCTATGGCCGATGCGGCCGCAGCGGTGGCAGTTGGGAGGTCTGTAGGCCGCGTGGTGGGGCTCAAGCATCGAGCTACGTAGTCGCCCCGGCGGCTCAGAGGTCACCCATGTCGCCAGCTTGCCCCTCATCCTCCATGCTATCAGCGGATCCGGGTACGTGACCTTGACCTTGACGGTTCGGCCCAGATCGCCTTTAAAGCCGTCCTGGATGATCCGAGCTGCGTAGGCCGGCTTCTCCATAGGGACCCCGGCGAAGCCCAGCTGGATGCTGGTCGTGGTGGTGCGCTTTGATACCTCCACGGTCGCAGACAGATGGCTGAGGGGATGATGTGGTCCCTCGAGGCCAGGCACGGGGCAGAGGACAGGGTCCGAAAAGCCGACGAGGGCGATCCATCTGTCGACCATGACCAGGGCCGTATAGAGGTGGGCGCTGTCGGAAAAGGTGATCTCGACCTCGTCCTTCGCGTCGCCAGGCTGCGGAGCCTCGCGATAGGCGATGCTGGCGATGTGGACGCCTTTGAACAGCTCGCCTGCGAGGTCGGCGCGGGCCTTCGGCGGAGTCATGGCCGTCGCCAGGCCCGAGAAGCTGATTGTGGGTCCTTGACCACGCGGCCATTCCCCCCTTCCCCCGACGCGGATCGAGAGACCGGTGACGTGTCTTCCGAGCCGAGTCACCGACGAGGGACCAGGCGGAAGCATCTCGGGGTCCTCGACAGGCACCGCCGGGGGCTCCGGCTGCCTTGCGATCAGGTCGGCGTCGGTCAAAGGTGTCCACGCTTCGCCCCGCGGTTCCCTGGGGAAGAGGAGACCTGGCCTGCTCCTCAAGCGGTCCAGGTCCTGCTTGAACGCCCAACCGACGGGGCGCACACCCTCAGCCGCCCGATCGGCGATGAAGGCGGCGTCGTAGCTGCGCCCCGTGAATGCCCGGAAGATGCCAGCTTCTGATGAAAAGCCCGCCACGGGTTTAGGGTAGAGCTTCTGAAAGCGTCCCGTCCAGAATTTGCTAGAGACCGCTTGGCCCCGGAGCTCCGACACGGCCTGGTTGATGAACGGTACCCACTCAAGGAAGCGAGAGCGCTCAAGCGCCAGCCGCAGGTCCGGGTCGATCGATTCGTCAAGGTGGCGGATAAAGTCGATGACCATGCGCAGAGCGTCTTCTACGGCCGACTTGTAGTCGCTGCTGAGCGCACCGTCGCGCCTGACGCCCTCGACGGCGTTGCCGATGCGAGTGACAAAGGTCGGAGCCGACATCGGGACGGTCTTGGTAGCCCGGGCGAGCTTGTCGGCTAGCACTTGATTGGCGCCGACGTCCCCCTTGGCAGCTTTGATGGGGTCCGTGTGTTTGCGCAGCCATCGGAGAGCCTTGCCCTTGAGCCAGTATTCGCCGTGGTTGCCAAAGATGGGCGGGTAAAGGGCGGATTTGCCCTGCAGCGCAAGGATGAAGTGCTTCTTGGCGACCTCGAAGATGGGGCGACCGCAGTCTTGGGCCGCTCGCGAGGCGAGCAGCGTGTCCCTGTCCCTCATCACTCTGGCATCGAGGTCGGCAGCCTTGTCGAAGGCACGGCGATCGGGAGCCTCCTCCATGTGGGAAGCGACACGATAGGGTTTGTTGTCGACGTGGTAGAAGGGGCGTTGGAAAGAGGCTGCCTCGACGTCGTCGCTGCCATCATCGCTGAAATCGTCGCCGCTCTCGTCGTCGTTCTCCTCGTCTTCGTCGACCTCATCGTCGTCGAACGACTCTTCGGTCTTAGTGCTAAACTCGACGTGTTTCTTGTCGTCGTCGTCGTCGTCGTCGTCACTGCTGTCGTCGACGAACGATTCTATGATCTCACTGCCAGAATCGGTGGCGCATCCGCCGCGGCAAATGACGACTGTGGGATCCGGCGTGCCAGCGTCGGAGGAGCCGTCCAGGTCGATGGGGCACTCGTAGCTCCCAATGACGATGACTCTTGGCGGAGGCTCCGGCGGATCGCTGCTGATGACGATGATCGAGCTGCTAGGGCTCTCTCGTCGGGTGCTGTACGTTGCCCCGGCGTACCGACGAGGCGGACTGTAGAGTCTCGTGCGGCCGAAGCTTCTCGGGGGGCGCTCGGTTTGGGGCTTGAGCCGTTTGCGACGATCTTCAGATGTGGAAGGCTGCTCCAGATGTTGATCTTCCGGGGAATCTGCGGGCCTCTTGCCCCTGGCCCGCTGCAAGGTCGCGTCGCTCGTCTCGTCTTCAGACTCCGGCTCTGATCCGAACACGTCGGTCAGAGCACTCTGCACGGAATCGTCCCCATCACGACGGGCCAGGATGCGCTCGACTTCGGCCTCCTCGAGAACACGCCGGGGCGTCTCGAGTCCGTCTTCGTCTCGTTCGAAAGAGCCGTCGATGTCGGCACGGTGCTCGGCCCCTTGATCGAGGAACAGAGCCGTGCGGTCGGGGCTACGGGGTTGGGAAGACATGACGTAGACGTGGTCAGGATAGAGATGGTGAGGGTCGAAGGGACAGGCTTGACGACGATTGTTCCGCTCTACTTAAACCTTTGCAAATCTCCCGGCCGCAGTGGCAAGCGAGGGGAGGCTTGGACAACCTGTCAATCCGCTCATCGAGTACATGTCGACAAGCTCGTCACGGGAGGCAGCCCATCTCTTGGACCGTTCACGCTCTCCCGGGCTGGCCGTCAAGCTGCTGTTACGTCGCTCGTTGAAGGGCCCGACCGTCGTTTCGGAAAGTAAAGGCAAGGTCTCGAGTTCCGTTCCATAAAGGCAGAGGTACATACAAATCGCTGCAAACGATGGCGGCAGAGAAGGGATCCGAGCGTCGCTATGCTTGCGCTATGCCTTCTTTTTGGCATCGCCGCTCCCTCCGCCGAACTTGAATGCGTCCCTGTGCTTGGAGATTCTATCGGCGGAGTTGGCGAAGCTCTTTTGGGTCTTGTCCTGGTGCGCAGGCATTGGTTGACGTAGCGGAGCGGACGGATGGCAGATGGGGGAGAGGGGTCGTTCAGCGGACGAGAGCGACGAGGGTCGTGACCGGGGGAGACAAAGGCGGCGCGCGGACTCACGATGTACTCCTGCTGCGACATTGCTCTGCGGTCCGACTTGACCGAGAGGCCGGACGAGGAGAGGTTGATGCCGCGTTTCTGCAGCGTCCCGACGCAAAGACAAGGATGGATGAGAGCGATGACAGGTGAGCGACGAGAGCGTCGACAGGCGACGACGACGGCGTCTGTGCGACGGGCGGATGCGCACCTTGAGCGCCTCCTGGCTGTCCTTGAAGCTGCGGCCGCCCTCTTGCCCTGGCTTGAGGGCGTAGACGAGGCCCGCGACGATGGCGAGCACGACGACGAGGAAGATGTAATCGGCAGTGGATGCCATCGTGTTTCTCTCCGTCTGTCGGTGGGTCGAACGATGTCGTTGGGGTAAGCCTTCTGGCAAGGTGGATCGAGCGGTCGTGGTGGGACAGGTAAGGCGGGCCGGAAGCTTTTTGGCGGTGTGCGCATGCACAAAGCGCGGGCGTGCAGACGGCGTTCCGGCGGTCCAAGCGCAGCGCTGCGGGCGCTTCGTCTGTCTGCCTGTCCGCCTGTCCGGCTGTCCTCCTTCCTGCCTGCCTGCCTGCCTGCCTGCCTGCCTTTTGCCGCTCGTTTGTGGAGGCAGCCCGGCTGGTCCTGCCAGATCCAGACGAAGGCACGCACGCACGCTCTCACGCACACACCCGCGCACGCCTCTCTCTTCTGGCACGCCCGCTTCGGCGGATGCTCCTTCGGTCGGTTCCGACGGGCCAGCCCAGGCCATTGAGCGGCCCGCCCGATCGGATCTTTTCGACCGAAGAGATGGAGGATCGTCCACGCTGACATGCACGCACGCATCCGCCCCCTCGCCCGCCGGCCTAGCCGCATCGGCCAAATCCCGCCCCCATGCCGCGAACGTACGGCGTTCGCTGAGCGAAGCAGCGCAGCGGCAGTCGAGGTTTCTCCGCGTGGAGGTGGCCGATGGGATTTCGCTGCTCCTCGTACGGCCGCCGCGGCGACCTCCTACGTCCTCTTTGGGCCGTATTCGCTCACATCCTTGGTGGAGCGCTGGTGGCCACCGCGTGGACACACACACACACACACACGCCCTGGCTTTGATTGCGGATGTGCCGACGGCAGACCCTGTTCCGCGACCGAGCTTCGGCATCGATCCGCTCAGATGGACAGAGCAGATAGAGTCGCATCTTGGGCTCGGCGTCGAAGCCGGCTGAAACGACGGCCTTCTCTGCTCTGCGCCGTGGCCGCCGTCGTCGTCTGACGCTTCGGCCCCATTCCGCCTCCGCCGATGCCGTCGTGAGTTCGCAGCAGCGTAGCGCAGACTCCTGTGACTCCGGGAGGCTGAGTCTGCACCACCATGCCCAACACGGCCACCGGCTCCCCCTCCCTCTCGCCCATCGATGTGGACCTGGCGCCCCATCCCACCCGTCGAGTTCCGCCCAATCCCGCCGCCGCCGCCATCGTCGCAGCAAAACAAGACTGCACTCTCCGTGACTCGTCCATCATCAATCTACCTTTGACGCCTAACCTTGAGCTCCCCTGCGCTACCTCATAGCTCACACGACCACACAGACCCGACAACGCCAAGCCCGGAGAGCATCGCCAACCTTCCTTGTGCCCGGCTGGTCCGGATCACCGTCCAGCGACTGCGTCGGCCCTCTTCCATCGGCTAGCTCCCGGCGTCATGACGGCGCCAGCCGAAGGCCATATCAACGACGGACCATCTGCGCCATCCCCGGTCGATGCAGCTGCAGCGCTCTCGTCCAGCCCTACCAACAGCAGCACCCAGCCACCTTCCATACCCTCGCAAATAGACATGGAGCCGCGCTCTTCGCACGACACCCGCATCGACTATGACGGCCAGCCATCCCCTCGCTCCGACCCAAGGCCCCTAGACCAGACTCAAAGTCACGAGAGCAGAAGCTCGCACGACTCGCACCATGACGACCACCACGGCACCACTGTCGCACCGACGCCCGACAGCCGCACCGAGGCAAAGGTCAAGCTGTCGGACCAAACCAACTACCTCCCGAGGAAGCAGGTGAGTTGTCCCGTGCCGCGCCGTCGGCGCCTCGAAGCTGGATCGTTGCTGATGATGCGGCCATCCCTTCTTCGTCGCCGCCACCGCCGCCGCTCGGCCCACAGGTGATTCTCGTCTTCGCCGGCCTGTCGTGCGCGCTCTTCATCGCGCTCCTTGACCAGACCATCGTCTCGACGGCTCTGCCCACCATAACCCGCGCCTTTGGCGCCGGCGCCGACGCGTCCTGGCTCTCGACGTCGTACCTGCTGACCTCTACGGCAGTGTGCCCGCTCTACGGCCGCTTCTCGGACATCTTTGGGCGCAAGGTGTGCATGGTCTTTTCCCTCAGCCTCTTCCTTGTCGGCTCGATCCTCTGCTCGGCCGCGCAGAGCATGACGCAGCTCATCGTCTTCCGCGCCATTGCGGGAGTCGGCGGCGGCGGCATCATCACGCTCGTCATGGTCATCGTGAGCGACGTCGTCAGCCTCCGCGAGAGGGGCACGTACCAGGGCGTGCTCGGCATGGTCGTCGCCATCTCCAACTCGGGCGGCCCGCTGGTCGGAGGCGCGCTGGCGAGCGCCAACTGGCGACTGTGCTTCATCATCGCGATCCCCATCATCGTCCTCGCCCTCGTCGCCGTCATCCTCCTGCTGCCCCTCAAAAAGGTCGAGGGCAGCGTCAGGTCCAAGCTGGCCAAGATCGACTACCTCGGCGTCGCCCTCGTCCTCGCCGGCACCGTGCTCATGCTCCTCGGCCTCAACTGGGGCGGCCAGACGTTTCCCTGGACCGACGCCCGCGTCCTCGGCACGCTCATCTCGGGCGGCGTCCTGTACCTCGTCTTCGCCTACGTCGAGGCCAAGGTGGTGCCGCTGCCGCTGGTGCCGATGCGCCTCTTCCGCAACCGCACCGTCGCCTCGGTGCTGGTGCAGACGGCCTGCTCCGGCGGCATCTTCTATCTGCTCCTCTTCTTCGTGCCCCAGTACACCCAGGTCGTCAAGGGCTTCTCGGGCATCCTGGCGGGCGTCTGCCTGATCCCGCTCATGGCGCTGCAGGCGGTGACGAGCACGGCGGCGGGCATCCTCGTCTCCAAGACGGGCCGGTACAAGGCCTTTATCGTTGGCGGCTTCGCCATCTTTTCCGTGGGCGTCGGCCTCCTCGCCCTCCTCGACGTCGACACGCCCACCGGCGAGGTTATCGGCTTCCTGATCCTCGCGGGCTTCGGCGCCGGCGGCACGCTGCAGACGACGCTCGTGGCGGCGCAGAACGCCGTCGATCGGAAGGACCTGGCCGTAGTGACGTCGACGAGAAACTTTACCAGGCTCTTTGGCGGAGTGCTGGCGCTGGCGGCGAGCTACACGATCCTCAACAACTCGGTGCGCAACCACCTGCGGGGCGTCGACGAGTCCGTCATCCGCCAGGTGATTTCGGACCCGACGTCGATCCGGACCGGTCCCTTTTCGGCGCAGCTCCGCGAAGAGCTGCTGGCCGCGTACGTGGCGGCGTTCCGCAACGTCTTCTACTTTGGCCTCGCCATGATCCTCGTCGCGTTCCTGCTGACGCTCTTCTTCCTCGAGGAGCTGCCGCTCGACAAGGCCGACGACAAGCAGAGAAAGGAGGAGGGCAAGCAGTGGATCGAGGAGCGCAAGTCCAAGAAGCAGGCCAGGAAGCAGGGCCACGATGTCGAGGCGGCACCTGCGGCCGCTGGACGAGGCGAAAAGTAGAGCCAAGCAAGGGTGGGGCGGCGGCGGCGGCAGAAGAGGCGAGGGTCACCACAATCTGTATTTCTATCGAGCATTCCAAAGAGCATGGCCCCCTCCTGTATCCGAAACATACCTCTTGCTTTCGCGTGGCGTGGCGTGACTCGACGAGGCAGCCAGGTGAACCGTGGAGGGCGCCGATGCGTGGTGGGCCTGGGTCGATCACTGCAACGCCGATGTGCGAGGCCAGCCGACCTGGCTCTACAGATAGAGCTCCTCGCCCCTCTCCTCGGTGCGCTCCTTGATCTCCTCGTCGATGTCGTCGATGGTACCAGACGCGCCCTGGCTCCACGCGCCGCCGCTCGTCCATCTGGCCTGGCCGGACCGGGTGCGATCGCCACCGGCGGTGACGGCGTCGAGGCTGCTCGTCTGCCTCCTCGAGAACGGGTTCGAGACGACGCGGGCGCGGTCGGTGGTGCCGTTCCACCCTACGCCGGTGATGCCGAGGGCGGGTGCCAGGACGACGCGGGCAAAGATTTCGCCAAAGCCGAGCATGACGCCGTTGATAAAGGGAAGGCCGAGGTTGATGAAGAGCGAAGAGGTGAGGAGCGCTAACCGCCTCTTGAACGGGATGGCCGAGGACGGCGAGAGCGCGGCGATGGTCAGGGAGCCAGAGGGCGCGTAGTGCGGATCGTTGGTGCGGGACAGGGCCGTGGTCTCGTCGTCGTCGTCGCCTTCCGCGTCGGACCCATTGGCGTCACCGTGGCGCGAGCCGGACTCGAAGCCAAGCTCGGAAGGGGCCGAGCCCTCCTCTGCGTCCTTTTCGTCCTGCTCCTTGGCGCCTCGTTCGTCGGCGTGGCGCGGGATGATGCGGGGCATCCCGGTCGCCGAGACGGTCGGGTTGGTCTCGGTATCGCCGGCATGGCTGGCCGACGTGGTGGGCTTCTGGCGCTCGCCCTCGTCCGAGTGGTGGAAGAGGTGCGGGCTTCCCGCTGTGCCTGGCTGCGAGTCCGACATGTTGAACGTGAGGTGCAGGCGATGCTTGCTCGAGCCGAGATGGGCCGAGGTGCGGCTAGTGTGCGAGAGGTTGGTTTTCGACGTCGCCGATGCTTTGTTGCTCTGGCAGCGCGAGAAACGAGATGATGCTGCTGGTCAAAGGGTCGCTGTCGCTCTGCTCGGGACGAAGGCCGCTATTCTCGAGCGGAGTCGTGTGACGCAGCTCGTCTGGCTTGCTCGAGCTGATGTTTCGAACCGGTGACGGGTGCGCCGAGTGATGGTGCGGGTACTCTGCCGGGACCGGAGTGGAATCGGAAGGAGCCGACGTCTGGGCCTGGCCGGGTCGATGCAGGGGTCTGAGAGCGGGCTTCTTGAGCAAGTCAGGCGTAGAGATTGCAGAGACGGCGACGGCGGCGGCGTTGAGAGGTTTGTCCTGCGAACGAGAGCGAGGTCGAGGAAGTGGTGTAGGGGTCGAGGCAGCAGCCGAGACGGCGACGCTCGACATCTGGTCCAGTCGCTTGGGCGCCAAGCGTACGTGGATGGCCTCAGGCGGCAGCTGGCTGTTGCTCCACTTTGACGCTCGTCGAGCTCGGCTCCGCACCCTTTTGGCTCTCGGAGCAGGTTAGGGTGGCTGCAGTTGAGCGCAGTTGAGCGGCTGCCGATTCGGGAAGACTGGAGTGGTGCCGTTGCCAGCAGGGGATCATGGTCGGGTCGTCAAAGGAGCCGTTGCTGGCCGCAGCGAGGAGGCAACCCCACCACCATCACACCTGCCATCGAGGCGCTCGGTCGTCTGCCTCGATAAGAGCACGCAGGCGATAAGGCAGCTAACACCAGGCAGGCGTCGCGCGCACAGGCCTGGCATGGATGATGGCAGGCAGGCCGGGCTGCCCGAGGTCGAGCCAGGCTGGACCCTGCGCCAGCCAGCCAGCCCGCGCTCGCTGCACCCTGGCCGGCCTGCCTGCCTGCCTGCCTGCCTGCCTGGCTGCCTACCTAACCCCGCCCCGCCGGCTCAGCCTTCCGGCAATGCCTTGCGGGTCTGGCAGTCGGCTCTACCCTCGCCGCCACCACCGCCCTGCCCTCCCTCCTTCATCCCTTCGCCTCTTCGGCACCCTCCCCCCTTCGGAACACGATCCATTCGCCACCATGACGGAAGGCCGCGCCGTCACTGCCGCCGCCTCTTCGTATCCACCTCCGCTCGTCGATCTGCCCGTCGAAGTCTTCCATGCGATCCTCTACCTCCTCCCGCCCGCCGACATTGAGCATCTCGCCCAGTCCTGCAAGCTGATCCGGTACTCGATCTACGGACACCACGGCAACGGCCACGCGCAACTCTGGGCCGCAATTTTCCGCCTGCACTGGGATCCTCAGCCGCTCGAAAGCGACGATGCCGCAGCCGAGCGCTGGACGGCGCCCTTGCGCCTGATCCGAGAGCGAGAGGCGGCAAAGCGCAGCCTCGACCGCGCCGAGTTCGACGAGACCGTCGTCGTCAAGCGGTACAACGATGTCCTCGCCGCCCTCCTCGACGCCGCAGAGAGCCGCGCTCACGACGGCCGCAACGCCGCCTGGCTGGACAGCCTGGCCAATGGCAGCAGCCATCCGACGCCATGGGAAAGGTGGATCTACCCACGCTCGCGGCCCGAACACCTCGCATCGTGGAAGCAGGCCGTTGCAATGTATCCGCAGGTCTACACCGAGCTCGACTCGGCATCCGAGCGCAGCCGGGCAAAGCGGCGCAAGACGGCGACGGAGCCGTCCGTCGACTCTGAGGGCAGCTCCGCAGCCGCGTCGACCTCACCTCCCACGGCAGCGGCGCAGAGCGCCAGCACGGCGACGGCCTCGAGTGCTGCTAGACCCAGCAGGCGGCGCTCGCTTAGGATCCTCAAGCGCTCCTTGCCCGACTGCCTCCAGAGCGTTGTCGACGATGGCGCCGAGCACGACGCCGTCGCGCCAGATACCGAGCTGGCGGCCCACCTCCACTGCCTGCACGGCCCTCGATCGACCTTTAGGTACGGCGCCGCCGCCCGTGCTGCCGCTCGGAGGCGGGTCTACGACGCCGGCTGGACCGGCTGGGAGAACGGCTACGGGCCCTTCCACTTCTATCGCCGGAGGGATCCCGCTGCGCGCCATGATGGTCCCGACGACGCGGATGACGACGACGACGGCGACGACGACGACGACAGCACCGACAGCGAGGATATCAATCCCGATCCGGTGCCAATCTTCTTGGAAGAGAGCAGCGACGACGAAGCGCTGGACGAGGGCGATGTCGAGAGCGACAGCTCCTCGGAGATTCACCGCGCCTATCAACGAAGAGTGGTCGCGAACATCGACCGGGACCTCAATGATTTCGGTTCGGAAGACGGCCATGACAGCGACGACGACGACGACGGTGGCGACGCCAGTTTCCACCAGACATCCGATGCGCCCGGCTCTGGCGAGGGGCAGGTCCCGATCGAGTTTGGCCGAGACAGGAACGGACGCGGCAGGGGAAGGCCCCATGGCGATGGCGAGGGTGAAGTCAATGACGATGACGATGGCAATGGCAATGACGGTGGCGACAACGACGATGAGGTCGACGACGATGATGACGACGAGGATGACGACGATTTCGACCTCGACGGCTTCATGGACCCGATGGGCCTGCGGGAGCTGCTCCGGGGCGGCCTCGTGCGCAACCACACCGGCTGCTATGTCCGCGACCAAGCAGACGCCTACCACCAGAAGCTCGTCGACGAGGGCAAGAGGGAGCCGTTGCCCGTATCGGATGGCGCGGAACAGGCGCAGGGCGAGGGCGAGGGCGAGGGCGAGCGGTTGCCCGCAGCCACCGTGCTCTGCGGCAAGCGCATCGACTGGAAGACGGTTGAGGCCATCATGATCGTCATGCACGCCAACCTCGAGGAGGCGAGGACGATGAACTGGGGCCTCGGCCTGCAGCTGCCCAAGAAGACTGACTCGACGACCGGCGCGACCGTCGATCCGATGGCAGACAAGCGGCTGCTCGGCATCCCGAGCGGCTGGTCGACGAGCCTGGGCGATCGCCCCGGCTCCCTGGCCGACTCTCCCAACTTCAAGCCTTACGACTGGGCCCGCGTGGAAGGCTTCTGGGCGGGCAGCTACGGTGAGTCTGACGTGCTGGCGTGGCAGCTCGATCGCGGCCATGACTGCCAGACGGCTGACGCCTCGACTGTCATCTGCCCGCTTGTCGACGACGACCGCCGCGCAGCGTTTCTGGACTACTCGGTGTTTATCGCGTCCAATGCCGGATTCGCGCAGCATCGGGCGGCGCTGATGAACTGGGCCAACGCCAAGGGCCAGCCCGAGTCGAACGGTACCAAGGCACCGCGCAACGGCCGTGCGGCCGAGGCAGCGCCGGTGCCGTGCCTGGCGGGCGTGAGCGACAGCAAGCACCGGTGCGAGCTGTGTCTCGTCCTGCCGACGCTGCAGAGCACCGAAGAGGCGTTTGGCGACCTGCTCCAGATCCGCATGGGGCTGCTGCCGCTCCCGGGCCAGACGCTCGGCACCGGCGGCGAGCAGAGGCCAAGCGACGAGCCAGCTGAGGAGCAGTGCGACGGCAGGTACCCGCCCCTCCGGTTCCGGGGCATGACATGTGTGACGGGATCCGACCAGACGCGCGCCACCATCCACGGCACGGTGCGACCCATCTATGGTCCGCGTCGGGGCGCGCCTCGGGCCGGCGGCAGCGGTGACGGGTCGAGACGGATCGAGGGGATCCACTGGTCCTTTGTCCACGGCTACGAGGGCGAAGACCGGTGGCAGTCGGAAGCCATCCAGCCGGGTCCTCCGGGCACGCGGGCGCCCATGTACGCCATCTGGACCGATGCGGGCCACGAGCGCAACAGCCCAAACGGGCCCGCGGCCTACTGGCGCATGGACGAGCGGCCCTGGAAGGAGGTGCGCGAGCTGCTCGCCGACGAGGCGAGGCAGCAGGCGCGCGAGCGTCGCTGAGCGCCCTTTGCCCTCGGGTCGCGGACGTGGATGCGCCATCGAGCTCGTCCTGTCCGATGGAGTGGGGTGGTGGGACAGAAGGTGGTGAAGCTAAGAACGAGGGCGGAAGGGAGGGCAGGGGCAAGGTGAGATAGGATCGCGGATCTTCGGTCTCTGTATTCATCGGTGGTAGAGTAGTGTCGCGCGGCGACGACCGAGGAATGGACATTTTGGGCCCCTTCATGGGCGGTTTCCCAGTGGCCGCCGTCGTGTCATGATGACGCGGCGGCTGCTATCGTACCATCGGCTTGTCGTTTTCGGCTCGGCTTGGCGGTGGCGCGCTGGGCCGATCAAGATGGGGTGATTGCCAACCTCGATTTGCCGAGCGAGGTCGAGGAGCCGCTATGCGCATCGAGGCTGACCTGGCACCAACGGTCCATGAGCCAGGTGACTGACCAGGTTCCTGTTGATCCCGCAAAGAGGGCCGCGTGTCCGTCAGTGTCGTCAGTGTCATTGTCATTTCTCTCACACCACCCGGGAGGAGAAAGAGAGGAAGTAAGGCGCTGGGGACGTACCTTCGACCGAGGTCCAGATGCTGAATCGATCCTCGAGGATACCCTGGACCGTATGCGTTTCCAGCACCTTGGGACGGCTGTGCGTATCCGCCGGTTCGGTACGTTGGTACGTAAACGAGAAGGGCGCCTCGCCGACCAGGTCAAAGATGATTTCCGCTTGGTTGCCTGCAGATGCGGACGGGATCGTCGCGAAGAAGGGGGTCAGGTCCGAGTCAGTCTGTCTGTTCTGTCTGGACAGAGGTGGCATTCTCGCTCGTTTCCCCACGGAGAGGAGAGGGACGGCATTCCGTCGACGCAGCAAGCCGTTCTCTCTCTACTCACCCTCTCTCAGATCCTCGACGTAATGCCGCCCCTCGGACACGCGCACCGAGGGAAGGTCGTGGATCGTCTTGACCATGCCCTCGACCTTGCCCTCGTCGAGCAGGGTGCGGCACTGGTTCTGCTGGTGCGCCACGCTCTTGATGCGCAGCGTGCCCGGCCGCTCGGCGACGCGCGCAAACTCGGGCCGCCGCGACACGGCGCGCGTCGTCTTGCCCTCGAAGTCGTACGTCACCGTCCACGGCGGCGTGCCCTGCAGCACAAAGTCCACCGACTCGCCCACGCAGTAGTCGTCGCGCGTCGACGAGGCAGAGATGCCCGCCGTCTCGGCCACCTCGAGCTCGATTCTCGCCGAAGCGGGCACCGCGCGGCCGGCGCTCAGCGGCGCAAACTCGCACCCGTGCGCGTCGCGCACCCGCGTCACCTGCAGTGTCCACTTGCCCGTCGTCTCAAACGTAAAGTCGCTGCGCGGGATGCGCAGCCGGTAGTCGTGCGTCGTGACGTCGGATCGCACAATCGTCTTGACGTGGCTGCGCGATCCTCCCGCCGCCGCCGCCGATGCCGATGCCGACGAGCGCGACGTGATGTCGTGCAGCTCAAACTCGACGGTGAACGGCGGCGTGCCGCTCAGCCGCACCGTGGGCTCGAAGCCGCCGCTGGCTTTGCCGTCGTGCGTCTTGCCATCGAGGCTGTCGCCGATGCAAAACGACGGCACCTTGCCGCCGTGGACAAAGCTCGCCGAGGGCAGCGGGTAGACCATCTGCTCGAGCCGTCTCGGCGCATCGCGCGGGAAGCCCTGCAGCGCCGCGGGCGGGTACGCCGTGTCGCCGACCGACTCGATCGTGTACGTGTGCCAGCCGGGCGTCAGGGTCGACAGCTCCAGGTTGCTGACCGTCTGCGCAGAGGTGAACGAGTTGCGCCGGCGCTTGCCCTGCGAGGCAATCTCGCCAATGGCCGAGCCGAGCGCCTGGGAACCGTCGACGTCGGCGCCGCCAGACCACGAAGGGGCCTGGTGCTCGTAAGCGATCTGCAGGGGGAAGTTGCCCGTCATGCGGACATCGACGGCGTCTGGACGTCCCTGGCAGACGGGAGCGCGCACGACGGATCCGTTCCGGACGACCTGGCCGGCATCCTCGACAAAGTGCACCGCGGGCCTCGAGCGGACGTGAACGTGGTACGACTCCTGGTCGGCGAGCACCGAGCCGGGACAGTACGCATCGCGGATCGACTTGATCGTGTACACGCCCGGGCGCCTCGCCGGGATGGCGGCGGAGCTGTCCGACAGCTGCAGCGTCTCCTCTTGCTCGGGCGAGCTCTCGTCGGCCCTCCAGGAGTAGGTGACCGTCCAGGGCCCGTCGCCCTCGAGGCGCAGCGGCAACCGCGTCTGGCGGCCATCGAGGATCTCGACCTGCCTGCGCGTGTCGTAGGTGACGGGCAGGAAGCCCACCGTCGACCTCGCCTTGCGGATCTCGATGTTGAGGTCGCTCGTGGCCAGCTGACGCTCGCAGCCCTTGGCGTCGCGGATGCTGACCAGGCTGACAGTGGCCCGGCCGCCGGCCTCGACGAGTTCGGGCGCGAGCTCAAAGTCGAGCGTATGCCTCGGGCTTGTGAGCTTCTTGACCTCCTTGGTCTCGGAGCGGCCCGCGCCTCGCACAATGTAGGTGAGGTCCCAGGGCCCGGTGCCGCCCAGCTCGACGTCCGCCTGCGCCCGGTTGCCTGCGCAGCTGTGGACGACGATGGGCTGTCCGGCCGATCTGCCATGGCTGGCCGCAAAGCGCGCCGTCGCCAGAGGGTGGACGTCCTGGGTGAAGCTGGGGCCGTCGAGGATCATGTTGCGGTAGTTGGCGTCGTGCAGCTTGAGGAACCGGTAGGTGACGGGGCCCTCGGTGTTTGGGCGGAACTCGAGCTCATCGCGGGTCTGCATGATGCGGCGTCGGATGGGGTGCGACCTCTCGCCGTGACGCCTGACCTCGTACTCGAGCTCAAACGGCGGGCTGCCGGTGAGGATCGACAGCGCCTTGACGCCGACGGGGCCGGCGCAGCGGTCCTCGATGCTGGAAAACGAGATCTTGGCGGTGGGCGGCGGCACGTCGATGACCTCACAGGTCCAGGGCGACTCGACCTCGCCGGTGCAGTACCTGCCGCGCGCCTTGCCGATCCTGTAGGTGCCGGGCGCGCTGACTTGGACCTGGGCGATGCCCGCGCCGCTCTCCATCGTCAGCGGCCGCACCCACGGCGTGGCCGGCGCTCGCGCTAGCGGGTCCTGCCCGGCAGCGCTGTTGTCCGGATCAAAGTGCAGGTCGACCTCCCACGGGCCCGACTCTCGGTCGCCGTCGTTGGCCAGCAGGGAGACGTTGAGATGGCTCTGGGTCCGCAGCATCTTGATCGGGTAGCCCGGCTGGCAGCTCCTTGCGCTGAAGGCAAACTTGGCGCGCGGGTGGACGACGACCTGCTGCGACGTGACGGTGGAAGGCACGTCCTTGCCCATGCCCTTGACGAGCTTGCGCTTGACCTTGCTGCCCGGCCCGAGGGATGGCGCGGCCTGACCGTGCGCCTTGACCACATTGCCGCACGCATCCTTGACGCTCTCAAGCTCGTACGTGTAGCGCCCCGCGCGCTCCAGCTCGACGCTGAGCGGGATCGACACCTCGCTCGCGGCGGCCCAGGCGTAGTCCTCGTGCGTGTTGCCGGCACTTCGGGCGGCGGCTCTCGTCCTCTCCTGAGCCAGCGCGATGCGCTCGACGGGAGAAAGGATCGACTCGGCCTCGGGCAGCAGCAGCGGCGAGGCGTGGTGGGGCGAAGAGATCCGCGAGATGGTCTGGACCTCGTCGAGCGGCTCGACGTGGCGGTTGCGGCCGGAGCCCTGCTGCGCCGAGGGCTCCCAGGAGCGTCGGTACTGCAACTCCAACGGAGTAAGGCCCCGGACCTGGACCGCCAGCTCGGCGCTCTCGCCCGGACACTTGTGCGCGGCCTCGAGCCAGTTGGAAGCCTCGGCCACCGCCGACTTTGGCGCGACAAATGTCGACGTCGGGCACTCGACGACGAGCGCCTCCGCAGAAGAGAGTCGGGCATCGTTCCTCGCCTTGTCGAGGACCCTCTCAAGCCTTACCCGACCAGCGCTGTGGACGGGCAGGTGGTAGAGGAGCTGCGTGGCCGCCTTGGTACGGCCGACCGCGCCGGCTGGACCCTTGCGGACGGCGCTCTTTGCGCCCTTTGAGCGCTTGGCCGCCCTCAGCCTGGCCCTTTCCTGGTAGGTGGAGCCTTTGAGGAAGGAGAGAGGCTCGTCGAGCTCGTCCTCGTCGGCGCCCAGGCCCTCGACGTCGTGCTTGCGGTTCTTGGTCGCCGCTGCTGCGGCCACCTGCAGATCCTCGTCCGGTCGCTCCCTGCCAGCCCTGGAGGCCGGCAGCGCGACGAGGTCGGTGACGCTGATGTTGAAGAGCGCCGCTTCGCCGGTGACAAAGTCGGTGACTGAGTACTGAAGCAAGTCGGGCTCGGTGTTGTTGAAGAGGACGGGGATGGTGACCGAGGGCGTGCCAGGACCGACGCAGTAGCACGCCGAGGAGGGAGAAAGTTTTGCGGTGCTGTAGGGTAGGATGTGGACGGTGTGCTGGCCGAGGATGTGGCTCTTTGGCTGCACCAGGTCGCGGATCCTCACGCGGCCCTCGCTGATGCTGAGCTGGCGTGCGAACGCATCGGCGCCAAGAGGTCCAAGGTCGAGCTCGAGCCCTACGAGACTGGATGCCGCCTTGAGGAAGCCGAGGAGGGTGGAAAAGAGCCAGACGACCGGGTTGGCGGTGCCTTGGCCGAGGAGGATCGAGTCGACGAGGACGAGCGAGCCAAAGATGACGGCGTAGCGGGCATAGGTGAGGCCAGGGCCTTGCGATGGGCTGGCCGAGATCGAGGATGTCGCTTGTGCCGGACGCGCGGGTGTCGCGGCGGCGGCAAGACGGGGATCGAGCCTCGGGATGCCGAGGCGCGAGAGGACAAAGAGGACGGTAAAGTCGACGAGGATGGCGGTCGAGAGGCTGAATGCCGAGCTGGCGTCGTCGCTGGTGGAGAAGAGGGCCTTGACCACGTGAGTGTACTTCCAGGCCTGAGTGGCTATTGCCAGGGAGCAGGCGTAGAAACGCTGGGAGGGTGCGTCGATGAAGGAAAGGGGTATTAGTGGCTGGGGGAGGGAGGCGTTGGGTGGTTGCTGCGGTGGTGGTGCCGCTGCCGCTCCGCTCGGGCGGGTCGCCGGGCTGGAGGGAGCTGTGGCGGACATTATGAGGACGGGTTCGGGTGGCTGGTGCGTGGCAGCCGCTGGGTTGTCGGCCGCGGCGGTGCGCCTAGGGCGGCCTGGACCTGCAGTGGCCAGGCTGGCAGGCGACACCGGCGGGCGGGCGAGCAGGCGAGGTGATGCTGTGCTAAGCCCTCGACCTTGATGCACTAGAGGGGGATGTGTGCCGGTGGGCTAGATGACCACTGCAAGTCGCGAAAGCGAGACTGGCAGTCGGAGGCGGGGATGGTGTGGATGGCGAGGGGGGATGTGGTGGTTGCGGGATTGGTGGGAAGACGACAAGGTGGGAAAAAGTTGGGCGCGCGTCACACGGCAGCCAAAAGCGCAGCCAAAAGCGCGCAGCGCAGCGCGGATCCGCGCGGCCTCTTGCAAGGTGGAGGGCACAGAGGGGCGGGCGCACCCAACGTCGACCAACACCTCTTTCTCTCTCTTTCTCTCTCTCTCTCNCNCNTCNCNCNCTCGTCGTCGTCGTCGTCTACGTCGTCCTCGTCGTCGTCGTCGTACTCGTCGTCGTCCGTACCGTACGTCCGTCCGTCGTCCGTACGT
>NW_006920870.1:375817-391253 GCF_000417875.1 Pseudozyma flocculosa PF-1
AAACGAACGACGCGACGCGCGCGACGCGACGCGCGCGCCGCCGTTCGTCGTACGGTAGGAGGGACGGACGACGACGGACGGGCGGCGCACCACCACACACTCTCTCTCTTCTCTCTCTCTCTCTCTCTCTCTCTCTCTCTCTCTCTCTCTCTCTCTCTGCCTGCCCGCCTGCTCGCCTTTCCGCTGCTCTGTACACACGCTCGCTTGCACGCATCGCTCTGCACTCTGGACGCTCGATCTCTGTCTGGATCCCTGCTTGCTTGCTTCGGCGCTGCCCATGGCCTAAAGACCGCCCCGTGGGTCAGACAGCTCAAAGTGGCGCCAGACGTCGTATGCGCCCGGCCGATCAAGGGGCTTGTGCAGCAGCGTCACCCGGTCCACCCTACACACGATGCCCTTGGTCGTCGAGCCGGCGACATCCGCGTCCTGTCCCTCGTCTGATCCGTGGCGCAGCACTTCGTGCGACAGCTCAAACAGCCTCGTTCTCTCCGCGTCGTCCTTGGCCTGCCCCACGCTAATATGCGGCTTGAACGAGGAACGGCTGCGGCCCCGAGAGCCACCTGCCTGGCCGCCTCTGGATCGGCCCTGGTGCTGCCCACGCTTGCCCTTTGCTTGGCCTCGTGCCCTCCTCTCACCTCGATCCGCCTGTGTCACGGGAAGTAGGCAGGCGTGCAGGTCTTGCTGCAGACGCAGGATCGTCTCGTGGCCCTCGACCATGGTGACGGACGACCCTCGCGCGAGACCCATTGCCTGGAAGTCGCGCTCGAGCTCGCCGACAACCTCGTCTTCGCCAGGGGTTGCTGCCGACGGCTGCAGCCGGGTGCGGCCAGGCCGGAGGTGGATGTTGGTGTAGGCCCTCAGCTTGAAGCTCGACACCTGGTCGACTAGGAGGTGATGCTGCTCGTGCTGCCTGCACGCCGTCTCGAGCCGAGATGACAGCTCCGTGAGCGTCTTCGAGATGCCGTCGTCGTCGTTGGCGCTTGCGTCGTCCGGCTCCTGCGCCTTTCCGGCCTCGTCGACGCTCGTGAGGAATTGCTCGTTGCCAGAGATGAAGAAGGGTGGGATGAGGGTGATGTGCGGCAGCCATCTGTCGAAGGCCTGATCGTGGACCCTTCGCACCTCTTGCAGGCGGTCGAATCGAGCTCGGTCCCTGCCAGACGCCGGCTCGACGAGCAGGGCGACGACGACGACGTGGTCCTGTCGCTGGTCACTGGGACCACCCGGTGTCCTAGGGGCGATGCTCTGGTTGTTCGAGGTAGTGCTTGGTTCTGGGGACTGAGCGGCTGACGCCATGGCCGAACTGGTCCTGCTCGCGGCTTGGGCAGGGACGAATGGGCGCAAGAAGTCGAGGATGGCGTAGTCCAGCTGGGCTCGTGGGTCGGACCAAGAGCTGGCATGGAGCTATGGTGGATCAGGGTGTGCGGAGCGTCGAAGATAATTCGACATGCTGCACCGGTCGCTGACGAGAGGCAGTGGTAAGTGGTGGTGGTCGGGCCAAGGGGAGATGAGGCAGGTGGTGGTTGAGAGAGAAGGGCACGACGCTCGCCTGCGCCTGCGCCTGCTCCGCGTGTGGAGGATGCTGCCTGCTTGGCCTGGCCTGCAGATGCACCCCCACGCCAAGAAGCGCTCAAGGGCAGCATGCATCCACGGGCGGACGAGCCAACCAGCGGGTCAGCGCGGGGGTTGGCTTTTGCCCCAGGGGGGGCCACCTGTCCGCGCTTGCTTCCCCGCACTCGTGTACTCACCCTCGCCCTGCCTCCCATCGTCCATCTCGAACGCCGCCACTCTACACTCGCACCAGCCCCAGCTCGAGCAGAGTCACCACCATGTCGGCGCCCAAGATCCTCCTGTGCAGGCGCATGCCCACCGAGCTGCTCCAACAGGCCGAGCAAGCAGGCAAGGTCCAGATCATCGCCCGGCCTCAGGAGGCAGACGAGGGGCCCGCTCCCAGAGACTGGCTGCTCGAGAACCTCAAGGGCGTCGCCGGAGCCATCATCATGCTCAGCGAAAAGGTGAGCAGGCCGAAGCGGCCAGAAGCGAGGAGGAGGGCCACTTCGATGCTGACGCCCCTCGCCCCTGCCTTCGCCGCCGCTGTGCTGTCGCTGCCGATCCAGGTCGATGACGAGTTCCTCGACGCCGCTGGACCTTCGCTCAAGGTCATCTCCACCATGAGCGTCGGCTACGACCACATCGACGTCGCCGCCGTCAAGAAGCGGGGTGTCAGGATCGGTAACAGTGAGTAGCAGCGCAGCACGTCGCCGAGGAGACCGATTTGCTTACCTCGCCATCGCCGTGCTCGCCGCTCCCCCTCTCCCTCTTCAAAATGCTCGCATCTGCGACCGGCAGCGCCCCATGTCCTCGATCAAGCCGTCGCCGAGCTCACGCTGACCTTGGCGCTGATGACGACGCGGCAGATCGCCCACGCTACCCGCGTCGTGAGGGAGGGCGAGTGGTCAAAGAACCCCTGGACGCCCCTCAGCTTCTGCGGCCCTTCGCTCCAGGGCAAGACGATCGGCTTCGTCGGCTTCGGCAACAGTGAGTGCCGCCGCCCAGTCGCCGGAATCCGATCCTGCGTGGCCCCCTGCGAGGTCGATGTCCCGGCAGCGTCGCTGACCTTGCTCACCCCGTCGTCGACGTCGGCCCCCTGCCAGTCTCGCAAAGCCTCGCCCACCTCCTGGTGCCGTTCAGGCCAGCTCGGCTGCTCTACACAACGTCCAAGCCCAAGCCCTTCGACCTCGGGCATCCCGATTTTGCACCGCTCAAGCGCGGCAACTTCCCAATCGACCGGATCGAGGTGACCAACCAGCCCGATGCGCTCGAGCTGGCCGCCCAGTCCGACGTCGTCTTTGTGCTGGCCAGCCTCAACCCGTCCACGAAGCACATGGTCAACGACCAGTTCCTCTCTAGGATGAAGTGAGTAGGCGTGCCATGGCTGGCTGGCTGGCTGGCTGCTGGGAACGACCGCTGACCCCGAGGCCCGACTCTGTCGCCCGACTGCCGCTCCTGATCTGCAGGTCGACCGCCTACATCATCAATGCGTCCCGCGGCCCGCTCATCGACACCGAGGCGCTGGCCCGTGCCATCTCGAACGGCCAGATTGCCGGTGCTGGTCTAGATGTGCTGGAGAACGAGCCGAGTGAGTGCCGCGATGTCGCGCTGCCGCAGCTTCGGACGCCCGTCGAGACCGACCAAAGCATCGCCACGCTGACGCCCCCCGCGGCTATGAAACTGCCCGCCTCCAGACATCCCGGCCACTCACCCGCTGCTTCAGCCCGACTGCGCCGATCGCGTCGTGCTGCTGCCCCATATCGGAAGCGCCACCAACGAGGCGCGGGTCGCCATGGCCGACCTCACCGTCAACAACCTGCTCGGCGCCCTCGGTCTGCGGGCCGAGGCGGGCAAGGAGAATGAAATGGACGCCGAGGTGTAGGTGGGCGATACGGCGTGGAAAGGTGTCGGCACGTTGATCGGTGCTATGAGGTGCGCGGCTTAGCGTCGCTAGATGTCGTGCAGATAGACGTCGTTTTCCAAGCGAGCTGCTTCCCTCGAAGCGCAAGATGGCCATGAAATCCCCCTCGCTTGCCTAAAAAGGGCTGCGGGCTGCGTTACTGGAGGATGAGCAGCGTGGCTGTCGTCCTGTGTGCGGCATCGGAGCATCGGATCAGCGTCATGCAACGGCGGGATGGCCGTGTGCCGGGACTGTATGCCTCGGTCCGGCTCCGGCAGGTCGCGCTCTCGACGGCAGAGCAGCGGCGACGCGATCAGAGAGGTGATGTCGAGGTGGGTGTCGGTGCGAGATGCCTAGATGGCGGTCGTGATGGAAGCAGCGGCAAGTGGCGGCCAGACGAGCCGCTTGCCGGCCTCTTTGTGGGGCGCCCGAAAAAGGCCACGTCGGCCGGGTGGGGCAGGTCGAGGCGAAAAAATGAAGACGTGCACCAATACAGGAAGGAGAGCAGCAGGCGGAACCACGCAGTTGAATTCAGCAGGCGAGCGCTTGTATTCAGCTCTGCCTGGACCAGGCTCGAGCCTTCGAAGCCCCGGATGCGGGCCCTGCCCCCGCTTCTCCAGGCTTCCGCGTCAGAGTCTGTCCGGAGGCACGCACGGCCGTAACGTAGGCTTGCCAGCGAAGGCCTGCACGTGCGCGACAGCTTGGCGGGCGGTGGTGGTCGCGTGGAGAGGCCGGAGGAGATGGTACGCCAGCCGTACGCCCGGTGAGCGCAAGCAAGAGAGCACACACGCGCGCGTGCGTTCACGAGTGCGTGGCCAGCTAGCAGAACACGGCTCGAGGCCGGCGGCGGGATCCCAGGCAGGCAGGCGGGCAGGTAGGAGGATCGGGACAGGCCGAGGGGCGCGGAAGCAGCCGACGCAGATGCCACGCGAGCCCTCACTCAAACGTACGGGCAGATCGAGCAGATCGACGCGACGAGTTCGACGCACCTTCGGGAAGTCACAGCGCGAGCCTGCTTATTGCTGCCTGCCCGTTCTTGGCCGGCTCGGAATGCCCAGCCTGACGGCCGCCTGGGGTCGCGATCGGGGTCGGCGTCCCGAACGCTGTCGCCGGCGAAGAAGCAGAAAAACAGAAGCAAGAGGCCGGCGGCTTTCCCGGTGGTCGGCTGCTGGTCAGAGGCAAAAAGAAGGCACGCAGGCAAACAGGCCGGCAGACACGACGCCCTGCACGCCAAACAGCGCCGGCCCGACGCTGTCATCCGGCAATCAAATAATCTAGGCTGCTTGCGTGTCTCTCGCGTGTCCCGAGGACCGATGCATATGGGCCCGTCTGCTGCTCTGGAAAGGCGAGGGTGGTCAGCGAGCTCTACATGGTGGTGCGGGAACCAGTCGCAATCTCGTCAAGTCTGTTTCTGGGCCTGTGGAAGGGGGCGCGAGAAATGGTGGGTTTTACCCTCGTCCCGTCGTCCCGCCGCCCCTCTTTGGCCGATCTCGGCGTCCGTATCTGCACAAGCT
Organism: Pseudozyma flocculosa PF-1; assembly: GCF_000417875.1. Taxonomy (NCBI): domain Eukaryota; kingdom Fungi; phylum Basidiomycota; class Ustilaginomycetes; order Ustilaginales; family Ustilaginaceae; genus Pseudozyma; species Pseudozyma flocculosa. The sequence continues at coordinate 380,780 of NW_006920870.1, forward strand.
CGTGAACCTTGGATGGAGATGGCTATGCCGCGTTACTTTGACTGAGAGGAAGAAAGGTGAAGACCGAAACGCTACTCGTACAGGATATTGACAATGACGGCTTGGCTGGTGATGCACGCGGTACAGCGGGGCTCGACGAGGATCGTCTGCGTCTCGTCGATGAGGATCGCCGGACCTTGGATCGCCCGACCCGGTCGGCAGGATCGCAGAGGCACGATGGGCGTCTCGAGCCTCCCGTGCTCGTCAAAGTAGACTTTGCGTGTCGTCTCGACCTCCTCCTCCTCCTTCTCGCCCTCCTGATTCGCCCCATCGCTAGGTCTCGCGGTCGACGCCGACTTCGACGAAGCCGAGCGAGAACCAGACTCAAACAGACGCCGGTACTCGGCCAGCGTGCTCTCGCCGAGCGCGTCAAAGCTCTTGCCCACCCCGCGCACGCGCACGTCGTCGACGACAATGTCCTTGCCCTCGAGCACGAAGCCAAACTCGGTGCGGTACTTTTCCACAAACACCCGCTCAAACTCCCAGCTGCCGTCCTGCGGCTCGAGCGTCATGAGGGCCGTATCTGTGCCGTCGTAGCGCAGGTTGAGGAGCACCTCGAGGCGGATCCGCGCGTCCTCGAAGCCCTGCTGCCGCAGCTCGCCGTGCACCTTTTCCTTGAGCGCCTCGACCCGCTTCCGGATGCGCTGGCCCGACGACGAGCCGGGTCCGGACCACACCTCGGACGACGGCTCCTGCTCCTCAAAGACGCGGTCCGCCAGCGCCATGCCGTAGGCCGAGAGGATGGACGAGTAGCGGTGCACGATGACGGTGCGGATGCCCAGGCTGCGCGCCAGCGAGGCGGCGTGCTGGCCGCCGGCACCGCCAAAGCAGGCGAGGATGTGCTTCGAGGCAGAGTAGCCGCGCGCCTCGGTCAGCGACCGAATCGGCCGGCACATGGTCTCGTTGGCGATGCGGATGAAGCCCTGGGCGACCTGGTCGACGCTCAGCTGCTGGCCGGTCTCGGCGTTGATCTGCCGCGTAAGCTCCTCAAACGCGCGCGTGCTTCCCTCGACGTCGAGGCCCTGGTCCTCGTTGGGTCCAAAGATCTTTGGGAACATCTCGACCGCCAGCCTGCCGGTGACGAGGTTAGCGTCGGTGATGGCGAGCGGGCCGCCTTTGCGGTAGCACGTGGGTCCCGGATGCGCGGATGCCGACTCTGGCCCGACGGCGAAGAGGCCGTTGCGGAAAAAGAGGCGCGAGGAGCCGCCCGAGGCGACGGTGTTGACGTCGAGCTGCGGGCTCTGGATCGTGATGCCGTCGAGCACCGTCTCAAACACCTGCTCGTAGGCGCCGGCGTAGCGCGAGACGTCCGTCGAGGTGCCGCCCATGTCGAGGCCAATGATGGGTCTCCCGTCTTGGGAGTCGTACGAGGTGAGGGCCATGCCGACGACGCCGCCGGCGGGGCCCGAGATGATCGACTTGAGGCCGCTGAAGTGGTCGACCGAGGTGAGGCCGCCGTCGGACATCATGAACTCGACCTTGGTGCCGGCGCTGCCGTCGCGGAGGCTGTCGTCGAAGCCGGAAAAGAAGCTGTCGATGTAGGCCTGGAGAACGGGGGTGAGGTAGGCGTCTGCGGTCGACGAGGTGGCGCGGGGCACCATCTTGATCATGGGCATCAGCTCTGCGCTGCAGCTGACGGTGGTGTAGCCGATCTCCTTTGCGATGCGCTTGACGATCTGCTCGTGTTGGGGGAAGGTGTAGCTGTGGATGAAGACGACGGCGAGCGAGCGGTAGCCGTGATCGTGGTAGAGGGCGCTGAGCTGCCTCTGGATCAGCTCCTCGTCCGGGCGCTTGAGGATGGCGACGGCCTCGCCCGAGACGCCGCGGACGATCTCGGCATCGGCGGTGGCGTTGCCGTGGGCATCGTAGGCGCGGGGCGGCAGGTCGGTGCCGCTGTAGGGGCGTTGGATGGAATGGCGATGGTGTTGGTCGTCACCGTCACTGTCGCCGCGCGGCGGCTGCTCTGCAAACTGGACCGCGTTCTGCCTTGCGTTTGGGTCCGACGTGTACCCGACGAGGGTGACGCGCTCGTCGACCTCGAGGACGCCCGAGTAGAGGACCTCGGGTTTGCGGATGGCGAGGTCAAAGATGGCCGGCCTGGACTGGTTGCCGATCTGGACGAGGTCCTTGAAGCCCTTTGTGATTACGAGTGCGTGCCTCTCGCCCTTGCGCTCGAGGAGGGCGTTTGTGGCGACGGTGGTGGAGAGGCGGATGTAGTCGATGCGGGAGGTGTCGATCTTTTGGCCGCGCGGGATGGACTGTCCAAATGCGGCCTCGAGGATGCGGCGTACTCCCTCGCGGGGGGCGTCCTTGTAGTTTGCGGGGTCGTGGGAGAGGAGCTTGATGACAATGTCGCGCGCGGGCTGGTCGGGATGGGAGGAGGGGAGGCGTCCGAGGCAGTCGGTGAAGGTGCCGCCTCGATCGATTGCGATCTGCAGTCGCGGCTGCTGTGTCATGGCAGGCGAGCGATAAAGGGGGGGGAGGCCAGATGGACGGGTGATGATAGAGACGGGATATGTGGGAAGGATGGACGTGCTTGGATAGTCGGAGGCCCCGAGCAAAGAGGGCGACGAGGGGGCAAAGGCCCTTTCTTGACCAACTCTGGGCTGCGTCCACCGGCCAGAGGGCCGCTCAAGACGCCGACCAGGGTGGATTGCTGGCCAGGCGGCGAGACCAGCAGGGCAGGCATGGGGCCATCGGGGCCGGGGCTGAGGAGCTGCATCGGCCCAGCGCAGACAGGCGCCGCCTTTCAGCGTGATCGGCTCAAAGCCCTGGGGTTGGCAACATGAAAATGGGATTCTAGATGGAGATCAAGAAACGGAATCTCGAGCCAAGATGCAAGCCAGAGTGCCCGCGGGTGCCCGCGGGTGCCCCGTGCTCGTGCCAGCTGGCTGGGTTGGCCTGGCATGGCGGGCTCTCCCTTGAAGTGCGCAACGAGCCAGGCTCAAGCCAGGGCCAGGGCCAGGGCCACAGGCAACCTAACTTCGCCAACCGGCTGGCCACCGCGCATCCTCACTTCTTCCAGCCATCTGCCTTTGCGTTGCTCCCCCTCACCCATCCCTCCTCTGCCTCCGTGACGACGCCGCCGTTCCTCCATCTCAATCACCTATCCATCCCCTCCTGCCATCGCCGCGCTGGACTGCACCACCGCACCATCTCGCCTAGACATCCTTCGCCATCGCGCGCGCGCGCCCTCTCCCTCTCTCTCCACGCCTACTCGACCCCCTCCTGCGCCCCGCTTGCCTCGCTGCACATCCACACTCCCTCTGCCATTCATTCGGCCGCCCTGTCCTCGCTCCCTGATCATCGCCTGTACATCACCTCCTTCAAGTGACCGCCCGCCATGATCCGCGGACTGCAGGCCTACCTCCACGACTGCGGCCTCATCCAGTCGTGCCCGCTCACCGCCCTCAAGGACACCCGCCTCGGCATCGACGTATCCTACTACCTAAAGCAGATCCTATCCGCGCCATCTTCTTCGGAACCCCTCGTCGCGGCCCTCGGCGGCCAGCCCCTCGCCATCATCTCCCACATCGAGCGAGACCTCCGCTCCCTCGAACGCCTCGCCATCCGCCCCGTCTTTGTCCTCAACGGCCTCTCGCCCAACAAAAAGTCGAGGCCCTTCAGCTACGACGACCCAAGGCCAAAGCAGAGGCAGAGGGCATGGGAGGCCTACGAGAGCGGCAACGTCGACCTCGCAGATCAGATCCTCAGCACCAGCAACAGCCTCCACTACCCGGACCTCTACCGCGCCATCCTCCGCGCCTTCCGCCACCGCAACGTCGAGTTCCTCGTAGCACCTTACCTCGCATCCGGACAGGTGCGTCGCCCGCCGCGTCGCCACAGCCTCGCCTCGTTCGCTCGCCCAGCCCTGCTCACCTGCCCCTTTGCCCCCTCCCCGCCGTCTGACTCTCCTTCGCCCTGACGCCAGCTCGTCTCCCTAGAACGCCACTCCAAGGGCTACGTCCACTCCATGTACGGCTCCAGCGAGCTCCTCCTCTTTGACCGCGTCGACAAGGTCATCACCAACCTCAACCTCCAGGACGGCACCTTTCAATACGTCTCGAAGCAGTCGATCATGAACGAGCTCCGCTGCTCCGAGGAGCACTTCCTCGACGTCGGCCTCCTCGCCGGCTCCGACCTCTGCGCAACGTTTCCTGCCCTCCAGGACGGCTCCCTCGGACCGCCGCCACCCCACGCCGGCGCGCCGCCAAACATCCGGCAGCTCAGCGACCTCGTCAGGCAGTACCGCAACGGCTACACGCTCTGCATGGCCTTTGAGCAGCACCCGGGGGTGCTCAAGGCGGCCTACGTCGACCAGTTTTGCCGCGCAAGGACCATGGTCAAGTTCTGCCTGGTCCTGTCGGCCGAGGAGGGCCGGGTGCTGCCCCTGCCGCTGGCGACGCCACCACCGCCGCTGCCGGCCAACCCACATCATGTTGGCGTCAACGGGGCGGGCCCGGCAGCGGGGGGCGGGCCCATGAGCGCGGCGACGGGCGGCGCGCCCATCCTGACGGCGGCCGATGTGCCGGTCGACCTGCACGACGTCTTTTCCCACCGCCTTCCCGACGAGGTCTTTCTCCACCTCTCGCGCGGCTTGATTGGCATCAGCGTCGTGTCGAACCTGACGAGCGGCTTCGTCATCGAGGTGCCGCCGCTCGACAACGGCGAGACCGAGGACTACCGGCGCTACGTCCGCGAGAATCTGACCGAAACGCCGCAGAGCCCGCGGTGCGTGTCGATCGCGCTCGCGTGCTCTGCCCTCAACGGCTTCTGGAGCTCGCGCAAGACGTCGGCCGTCTACTATTTCCAGCCCTCGGTCGACCACGTCATCCCGCACGACTCGGCGGCGACGCTGCAGCTCATCAACCGCGTCAACCAGTGGAACGTCCCCGTGCGCTTTGTCGAAGAGGAGCTGCGCCGCCAGAACTCGAGCACCATCGACATTGCCCTGTGCCTGGGCGCGACCACGTCCGACGCCCTGGCCAACCGGACCAAGACGGGCCGCGTCCGACTCGCCGACGGCGCCCTGTCGCAGGTGGAGAAGAAGGACGAGATTGTGGCCAACGTCATCTGGCGCATGCTCGAGCTGCGCGGCTTCCTCAACCACGCCCACCTCCACACCCCCTACGCGCGCGCGTGCCACCTGGCGCTCAAGCGGGCCAGGCTCAACGACAAGCTGCAGGAGCCCCTCTACCTGGCCCTCGAGCTGATCCGCGGCGGCGCCCTGCACGCCAACTACTACGGCAACCGCGCCTACAGCGGCGGGCCGTCGTTTGGCACGCCCGACGAAAAGCAACACATGCTGCTGGTGATGCGCACGCTGAGCACGCTGCCGATGCAGTTCAAGCCGCAGAACTGGACGGCGCCGCTGAGCCGGGAGCTGCTCGTCTTCAACTCGTTCCTCAAGGCCACGGCGAGGGCGATGCGCAACCTGGTCGAGATGATCGCCATGTCGATGCTGTTGCGGGGCGACGCGAGGCGGTCGAGGGACGACTACCTCGACATCTCCCTCAGCCTGCCGTTCCAGCACGACACCAACACCGGGCTGGGCATCGTCGTCAAGTGCTACCTCGACGCGCTCCTCACCTTCCTCGGCGGTCCCGTCACCGACGCGCAGACCGACGACGAGGCCGTCAAGGACGCCAAGGCGAGCGTCATCGAGATGCTCGTCGAGACGTTTGGCAACGTCAAGGACATCAAGTACGAGCTGGCAAGAGGGTTCCGGTTCTGGGATGCGGTACGTCGTCGCCGCCGCCTCCTGCTGGCCAGCACTGGGACTCGTGTTGATCGATCGGTGCTGGTGCTGATGCTGATGCTGATCCTGAAACCTCCCCCATTCCTCTGTTTCGCCGGACCTGGCCGGCACGACAGCTGTTGGTGGCAGTCGGGACGCTCAAGACTGAAAACGCCATCTCGCCCGAGGTGGCGCAGCACTTTGAAGCGGCGGACAAGTGGCTGCAACCGATGGCAAAGATGGTCTGAACGACGGCGGGCGGACAGTCGAGGGCGGAACGGGGCAGCATCGGGCGCCGGCAAGGTCCGAGGACGGTGGCGAGCGTCGGTCCGGCTGTACGTGTGCTGTGCGATGGCGGAATCCGGCGCGAGGCGCGATGTCAGAAGAAGATGCAACGGCGAGGAGTGATGGGCTGCGGTGCCGCAAAGCGGGGATGTGATGTGGCCTCTCTGTGTGGCTGAAGTCGAGGCAAACATGTTGTTGAGACGGCCTCGACGCCCCCTTTTTGGGGCCCGGGTGGGCGCTGCTATGCTGTTGTGCCGGCATCGCCGGTGTCTCTGTCCTGGGTCGCCGTTGGACCGCCGTCGCCCGCACCACCAGCCTGGCCTGCCTCGTCGGGCCCATCCGTTCTCCAATTGCCGCCGCCTCCTGTTCCACTGTTGCCCTCGCCCTCGCCGTCGCCCTCGCCGCCCCTGTTGGAGGATCTCCAGTCTCCGCCGCTCTGAGCCTTTCTCCAGTCTCCGCCTCCCTCGACGACGAGGTCACCTTCGACCTCTTCCTGCATCTTGAGGCGGTCCTTCCAGCCGAGCTTGCTGAGCTTCTCCTCCTGGCGCTTTTTGCGGTTCTCGACCGAGAGCTGGTGGTGCAGCTCGCGCACGAGGGGCGGCGAGGCGTAGCGGAGGTGCATAAAGTTGCAGAAGCCGCCGCGGTTGCACTCGTCGGTCTCGTTTTGGCGGCAGCACGCCTCGCGGAAGTCGGTGACGGGGCTGAGTTCGGCAAAGAGCGGGCGGCCGTCGTACCAGCGCTGGTTGAGGGCGTCGACGGCGCGCTGCGCCTCTTCCTCCCACTCGTAGCGCGCGTACACGTTGCCGATGAGGTGGTCGCCGACGTTGTCGCACACGTGCATCTCGACGAGCTTGCCGTACCGCGCCAGCTCGACGAACCAGTCGGTGAAGAACTCGTCAAAGCCGCGCTGCAGCTCGTCGCGCGACTTGGCCGCCTTGACCTCGTCCGGGATCGACGGGTCGTGCAGCGGGTTGCGGTACACGTTCGAAATGAGGATCGTCTGCGAAAACGGAGGCTTGGTGTGCTTTCGCGAGCACCGCGGCCCGTGCCGACACGCGCCGATCTTGTAGTAGAACGAACAGTTGACCTTGTCCTGCTCCGTGCCGTAGATCGAGGCCAGGTAGGACGCCATCGTGGGCGAGGGTATGCGTCGTTGAGCGAGCGAGCCGGAGCGGAGTGTAGCAAGTGGCGTTCAGGTGACGGGCGACGAGCGGGCGTGAGGATGGAGGGCTAGGCGGCGAGGGCAAGAGTCAGGGCCAGGGCGAGAGCGAGGGAAAGCGAGAATGGGCGGGACCGCGAGTGAGGCAAGAGGACCGCAAGAGGGGATGCCAGAGTGCGCAGGGGGCGATGAAGACGAAGATGGCGAGCGATAGCGGCCGTGTGGAAGAGCCAAGGCTACAGACTCGAGAAGAAGAGGGAAGGGGCAGCGCAGAAGGCGAGGTGGCGGTGGTGGTGGTGGTGGTGGTGTGGAGAGAACCAGAGGGCCAGAGCAGCAGGTCAGTTTCCGAGGCGACCCTGAACGTTCCCGGAAAACGGGACTGGGGCGCGGAAGAAAGGCAGCGAAAACACCAAGCCCGCGCCAGGCCAGCCTGGGCCAGGACCCGCAACCGCAACCGCAACCCTTCGCCCGCTGGCCCTCTGCTATACCCACTCCTTATCTGCCCAACCACGCTCGCAGGCCTCAACAGGGTACGGGCAAGAGACGAGTTGAAATGTGGCACTCAGACCTCGACAGCGAGCCCCGGCAGGACTAGGCCAGGCTGTGGAGGAACACGACGTATGCGATACAGGCAGTCGAAGATGGAAGAAGATGGAAGAGAAAAGGAGTCTCCTCGTCACGGCGCGTTCTCGAGACGAAGGGCCCGCGTGTCCAACGATGTCGTGATGTCCTCGCTCGGCCTGTCCCTTCCCCTGGTGGTGGTGACGGACACCGTCACACCTGTGCGTGCCACCTTTGGCCTTCCTTGACACGAATCCCCTTGAGCTTGCGAGGTCCCAGTGATGAACAGTGCAAGGCGAGCAGGCTTCCCCTCGATCGCGAGGCCGGCGGATCGCCTGCAGGGCGCTGCGTCCCACGACGACGATGGTCACGATCATGCTGTGCCGTTGGATGCGGCCGCTCCACCCTCGCCGGCGCCCTTGCCCTTGTCGCCCTCGGTGTGCAGCCGGACGCAAAAGACGGTCGTGTCGCCGATGAAGACGATCTGGTTGCGGCTGGCGGCCACCGACTCCCACACCGGGTTGCGCTGCACAGGTGGCGGCCGCGGTGCCGGTTGCGAAAACGCGTAGGGCATCGCTGGAGGCCTTGCGGGAAAGCCGGGACGCGGCAGAGCCATCTGGCCCTGCGGTGTGCCCGGCTGCGACATCGGAACGCCGAATGGCGGGCCGGATCCCGGCGGCAGCTGCGGCGGGGGCGGGGGCGATGGTCGCCCGTTGTAAAGGGGCACGCCGCCAGGAGCACCAGGAGGCAGGCCCATCGGCGGGCCGGGACCACCACCAGCACCAGCAACAGGCCCGGGAAATCCGGGTCGAACGCCAGGGAAGGCTCCATACGGGGGCTGCATCGGCTGGATGGGCCTACCGTACGGACCGACAATCATGCTGCCAAACGGCGGCGGCGGCGGCGGATGCAGGGCGGCAGCGGCGGCGGCGGCAGCCATGGCCGAGGCGTTCTGCTGGCTCAGCGTGGGTGCCGGCGGGGGTATGTCGGCGAACAGGCACCGCAGGTTGACCCCGGTGATGACCTGGTGCAGCGCCCCCGTCTCGACGTGGCGGACCTCGACAAAGTTGGGCTCAAACGCCAGCACATAGGGGTGGTGGTAGGCGAACGAGGTCGGGTTGCCCTCCCAGTGGATGATCCAGTTGCCCTTGGCGCGCCATCCGTTCTTGTTGACGTAAAAGGCGAACTCGTCGTAGCACAGCAGGAACTCGCCCGTGATGCGGTAGATGGCGATCGGCTTGACGGTTTCCTTGCGGTGCACAAAGTCGAGCGACGAGTCGGCCGGGTCGAGCAGGCCCTGGGTGTCGAGCGTCTCGAGGTCGACGATCTCGAAGCCCTTTGTGCAGCCGACGCAGAGCTTCGACTTGAGGAAGTGGATCGAGCTCGACTCGGTCGGGATGTAGAACTCCTTGAAGACGCGCAGCGACTCCTGCCCGCCCTGCAGCAGCTTGCGGAACGTGGGCTGCTTCTTGCCCCGCACGTTCTGCTCGATCGGCTCCAGCGTCTTGATCGTCGACGAGAGCGAGCTCGACTTGACGACGCAGACCAGCGTGCGGTTGAGGCAGATGCCCGCGCGGAAGAAGGACGTGTGCGACGAGATCCGCCGGCCGCGCTTGAGGGAGCCCATCGGGTCCGATGGGTCGAGCGCATCGAGGGTAAACGTGTGGACCGACCGCTCGGCGAGCACGATGAGGATCTGGTACTCTTCCAGTACGTCGACCTGGGTGACGCCTGGCAGCGGCAGGACCTTGGTCGGTGGTCTTGCCTTTTCGCGCAGGTCCGAAAGGTAGACGCCGTCGTCGGTGCCGTAGATGATCCTGCGGCCAAAGTCGAACGGGACCGAGCAGTTGACGCGGTTCGGGCCCAGGAAGAAGCCTTCGGACAGCGTGATGGTGTCAAAGATGTTGGAGCGCTGGCGCAGGATGTCCTGGCGCGACTCGATGTGCTCAAACCACTTGCGCCGGCTCACAAACGTGCTGGCCCACAGCGTCATCGAGTAGCCCTTCTTGCCGAGGTAGGTGAAGGTGAGCGCGTAGCCCGTCTTGGCGTCTTGCTTGGGCGCCGCGGAGCCGGGGGCGCCGGTCGGCCGCGTGCCCGTCGATGTCTTGGACATGACCGACTTGGGCCGCGTGGAGCTGCCCTTGCCCGTCGGCACCTCGTCATAGACGGTGACGATGAGCAGCTCCAGCGGGATGGGCTTGCGGTAGACCTTGAATAGCTCGTGCTTGTTGACCGTCTTGGGCTTGACCATGAGCAGGGCGTGGTCAAACAGGAACACCTGCAGCTCGGCGCTCTCGCTCTGCGTGCCGCCGCGCCGCTTGAGCGGCCCTTTGAAGACCAGCTCGCGCTGCTCGTCGCGCAGCCGCAAATCGACCGCCTCGCCCTGCTTGAAGACGAGCTGCTGGTCGAGTTGCGCCAGGTTGAAGCGGTTCTCGCTCTTGCCCGTCTCGACGTTGACCTTGGTAAGGAACTCTTTGACGATCTTGATCACACGCGGGAGCGCCTGCTTGTCGGGGTTGTCATCGGCGGTGTACTTGACCACCTGTTCCAGCAGCAGCGGATATCGTGCCAGACGGGTCGTCGGCTTGGTCAGGTAGCCGTTGAGCTCGAGCTTGCGCGATTGCGGCAGCCTCTCGGTTTCCTGGCAATGGCGTCGACGCGCGAGACAGAGAGAGAGAGAAAGAGAGAGAGAT
>NW_006920870.1:391343-502194 GCF_000417875.1 Pseudozyma flocculosa PF-1
AGAGAGAGAGAGAGAGAGAGAGAGAGAGAGAGAGAGAGAGAGAGACGAGCGATCGCACCACGGAGCGGAGGTAATCGGGGCATCGGGTCAGCAACGGAGGCCCCGGCACACTGGTCATCCAAGCGCAGTCGATCCGGGCGCGAGGCGGTCTGCTCACATCGACAAACTTAGCGAAGGCCGGATTCGACGACTTCTCCTTCTCGAACTCGTACTTGCCGTACAGCTGGTGCGCTCCGTACTTGACGAACGGCTGGAAGTGCGGCACCATCTCGAGGAGGATGTCGCCGATGCGGTCGACGACGGCCGCTTGCTTTTGCCGCTTGTTGAGCAGCTCCGACATCTTGGCGTTGACCGCGTGGATCTCGAGCACGTTCCAAAACACCTGCGTCACAAAGTCGTCGCGGCGTTCCTCGGGGACAATGTCCTGCGATCGAAGCGGCTTGATCCACTGGTCGCGCAGGTACTCGAGGTCGGCGACAAAGTCGCGCTCGGTGTACATGACCTCGTTGATGGCCTCTTGCCGTTTGCGCTCCGTGTCCGAGGTGCTGTCGAAGACGTCCTTTGACACCGACTCGGCCCAGAGTGCGCCGCGCTCGACCGGCTCGCCCAGGCTCTCCTTGCTCATCGTCCTCTTGAGGCCCGGCTGCGGCTTCATGTTGAGCCTCGCTTGCTGCTCGAGCCGCCTCGGGCAGGCTATGCTGTAGCAGAGCCGGTCGCGCGTGCACGTCGGACTGTAGCAGTCGGTGAGCAGGGTAAACACACCTGTGGGCAGGGCGTCGTCGTCTTCGTCGACGACATTGTCGCTTCCGATGCCCCCGGTGGGCCCACCCTGGCCCTTGGCATTGTCGTAGAGGCCGTAATGGGTCGATGTGGCCGGCGTGACGCTATCCGGAGACCGCATCGATGACGCTGCAGTGGGTCGACTCGACGACATCGACGAGATCGAGGCAGCGGGATTGAGGCTGGTCGTCGAATTGTCCCGCGTGACGGCGCGGGTTGTCGAGATCCGCCCGCTCTGCACGGAGCCTCTCTCCCCAGCCTCGTCAAAGCCGTTCCTCTCGCCGCCGCCGCCGCCGCCGCCGCCACCGAATCCTGACGTCGGCACCCTAACCTTGAACTGGTAGATCTCGTTGGGCGAGTCGCGCAGCCGGTGGTCGTAGGTGACGTCGTGGAAGAACTTCTGTGCATCGAGCGCCCGACCCAGCAGCAACGCCAGGTTGCGGTCGGTGGTCTTGATGATGTAGGCGATCCGATCGACGGCTTCCCTGCCGTCAAAGGCGTCGCTGTAGGTAAGGCCGTCCTTGGCCCTCTCGGACAGAGTGACTCGGGAGCGGAACGCCTCGGCCACCTTTGACAGCAGGGCCGGGTAGACGAGAGGCCCTCGGCGACTGGACGAGCTTGGTGCCGCCTTGACGCCATTGACGCTTCCCTGAGGCGACACGGGCGTCGGCAGGATGGACGGGCGAGAGGCGGCCTGCCCGAACGACATGGACCGCTGATCCGCACGGCCCATACTGCCGGCGCCCTTGGCCAGGTCGGTGGGCTCGTGGCGCCCTCCGAGCGGGTTCACCATGCCAGGGGCGTAGGCAGCCTGTGCTGCCTGTGTCGCACTCGAGGCGGTCCGCATCCTGGCCGGGCGCTCCCAGCCACTCCCGCCGAGATTGCCGTATGGGCCGAGGGGCGCAAAGGCAGCGCCGACCCCACCGGCGCCAGCTCCTCCTCCCTGACCGCCCAAGAAGCCGCTTCCGTTGGTGTGGGGCAGATGGACGCTGGACGTTGAAATGGGCTGGAAGTTCCTCGATGCGCTTTGGTTGCCGGGGAGCGTATAGATCGAGTTCGAGATCGACTGGCGATCAGACTCGAACGAGCCTCTCCGCCGGCCGTCGCCATAGATGGAAGACGCCGCTGACCGCTGGCCCAGCAGGTTGTCGTAGAAGCCTGCCGGTGCAAGTTGGGGGAAGGGGGGCGATGCAGCAGGCCGCGACGTGGACGATTCAACGACTGTCGCAAACGACTCCGGGACGTCCGGTCCACCGGAGAGAGCCAAGGCTCTGCTCGAGACAACAAGAGACGGACTCACCTTGCGAGTAATCGACCTGATCAAGGCCGCTGGTGGGCACCTCTTCGGGTCCTCTGCCGCCACTCGGTCCCGGTCTCGACCCTGCAGAAACGTCTCGTTCCGCGGCATTGCCGACAGCAGATGCGCCGAAGCTGTCGAGCCGCCGCGAGCTCCTCGAGGCGGGGCTTGTCGGCGTGGGCGCGTCCTCGGCAGTTGCGCCAAACCAGTACTCGGACTTGTCGTCATCCTGATCGTCGCGAGCCAGCTCGATGCTTGGGAGGCGGGGCGGCGGCCGCTGTGCGGCGGGCTCCGCGATGCCCATACGGCCGACGGATGCGCTCATCAGGTCGATGCTGGGACCTCGGCCTATCGAAGCCATCGAGGGAAAGTCGTGCTTTGCGGGGCCGTGGTCCGCGTAGGTCGATCCACGCGGCGAGTGGCTGTTGGGGTTGGAGTACCCGCCAGGTGCCACCGGCCCCGCTCCAGATCCGCCGGGCGTGGCCCCATTGCCGTTGCCGAGGTTGCCGACACTTGTGCTACCGCCGCCGTTCATGTAGTGGCTCGCATAGGCGCTGGCGGGTGTGATGCCGGGAGTCGAGGAGCGGTAGGCATCGGCCGCGCTGCCGAGGCCGTTGCCGTAGGCAGAGTAGCTGGCCATCGACATGCGCGGATCGGATCCGGTGGTGGATGGGACGGTACTGACCCTCCGGTCGCCGGCCATGCTGTCGCGATGATAGCTGCTATCGCCGGACGAAACGATCGAAGGCGCGTAGTTCCCTGTGCCGCCTCCGGTTCCACCGCCGTAATACGGAGGCATGCCGTGATGATGCTGCTGCTGCTGCTGTTGGGGCGGCGCGGAAGCCGCCGTCATCGGACCGCCGTCGGGATAGCCCTGCCCAAATCCAGCTGGGTAGCCCATCATGCCCGCGGTCCATCTCTGGTTGTTGGTCGCGGCATAATTGGCCGGCGGAGGCCGATAACCTGCGTGGGGGCCCGTCGGCGGTCCCGAGGGAGGTTGTGGTCCCTTTGGCTTGGCGGTCGGGCGGCCGAAGATGCTCTCGTAGGCCATCGTCCGCTTGTCGGGCGGAATACCCTGATGCGCGCCTGGCCCCGACATGGCGGTGGCGAGAAGTGAGTCGGCGAGCTGGTGAGGGCCTCGGGAGGGGCAGCCACCTCCGGATTGCAAGGGAGCGACGGGTCGGTTAAAGAAGGCGGGAAAGAGTCGGGCTTGGGCACGTCGTGAGCGAGATGCCGCGAGCTTGCAGTCGTCAAAGGAAGGTCGTTATGCAGTTTGATACGGATCCACCTCAAAGCTATGCCTCGGCGACTACGTTCATCGAGATAGGAAGCCGTTGCGTGATCGGGTGTCGTGATTTGTCGTCAAGAGCACGGGCCGGCGCCGTCCGTTGCGAGGTGCCGGTAGCTGTAGCCGTCAAGATCGATGCAGGGTCAGGCAGTCGGAGCTGATGGAACGCGATGCTGTAGGGCAGGATACAGCCGTCAGCAGATGGTTGGGCGGCGTTGGGCTGCAGACCGAGCAGATGAGCGGAGAGGAGTCGGGCTGCCGGCGCTCCAAAGTAGGTGGCAGTGAAGGGCCTTCCAAGGAGGGGAGAGGAGAGGAGGGTCGGTTCCTCTTGATTAGTCCTGTCGCCGGACGAGGTGCCTTGCGGGATGCGGTCGCAGGGCAAGAGTCGAAGGCAGCAGGCTGAGAGATTGGATTGATCGGGCTATGTCGAAAGGCTGGATCTGCCCATCCCAATCTCCAGACCGGGCGAGACGACTCGAAGCTGGCAGAGGAGGGGTTTTCACGGTCCCGACCTGCAAGCGTGTAGACCGTAGAGCGGATGTGAGCTTGGGGAAGGTGACCAAGTCCGGGTTGCTGGCGAAGGCGGGCGGCGGAGGCGGGGGCAGATGCGCTTTGAAACGGGTGAAAACGAGACGTCGAAAGTCGCAGAAGGCCACTTTTTCGGTGGGAGGAGGGGTGGTTGGAGTGTGCAATGGCTCGACGAGGGAGAAGAGGGTCGCGCTGGGAGCTTAAGACGAGATGTCACCACGAAGGTGGGCAGGGGAGCGAGACGAGTCGGGCGATGGGATGGAGGAACGGGTCGGGTCGCAGGGCTCGGCAATCGACGATGAGAAAGAGGAAGGTTCGAGGGTGAAGGAAGTGGGCAGAGGTGGCGAGAAGGTGTGGAAAGAGAGGAGGCCGAGATGGGGGCGAAGGATGACGACCAAGAGTTGGGCAATGCTGCTGCTGTGGTGGGGAGGGCGAGCTGGCCGAGCCTCGCTCTCGACGGCGAGGTTGGGGTTGCGGTGCGGTGTGGTGTGGTGAGCTGTGCTGCGCTGCGCTGCGCTGTGCTGTGTCTGTGTGCTGTGCGGTGCCGCTGCGCGGTGCCGTTGGCCTGCCTGTCTGTCTGCCTGTCTGCCTGTCTGCCTGTCTGCCTGCCAGACTCTAACTGGCTGCTTGCTTTGGGTGCTGCTCGCTCTGCCTGGCCGGCCTGACTGCCCCTCGTGCACGCCAGACGACGACGGGCCGACGGAGAGCGAGCCAGCCAGCCAGCCCGCCCGCCAGCCCGCCCGCGACCCTCGCTTTGGCGTGAGGCCGGGGGCCGGGCGACGAACAACCTCGTTAATCGCAGGCTCAAACCGATTTCCGATTTGGCCAACCTGTTGTTCTGCTGGCTTGCCATCGCCTCCACCTGCCAGGCCAGGCCAGGCCAGGCCCGCCTCGGGTCTTTGGCACCGAGGCTAGGGCTGGTGGACCCTGGACGCTCGATGGCTCTCTGACTGCACCGGACACTGCTGCTCGTGACAGGTCTCGGGCGAAAAAGAGGGGCGTGCACCGGCCCACGGCCGATTACGCAGCCAGCCCGCCGCTCCACACGTCTCGGCCCACCCCCGAAGCTTTCAGGAAGCCAACAGGCCAGGCCAGGCCAGGGCCACCCGTGGGCACCACTCGCACCGGCCCTCGACCGCTCCGCTTCACTCCTCTCTCCTCGCTGCCCTCGCCTCGCCTCGCCTCGCCTCTTGATCCACCTCGATCTCCATCCTTGCCCATCCTCGGTCGCACCGCGCTGGCCTGCGCACCCTCCTAGCCATCCTCGTCAGTATGGCACAACCGGCAGGCGGTCCCTCGTCGCATCCTCGGCCGCCACCAGCGCCGCAGCAGCCATCGTCGGGATGGCTCCGCTCCATCGATGCCGTCTACGACCTCTTTGAGCGCCCCGAGATCGCAGCACAGGCGCCACACCTCTCGGAAAAGGTCAGGACTGCAGTGCGCCTCTGCGAAGACGTGATCAGGGAGGTGGGATGGCACCGATGCGCCCTCAGCTTCAACGGCGGAAAGGACTGTAAGTTGGCTGCGCTCGCCAGTCGTACCGCGCGACCCTCATTCCTGCCCTCCTCGGCCCGTCTGCTAACGTACCGCATCGCTCTCTTCCTATCTTCCCCTCCTCGTCCTCTAGGCACCGTGCTCGTACACATCCTCGCGGCCGTCCAAAGACGCCTCTTGTCGCTCTCATCGAGCACCAGCAGCAGCAGCAGCAACAGTACGGCCTCGCGCGTCCAACCCGACCCTCAGCCCTCGTCGCCAACCTACGCACTGCCCCCCATCCAGAGCCTGTACATCACCTGCCCCTCTCCCTTTCCCACAGTGGAAAAGTTCATCGCCTTTTCCGCCTCGCCCACCCACGGCTACAACCTCGACCTCGTCACCGTACCCGGCGGCATGAAGGAGGGGCTACGCACCTACCTCGAAGGCGGCGGGAGCACCCAGATTGGGTGCAACGGCGCCGATGTCGATGCCGAGACACAGGCGCAGGCGCAGCGGCAAGGGGAGGGCGGGCCAAGACCGAAGCGGGACATCCAGTGCGTCTTTATCGGTACCCGCCGCGACGACCCGCATGGACGTGAGTGCAGTCTGCCGTCCCCAGCCAACTCGATCCGATCGACGTCGTGGATCGCCGCCCATTCGCTGACCTCGTCTTTCGTCGCCGCCATCTCTTTGTGCGGATCGCATCTCTTCCCGCCCGCAGCCTCGCTCTCGGCGCGCTCCTGGACCGATGCAGACTGGCCGCGCGTCGAGCGCATCCACCCGATCCTGACGTGGGAGTACAAGGACGTGTGGGACTTTTTGCGCTGTCGACACCTCGCCGACCCGCAGGCTGCTGTCGACCACGACGCGCTGGCGAGCACGTACGGCGTCGCGGGTGGCGGCGACGAGGGCGTACCGTACTGCCTGCTGTACGAGCAGGGGTGAGAAATGACTCCCGCTCGTCTTTGCTCTCCACAGAGAAGAGACGTCGATCTGACACCTTCCTCTGCCCTCCACCACCCCCCCCCCCCCCCGGGCATCATCCCTGCCTCAACATCAACAGCTACACCTCGTTGGGATCGACGTACAACACCCATCCCAACCCCGTCCTGCGACTCGACGATTCCGCCACGGCCCAGACGTCGGATCGGCATCCCGTCGTCGTCGGCGATGGGACGGCGAGCGGCAGGTGGAAACCGGCCTACATGCTCCAGGACGGAAGCCTCGAGCGCGCCGGCCGCGAAGGTTCGTCGGCGGCGTCGTCGTCGTCGTCCAAGTTGGCAGAGCGGCCGGTTGCATAGCTAGAGGCGAGTGTACCACTGCAAAAGCATCGCACCGCATCGCATCGCACCGCATCGCATCGCACCGCGCAACATCGGCATCGCTCTTGCTTCTAAAGTCGAGAAACGGGGCCGTCCGGATCGATGTAGTTATCGTGCTGCGGGTGCACGGTATCGCATTGCAGTTGCCCAAGAGCCCGTCACCCGGGCTCGCCGCGCACCTGCAACTCTCGCCCAGCGGGCACACCTCCGCCCAGTCCCAGAGGGGCGAAAGGGAAACGCCGTTCGATACTCACCCATCCGCGCCAATCAGAGCCCATCCTCTTCAGGCGGCACCCAGCGCCGGGCGAGGTCCCAGTAGCCCTCGAGTTTGGGACCGAGGACCTCCTTGGCCGAGTGGTCGTTGGGACACGCGACGGCGCGGAAGCCGCTGGCAAAGTTGCGCTCGCGCAGCGGGCCCTCGAAGATGAGCTCGCACCGGTTCTCGGCCAGGTCGACTTCCGAGGCGTCGCGCGTGGCCAGCTCGTCGAACCGCGCCCGTCGGCTCGATGACCCCACATCCGCCGCTGCCGTGACCTGAGCCTTTGACGACCCCTCGCCCCCGCCGCCATCGTCGTCGTCGTCGTCGCCGCCGCCGCCGCCGCCGCCGTCGTTCATCCTTCCCGGATCGGTCCAGTCGATGCGCACCGTCATGAGCCGCTTGAACCCCTTGAGCCCCTTGGACGCCCCCTCGACAATGACGAGCGCAAACGAAGGGTTGAAGATGGTCAGGCCGGTGAGGTGGTAGTCTTGCGCATTGTACCGCACCTTTTTCTTGTGCCAGGGCGCGACGAGGTGCTTGATCCGGTACACCTGGCACCCGATCCCCTTGGCCTCGTCCTGCTCGACCTTGCGCAGCGCCTTTTCCTTGCGCTGCTCGGGCGTCAGCTTGCGCTCGGCATTGGCACGCTCGTGCGCCTCCTTGCGCGCCAGGATCTCGCGCCGCACCCGCGCCTCGACCTTGGTCGGATCGGCCACGGCCTCCGAGGTCAGGACGCGCATCAGGTTCGACAGCTTCACCTTGGGCGGGTCCGGCGGCAGCAGGCCCATCTTGATCCGGTCGCGCTTGTCCTGCTGTTCGGCCGCCCGCCGCTGCCGGCGCATCTTCTTCATCTCCTTTTTCGTCAGCCGGACGCCCGCCGGCGCCACCTTGATCTGGTCCGAGGGCGCTGGAATCGGGATCGGATGCTGGACGTAAGGGTCGATGGGCGAGTCCTTGCCATAAAGCAGCGGCCCAGTGACGGCGGCTGCGGTCGAGGCGCCCACGTCGGTCGTCTCGCGCGCCTTGCCCTTGTCGAGCATGGTGGCCACGTCCTCGTCGTCCGGCACGTCGTCGTAGCTCTTGTTGGGCAGCAGGCCGATGTCCCACCACTCGACGTCGGGCGGCGGCAGACGCTGCAGCACCTTTTCGTCGCCGGCCAGGTCGTCTTGCAGGCCGGCCTTGCGCGCGCTCTCCTGGATCCTGCGCTTGAGGTCTTCCATCTGTGCCTCCCTGCGCACCTCTTCGGCCTCCTGGATGTGCCTACCCGGTCGGTGGAAGGAGAAACCCTTGTGCATGCTCTTTGGCTTTGGCTTTGGCTGATCTGCGCCGCTGTCGGAGGCGGCTGCGTCGATGGAGTCGGCGAGGTAGGGGTTGGCTCGAGGCGGGACAGCGCCACGCCCGTTGGCGCCCCGGGTGCCGCTGGTCGCGGTCGAGGGTCGGGCATTGGCCTGGAGGGAGGCGAACTTGGGAGCCACCGAGCGCACCTGTTCCTGAATCTTGGCAGCATCGCCGCCGAGAAGCAGAGGGTGGATGCCAGGGGGCGCCTTGGGGGTCTCTGATTTGGCAGACGGCGGCGGGGCTGTGGTCGCGGAGCTGATTGTCGAAGTGGGAGCTGCGGGTGGCCTCTGTGCGTGCTGCAGTCCCTGCTGGGCGAGCAGCCTGGCTTTTGCCTCTGCGACCTTTCTCTGAATGTCTTCGAGCGATGATGGGACGGGCGCGGCGGGTCGAGCCGAGGGTGGTGGTCGTGGTGCTGCGGCTGGGGTGGACCGTGCTACGGCAGGCGTGGCGGCGGTTGGCGAGGCCTGGGGGGGCTGAGGAGGACGGCTGGGAGGTACCCCAGCTGGGCGTGCGGCGAGGTTGGACATCTGTGCCTGGATCCTTGCCCGCGCGGCCTCGATCTGTGCCTGTACGCTGCTGGACATGACGCCGGACGTGGACGACGAGGTGCCCGACGAGGGGGCAGAGGCGGGGACTGCGCCATTCTTGTTGGTGGTGCTGATGCCGCTGCCGCTGCTGCTAGACGAGGCTAGGCCTTGGATGATGCTGACGGGCTGTGTGCCGGTCTTTGTGCGTTTTTGCGGGACGGCGGGCTTGGTCGACGAGAGCGAAGGGTCGTCGTCGTCATCGTCTGCGTCGCCAAAGACGTTGCGAAGGGGTCTCTTGGGCGGCATGGTGGTGGTGTCCGTGAGAAAGGACGAGGGGCCGTCGTAGTCGCGGTCGCTGTGGTGGTGGTGGTGGTGGTGGTGGTGGTGGTGGTGGTGGTGGTGGTGGTGGTGGTGGTGGTGGTGGTGTGCCGCTGCGAATGCTGGCGCTGACAGCCAGCGCCGCTGGGGCGCGAGTGGGTGGCGCCGCCTTTTTGCCGGCGAGCGAGATCCGCTCCACTTTGGGGTGGGCGAGGCTGGCCAGAGCGAGACGCGGATCCGAAGCGCAGTCAGGTGTAGCCTAGCCTACCCCTTCTAGAGTGTCGCCCCGGCGCTGCGCCTCTGCGGTGGACGCCGAGCTTTTGGCCGAGGGCCAAGCGAGGGCGGGCATACGCCGGCCGGCATCGATGATGGCATGGCATGGGCCTGCACAACAGCCCAGAAGCAAGAAGCAAGATGGAGAGAGCACGCAAGACACAGCAGCAGTCGCCGCCCTGACTCGCTCCCTTCGTGCGCCCTCCTCGTCCTTCCACCCCGGCCCGCCATCTCGACAACCACCACCACCACCTTCACCGTCCCCGCTCGCTTTCCCACCCGCCCACCAGCTATAGCCATGTCGAGCAACAACGAGAACCTCCTCGCCGTCTTCCGGCCCCGCCAAGGCTACACGCCCGCAGCGCCCGCCATCCTCCTGCCCGCCTCGTCGCCCACGCCCTACACCTTCACCTACCACAAGCTCCACTCGCTCGTCCTCGACCTCCAGGCACAGATTGCCTCGTTCGGCCTCGATCCCTCCCAGGTCGTCAGCAGCAGCCTCATCAACGGCGTCGAATTCACCCTCGCCTTCCTCGCCACCGGCGCACAGCGCCTCGTCGCCGCCCCCCTCAACCCAAACTACTCCGAGAGCGAGGTCGCCTTCTACCTCGAGGACACAAAGTCTCGCCTCGTCATCCTCCCCAAGGGCGCATTCGCCCACGCCTCGGCCGACAGCCCCAACTCCAAGCCTCACCCCGCCGTGTCGGCCGCCCGCGCCCTCAACGTCGACATGGTCGAGATCGAATTCGACCCCGTCACGGCCACCGTCCAGCTCACCCGCCAGGACGGCTCCCGCGTCGCCCGCTCAGACGTCCGCCAGCCCAACGACGATGATGTCGCCCTCGTCCTGCACACCAGCGGCACCACCGGCAGGCCCAAGGGCGTCCCCCTCACCCACCGCAACCTCTTCACCACCATGGGCAACATCGTCGGCACCTACCGCCTCTCGCCCCGCGACCGCACCTACCTCGTCATGCCCCTCTTCCACGTACACGGCCTCCTCTGCGGCCTCCTCGCAACGCTCCTCTCGGGCGGCAGCGCCGTCATCCCGCCCAAGTTTAGCGCGTCCGTCTTCTGGAAGGAGCTCGGCGACGCCCGCTGCAACTGGTACACGGCCGTGCCCACCATCCACCAGATGCTGCTCAACACGCCCATCCCCTCGCCGCTGCCGCAGCTCCGCTTCATCCGCTCCTGCTCGTCGGCCCTCTCGCCCGCCACGTTCCACGCCATCGAGGACGCGTTCAAGGCGCCCGTGCTCGAGGCCTACGCCATGACCGAGGCGTCACACCAGATGACGTCCAACCCGCTGCCGCCCGCCAAGCGCAAGCCGGGCACCGTCGGCATCGGCCACGGCGTCGAGGTCAAGATCCTCGACCAGAAGGGCAACGAGGTGGCGCAGGGCGTCGAGGGCGAGGTGGCCATCCGCGGCCGCAACGTCACCAAGGGCTACCTCAACAACGAAAAGGCCAACAAGGAGAGCTTTGTGCGCTTCTCGGAGGGCACCGGTCCGGAGGAAAACGACGGCTTCTTCCGGACGGGCGACCAGGGGCGCAAGGACGCCGACGGCTACGTCGAGCTGACGGGCCGGATCAAGGAGCTCATCAACCGCTCGGGCGAAAAGATCAGCCCGCTCGAGGTCGACGGCGCGCTGCTGGCCGTCAGCGGCGTGCGCGAGGCCGTGTCGTTTGCCATGCCCGACGAAATGTACGGCGAAAAGGTGGGCGCGGCCCTGATCCTCAAGGACGGCAGCGGGCTGGACGAAAAGGCGGTGCAGAAGGCGCTCGACGGCAAGATCAGCAAGTTCAAGATCCCCGAGCGCATCTGGATCGTCGACGCCATCCCAAAGACGGCGACGGGCAAGATCCAGCGCAAGAATGTGGCAGCCGCCATGCTGCGCAAGGACGGCGCCAAGCTCTGAGCGGCGGCGGTCGTGCTTGTGTCGCTCGATCTGTAGATCTTCCTAGACGTGAGATGATGGACGAATGGATGGCGTGCACATCGTCAAAGTGCGTTGGTCGAGGCCGAGCAAGAGGAGAAGAGAGTAGTGTCAGAGAGAGAAGGTGGTGTCGAGGAGCGAAGTGGAGCGATGCGACCCGGAGCCGATGCTGGACCGCGTGGCCGAGGGCGAGATGGAGGTTTTTCTCGGAACCTGGGAAAGGGACGCTGGGCCCAGCAGCGCAAGCTGCACGCAGAAAATTTCGAGGCGGGCTTGCGGCCGGGCGGGCGAGGGAGCGAGCGAAGAAAAAAAGTCGGGCGCAGGCAGGGTGGGTGGGTGAGCGAGCCAAAGCGGGTCGAGGGGAGGTTGCTGGCAGCTGGTGTCCGGTCCATACCCGCACCACCATACCCTCGCTGCCTCACCTCGTGCGACCAGGAGCAGCAGCGAACCGCCGCCACTACCAACAACCCCACCGCCACCACCGTCGCCGCCATGGGTCGCCGATCAAAGACCAAGCAGCCGCCGCCGCAGCCGCTGCAGGAGCACCGGGTGACTGGCTCCTCGTCGTTCAACAACAAGCGAAAGGCCACCGAATCCGCCTCGGCCCCCGCTCCCAAAAAGGCCGCCATCGCCGCCGCCAACAAAAAGGCCAAATCGGCCGCGACGAGCTCCAAGCCCACGCCCATCTCCACCCCGGCCACCAAGGCCATCGCCAAGGCCGAAAAGGCAAAGGCCAAGGCGGTGCCGTCCAAGCAGACTGCCGCCGCCAGCGCCCCTGTAAAGGGCAAGAAGAAGGCGACGCAGCAGCAGCAGCTGGACCTCGCCGTGGACGAGGACGAGGACGAGAGCGGTGTCGAGTACGAAGATGTCGACGAGGACATTGAGCTAGAGGGCGAGGACGAGGAGGACGGCCTCGATGCGCTCGACGAGGACGACGATGACATCGAGCTCGAGGAGGACGACGACGACGAGGAGCAGGAGGGCGACGAGGAGGAGGACGACCTGAAGAAGCTCGGCCTGCCCGCCAAGGGCACCAAGCTGACGGCAGCCCAGAGGAAAAAGGCACTCGCCGAGGCAGAGCGGCTCGAGCTGCTACTCAAGAGCCAGGGCCACTCGCTCGAGTCCGACGACGAGGGCGACGGCAGCGAGGCAGGCGAGGAGATGGAGGATGAGGCCGATGACGAGGAGGGCGCGGCCGACGGCCTGACAGAGGAGCAGCTTGCCTTCCTCGACGGAGCCGGAGAAGGCCCCGAGGGTGACGACGACGACGACGACGACTTCGAGGACGACAGCGACGGCGAGCTGCTCGACGGACCGCTGCCGGAGGGCGCACCGGCCAACGACTTTATGCTGCCGACGATCGAGGACCGGGAAAAGGAAAAGGTGCTGGGCGCCGACCTGCAGCTGGTGCACATGCGGATCCAGGAGGTGGTCAACATCCTGGGCGACTTTAAGCGCCTGGCCACCGACGGCCGGTCGCGCAGCGAGTACGTCGAGCAGCTGCTGGCCGACGTGTGCACCTTCTACGGCTACAACCAGTTCCTGGCCGAGAAGCTCTTCAACCTCTTTTCGCCCGCCGAGGCCATCGAGTTTTTCGAGGCCAACGAGACGCCGCGGCCGATCACGATCCGCGCCAACACGCTGCGCACGCGCCGGCGCGACCTGGCGCAGGCGCTCATCAACCGCGGCGTCAACCTCGAGCCGATAGGCAAGTGGACCAAGGTGGGCCTGCAGGTGTTTGAGTCGTCGGTGCCCATTGGCGCCACGCCCGAGTACCTGGCGGGCCACTACATGTTGCAGGCCGCCTCGTCGTTCCTGCCGTGCATCGCCCTGGCGCCGCAGCCGGGCGAGCGCGTGCTCGACATGGCGTCGGCGCCCGGCGGCAAGTCGACGTACCTGTCGGCGCTGATGCAAAACACGGGCACCGTCTTTGCCAACGACTCGAACAAGGCGCGCGTCAAGTCGCTCACGGCCAACGTGCACCGGCTCGGGTGCAAGAATGTCGTCGTGTGCAACTACGACGGCCGCCAGTTTCCCAAGGTGATTGGCGGCTTTGACCGCGTGCTGCTCGACTCGCCCTGCTCGGGCACCGGCGTCATTCACAAGGACCCGAGCGTCAAGACCAACAAGTCGGAGCGCGACATCCACCTGCTGACGCACCTGCAGAAGCAGCTGATCCTGTGCGCCATCGACTCGGTCAATGCGCGCTCCAAGACGGGCGGATACCTCGTCTACTCGACCTGCTCGGTCCTCACCGAGGAGGACGAGGAGGTGGTGCAGTACGCCCTCAAGAAGCGCCCCAATGTCAAGATCGTCCCCACCGGCATCGACTTTGGCCGCGACGGCTTCACGGCCTTCCGCGACCGAAAGTTTGACCCCAAAATGAGCCTGGCCAGGAGGATCTTTGTGAGTTTGTCCCGGCGTCGCTGTCCTGTTGTGGCTCAGGACGGTGGATGATGCGAACACGGCGAGACTTACCCGCGCACCCGCGTCCCTTTTCCTTTCGTCCTCCTCCGTCCGTCTGTCGCCTCGACGACGATGACGCCAAACAGCCGCACGCGCACAACCTGGACGGTTTCTTCCTGTGCAAGCTCAAGGTGGAGCCGATCAACAAGAAGCAGCAGCAGCAACAGGCCGCCGCCGCTGCCGCCGCTGCCGACGACGAGGCGGAGGCGGCCACCACCGTGGTGACTGGCAAGGTCAGCAAGAAGGTGACGGCCAACAACGACGATGCCGTCTCTGGTGCTTCCGAGGTCGACGAGGAGGCCGAGGAGGTCGTGGCTGCTGCGGCAACTGCGGCTGCTGCGACGGCGGGGCAGGACGAGACGCCCTTCGACGACGAGCAGGACCAGGAGCTGATCCAGAAGAGTCTGGCAAAGCACATGAAGAGGAAGGGCCAGAAGCCCGCCGCCGCCGGCGCCGCCGCTCCGGCTGCGGGCAAAGCCAAGAAGGTCGTCAAGAAGTAAATGTCCTCCCTCACGGAGAAGGAGGAGGGATGGGGCTGGGAGTGTCCCCCCTCGGTACGGATGGCTAGCGTCGGATGCGCTCCGTGCAAAAGTCGACGCTGCATTGCTGTTCATTTTCATTCTGCATTCCCGTTCGAGAATCTCCTGCGTGCTCAGTGCCCCAATGCGTGCTCGCGGTCGTGCGGTGAAAGAAGGCGGGTGGCGGTAGTCGTCGTCGTCGTTGGGGTCGTCGCGTTGGCGGTGATGGTGGTGGCAGTCGCAATGCTGCCGACGGTGGCGGCGGTGGTAGAGGCCCAGTCGGTTCCAGCGTCGGTACGCCGCGGCAAGGCTGGACCCGGACCGCTGCCCGCCCGGGCCGGCCCCGGCTCTACCAGGCGGTATCGAAGCGCTCGACGACCTTGACAGCGTCCTCGACGTCCTTTTGCGCACGTTTGCTGCGCGGGCGGACAGACGAAGCGAGACACGTCAAAGAGATCAGCCTGGTTGGTCGTCTCGTACCTCGACCTCCGAGTTAGCGTGCAGCGAGCAGCGTGCAGCGTGAACTTACCGCTTGAAGAAGATGGGGCAGTCCTTGTTGGTGCACAGCACGTCCTGGGCCAGCGAGCCTTGGCATCGCTGGCAGCACGTCCATAGCCGCGCGAACTCGACTTCGAGCGCAGAGGCTCTCGCCAGCTGCAGCAGGTGTAGACGGGGACGGCGATGAGGGGTGATGGTGGACAGGGATGGTTCATTGAGGTCGTGTATGGGTGAGCGCGATGGACAAGTGGGTCGAGTCTGCTCTGAGGCGACACTCACCTTTTCGTGATAGAGCTCGGCGACCCTAGGGCGACAATTCTTGCACACCGGCGTGTCTGCCCGGGGACAAAGGCGGAGAGGTAGCGCGGGATGGATCAGCACACGACGAACGATCCGATCCGATTCGGGATCGTCGCCATCGTCTTGTCCTCCGGCGCCGCAGACTCACTCTGGTCCTTGAGCGGTGTTCGGCAGCCGAGACACTGCACCGTCTTGACGGCAAACTTCATCAGGGCGCCGACGTTGGATGTGGCCACCTGCACCACGCGGGTATGCTCGCCGTTGACTGCGGGGAGGTAGCGAGAGGGTAAATTAAGTTGTCAGCGCAGAGTTGCTAGTCATGATCGGCCGCTCGCCGACATGGATGCACTACTTACGCATCGACCCGGCCTTGGGTCCCATGATGGGCTCAAAGATCCTCAGCAGCGGCTTGGACAGCTGATTCTCGAGGTAGTAGCGCGTGTCGATCGGGACATTGTTCTCGAGCACGTAGATGGGGTCCTCGGACCTCTCGTAGGCGGCCGAGCCCTTGGCCGCCTTGATGATGACGTAGGCGACGCGGTCGCCCAGCGCCGGGGCGGAGCCCGCGTCGCGCTTCCGCATCCGCTCGGCCAGCTCGACGTGGGCCTGCTTGGCCGCGTAGTCGGCCTTGGCGAGCGCCTTGGTGATGACGAGCTGCGACATGTCGACCTTGTTCTGCAGCAGGTCCGAGATGATCTGCTTGGCGTAGTCCTCGGCGCCCTTGACGTCGCGGTCGATGAGCATCTTGCGCAGGCACGTGTCGATGACCGTCTGCACCAGGCGGCAGTTGTCGCGGCGCACCGTCTCGATGCCCTTGGTGTCCATCTTGTCGTGCTTGTCGGGCCGCGTCCAGTAGAGGCCGGCGTAGCGCTTCTTGCTGATGAGCAGGTAGGGGTAGTAGACCTTTTCGAACTCGAGCTTGATCGGGTTGATGAACGTCTTTGACACCTTGGCCGCCGCCTCGGCGCCCAGCTCCATGGCCTTGGCGAGGTCCTGGACGCCAAACTTGACCATGACCGAGTCCGTGTCGCCGTAGACGACCTCGGCGTCGTGCTCGTAGCCGTTGGCGATGGTGTAGGTGCGCTCGACGTGGCCCTTTGTCTGCTCTATCATCTGCCGCCCGTAGGCGGTGACGCTCATCGAGATCTCGAGGCAGGGCAGCTTGCCGACCGTGGCGCCCGTGAAGCCGTAGACCGAGTTGGCGCTGATCTTGAGCGCCAGCTGCCGACCGTCGAGCACGGCGCGCTTGAACGGGTCGGTCTCCTTTTTGAGGTCCGCCTTGGCCCGCTTCCTCGCCGCCAGCAGGTTCTCGAGCACCGTCGGCAGCAGGCCCTTGCGCAGCTTGCTCGTGGCAAAGTAGTTGTTGTTGGGCGTGATGACGTAGTCCTCGTCCTGCTTGAGGCCGAGCTGCTCGACCTTTTTCTTGTCCAGCAGCGTCGTGTAGCACAGGTTGTGGGCCATCATGATCGAGGGGTAGAGCGAGGCAAAGTCGAGCGTGGCGATGGGGCGGTCGTAGTAGCCCGACTTGGGCTCGAGGACGGTGGCGCCCTCGTACTGGTCCTCGGTGCCCTCGCCCTTGTAGGCGGGCACCAAGTAGTTGTCCTCGTTGGCCTTCCGGAAGAGCTGCGAGACGACCTTGATCTGCTGGCCGCGCGAGAGGAGGTAGTTGAAGGGGACGCCCGTCACCCTCGCCATCTCGATGTAGTTGATGAAGCACATGAGCTTGTCCATCAGCCGCTGCGGCAGGTAGGCGTCCTTGAGGCAGTAGACAGCCAGGCGGCGGCGCGCCTCGGGCCCGCCGTTCTGGAGCTCGGTGATGAGCGAGAAGTGGACGTCCTCCTTCTGCTCGCCGAGGAACTCGAACGAGACCGAGTTGAGCGAGTAGGAGCGCAGCTTGTAGTCGCGCTGCATGACCTGGAGCATGTCGAGCTGGAGGCGGCCCTGGAGCTCGGTGTTTTTCGAGTCTCGGGTGCCGTACGCCTTGGACGAGAAGTGGGTGTCCTTGGCCTCGGTGCGTGTGCCCCGCTCGCGGCCGAGATAGGCAAACTTGGTCGACTTGAGGGCCTTGGCGCGGTCGAGGAGGTAGGGGAAGTCGAAGTTGGCGATGTTGTAGCCGATCACGACGTCCGGGTCGACCTCCTGGATGAAGCTGGCCCACGCCTCGAGCATGTCGATCTCCTTGTTGAACGAGAGGACCTGGCTGCCGACGATGTGGGAGCACGTGTTGAGCGTGAAGACGTTCTTGACAAACGGGCTGCTCTCGCCCTGGCGGGTGACCATGTTGGCGATCTGGATGACGGGGTCGACCGAGGCCTCGGGGAAGACGCCCTTGCGGCCGGCGCACTCGATGTCGAAGCTGAGGATGCGGAGCGGCGCGATCTTGGACCACTCGCCGTCGGGGGCGTGGGACGTGAGCGCGTCGGGCGCGCAGTCGATCTCGATCTGGCAGAGCGAGACCCTCTGGCTGTCTGGGCGGATCTTGTAGCTTCCCGATGCGATCTCGAGCCAGTTCATGCCGACAATCTTGAGGTCGATCATGAAACGGAGCGTGTATGCGATGTTTTCGTAGGTGAGCGCGGCGTCGCCCGGCGTGAAGAGGTCGCGGAAGCCAATCTCGCCGCGCTCAAAGGAGCCGCGGATCCTGGGCAGGCTGCGGAGGTCGGAGATGGTGAGCTTGATGAAGGCGACGTTTTCGGGGCCGGCGTAGCCCATGAGGCTCTTTTTGCTGACGAGCTCGGCCTTGTGCACGGCGCGGCCGCCAAAGAGGGTGTTGAGGTGGTTGGCAAAGTCCTTGCAGGTGGCGGCGGTGAAGCCGCGTGGGGCGTGGATGTAGAAGTAGGGGAGGAAGCCGTGGACGTGCGCGAGGACCGAGTGCCCCTGGTGGGTGACGCCGTAGATGCGGATGGCAGGCGGTGCGCCGACGGCCTGGTGCTCCTCGATGTCGATCTGCTGGAAGGTGATGGCGTCGATCTGGGGGTCGAGGGGGTCGAGTTCGGGCCTGGGCCAGAGGGCCTGGTCGTCGATTTGCTGGTTTGCGTCGGCCTCCTGCTTGAGCTTTGCCAGAGTGTCGGTGAAGTCGGACGTGTGGTGCTGGTCGTCGACCTTGCGCTTCTTTGGTGCAGGGCGGTGCGGCGGTGCGGCAGCCGCCGCGGCGGTGGCGACAGTGTCGGTCGGGACGGGCGCCATCTTCGCTGTCGTCGTCGTCGTCGTCGTCGCTGGGGCTCGAGAGGTAGGTTGCTGCCGAGGTGGCGGTGCGAGCGGCGGGCAGGCTGTTGGATCGTGCAGGTGGCACAGACGGCGAAGCGCAGATAGCCGAGGGGAACGGGGAGCGTCGTGGGGTGCAGCTGCGACGGTACGAGTGGCGTCCAGCGACGAAGGACGATGACGGGCTGAGAAGGCAGTCGAGGTCGAAGTGACGAGCAGAGCAGCAGCCCAGCTCTCAACTGCCAGGCTGGCTAGGCAGGCTGGCGGGCTGCCCCACTCAAAAGTCAGCCAAAGCGTTGGCTCAGGCCAGGCCAGGCCAGGCCAGGTAGGCCAGAGCCGGTCCAGCTGGCGCGCGCCCTGGGCCTTTTTACGCGTCGCGCAGGCCAGTCAGTAGTGCCTGCCAGTGCCTGCCTGCAGGGTGTTGGTCTGGCCTGCCAGGGCCCTCCCTGCCTGGCCCGGCGCGCAAGGGCAGCGCAACAAATCTGGGGGCACGAGGACCCTGGCAGGCAGGGACGCCACCACGACCAGATGACCGAGGCAACGCAAGCCATCATCGCATAGGACCAAGAGAGCGTGTCTATTCATGGGGCGCAAGTGGAAAGACAGTAGTAGAAGGTGGCACCGAGTAGGGGGGTGGCGGAGAGTGTGCGAGCCATCGGAAGCGCCGTGGACTGGCAAGGATCCGGAAGTGTGTTGCCGACGAAGACGACGGTGGCCGACGCTACTGCTCCGTCTCGGTCGTCGCTGCGGCGCCGGTCGGTGAAGCGGCCCCATCGCCGCTCTGGCTCGCCACAGACTCGGCCTGGCTGGCGGCGCTGACGCTCTTCTTCATCGACGGCGCGGCGACCTCGACGGCAGCCTCCGCCTCCGCATCCATCGCACCGACTGCACCGCCTCCTTCGGCTGCCTTCGGCGGCGAGGCTGCCGCCGTCGCCTTGACCTTGTCGCCACCCCCACCGCCACCCCCACCGCCCAGGATGAACTTCTTGGGCTTGTCGGTGCCACCTCCCCCTGCTCCGGGCACCGGCGCGACGGGTGCGCCGCCGCTTCCGCCGCCGCCAAACATGGCCTTGAAGGTGGCATTGTCGCGCTTCTGCCGCACGCGCTCCGCCTCGAGGTGGCCCCCCGTCTTGCGCAGCGCCTTGCCGTCGACGAAGCCCGCCAGCTCGTCGGCAAAGTCGTCGGAGCGCGAGGCCAGGTCCTTCTGACGCTGCTTTTCGGCCGCCTGCAGCGCCCGCAGCCGCTTCTCGTGGTTGACCGCCTGGCTCTTGACCTCGAGCATCACCGTGCTCAGCCCCTCGTGCCCCTCCTCGGGCAGCGGCGGGATGTACTTGCCGCCCGTGCGCCCCGACCCGCGCAGCTTGACCACCTGCTGGATGTTGGCAAACACCTCCTGCAGCGCATCGTGGTCGTCGCGCAGGTCCGCCACCAGGCTCTCCTGGTGGTTGAGAAACTCCTGCTCGTCGACAATGTTCTGCAGCTCCGTCTCCCACGTCTTCTTCCAGCTCGGCTTGACCGTCTGCACGTACTTTTCCACCTCGAGCAGGCCCTTGGTGGCCCGCTCAATGTCCGACGTAATCTGCTTGACCAGCGCCGGCTTCGGCTTGACGCCCCGCTGGATGACGTCGAGCTTGAGGTCGTCGACCGTGTCCTGCAGGTCCTCGATCAGCGTCAGCACCTCCTGCGAGCTCGAGTCGAGCTTCGTCTTGCCCGCCACGATAAAGTTGCGCTCCGCCGCCACGTCACCCGACGCAATCTGCCGCACCTTGGCGGCCTGCTCCCGGATGCCGCCGATGATCGTCTTGACGTCGCTGTCAAAGTCGCCCTGCAGCTGCCGCATCACGGCAAACTCGCGCCGCAGCGCCTGCAGCTCGTCGTACTGCGCCTTGAGCTCCTGCGCCACCTTGAAGCCCGACACCGACGACCCGGGCGTCGAGCTCGTGGTCGACGTGGCGTCTATCGACAGCCGCCTCGATCGCTCCCCAGCCGGACCCACGCCGTCATCGCCCAGAACCAGGGCAGCAGCGTTGGCCGCCCGGGTGTTGGCGCGCTTGAGCTGGGCCACGCGGTGGCCGGCCGCCTGGAACTGCGAATCGGTGATCTTGGTCGGCGTCGCGTTGGCAGCAGCCAGGAACGACGAGTCGCCGACGTTGCCAAAGTTGTGCGACACCCGCCGAGCCTCTCGCTCCCTCTCGGTCATGGCCGACTTGAGCTCGCGGAGCTCCCGGGTGATGGCCCCCAGCGACAGGTCGAGGTGTTGCTTGACCTGGTCCAGAGCTGGCGAAATGGCGGGGAAGACGCAAGGTTGACGCCCAGTCAGCTCGTGCTGCACTCATCCCCCCGCATCATGACCCCTGTGCAGATCGGAAAGGATAATGCGGCACTCACGCTCGATGTTCAACGTCAGCAAACAGCCCTCCTGCACGTCGCCGAGGTCCTCGAGCTCGT
The DNA here is from genome assembly GCF_000417875.1 of Pseudozyma flocculosa PF-1. Taxonomy (NCBI): domain Eukaryota; kingdom Fungi; phylum Basidiomycota; class Ustilaginomycetes; order Ustilaginales; family Ustilaginaceae; genus Pseudozyma; species Pseudozyma flocculosa. Next base: position 412,120 of record NW_006920870.1, read on the forward strand.
AGCTGACGCCGCTCGCCGGGTCCTTGACGTAGATTGAAGGGAAGTCGTCCATGCCGGGGGAATAGGCGAACCGATCAATGAAGAGCATGCGCAGTCGAGCGATGGTGATGCCGCGCGTGAGCGGGTTGGACGGGTCGAGCTCGAGCGTCGCTTTGCGCGTCTGGCGTCCGAGCTGCAGGTAGACGTTGAGCGAGCCCGCCGATGCATCGATCCGGCCCGTCAAGGCGCCGTCCTGCGCAGCGTCGAGCCGAACGCGCTCCTCGGCAGTGGGACCGGGAGGCGCGCCGCTCTGGTCGTCGAGGTCCGACGGCGGTCCGACGGCGTCGACAAACGGCAGCGAATCGGTCGAGCTGATGGCCTGCGACATGACCTTGCGCGAGTCCCCGGGCGACAGCAGGCCGTTGTTGATCCGCGCCGACGCCCTCGAGTCGCTAGGCCTTCGCAGCCTCGGCTGTCCCTGCGACGTCGGCAGGCTGTCTGGCCCAGTGGCCGACGTCGCCGACGTCGGCGTCTTGACCTCCTCGATGGGCTCAAACTTGTCCGACGTCGGGTTGCGCGCCTTGCTACGCGCCGGCGGCTGGACGGAAAAGTAGTCGCCAGCCTTGGCCGTGCCCGCCGGGCTGGCGGCGCCGCTGGACGGCGTCGAGTCCGGCATGGATGGGCGCTGCAGACGCCGACTCCCGCTCGCACGCTGCTCGCGGCCGTGCCTCTCGGGCAAAGGGCTGCCCAGGGCGCCGTTGACGGGCGGAAACATGGCCATGTTGAGCGCCCCTGCGTTGAAGCTCTGGCCGAAGCCTTGGCCGACGCCCATCTTGTTGAAGGTGTAGGCGCTGAAGCGCTTGCTCGCCCGCCGCTCTAGAGCATCGCGGTTCTTGAGCGCCTTCATGCTCGGATCAGCGTCGGCGGGATCGGCGTTGCTGTCAACCGAGGGCCTCGTCGCGTGCCGGACGCCACGGCCGCTGGATCGCTGAGAGAGCCGCCCCCCGGTGAGCTTGGCCTCGGCGCTCTCGACGGCAGGGATGATCTCTTCCTGCTCCTCGTCTTCTTCCTGCTCTGCACCGCCCGCTGGCGCCTGACCAGGATCCACCAGCGAATGCCTCGCCACGTCGCTCGGCACGGCCGGGACCGGCTTGGCGCCTCCGCCAGGAGGCTGCGCGACGTCTGTGCTGCCTCTAAGAATGGTCCTCTCGCCGCCATGCGAGCTGGCCCTTTGCAGAGCGGCTTCGCCGTCCAAGGGGAGGGATCTGGCCTCAGCCTGCGAACTCGACTCGCCGAAGCTCCGCGAGGTCCTGCTGGGCGGCCGTTGCACGCTCGACCTGCCGGACGTGGCGAGAGTAGGCGAGAGCGGCGTCTGCCCAAGCGCCTCTCTGGGGCTGGTGGGTGGATTGGCGGCCGGCGCCTGGTTGCCAGTGGAGCTGGCGCGCTGCAGGGCATCCTGCTTGGCCGCAGCCGCGGCCGTTTCCGGGGCTGGCAGCCCATCGCTGGCTCCGACCCGCTCGGAGCGAGACAAGCCGCCCCTGCTGCGCCGCGATCCGGAAGCCGACGCGGTGGCGCCGTCGCGGTCGCTTCGACTGGCGGCGGCGGCACGCTGCTGTACAAGGAACTGCTTGTACTCTGCCTGCTTCATCTTGAGGCCCTGGAGGAGGTTGATGATGATCTCGCGGATGCGCGGCAGGTGGACCTCGAGCACGGCGGGCGAGGCGTCCTCCGAGAGGCACCTCTCGAGGCAGGCGCGCAGGTCGTCTGGCACCGAGGCGAGGTCGGACATGTCGATGCCGTAGCTGCCAAAAGCGACGCGGGCCGAGTTGAAGTCGTTGCCGAGGCGGACATAGATGTCCGACACCTGGTCCTCGGACCGCTCGCCCAGCGACCACTTGGTCAGCGACTCGAGCAGCATCTTTGTGGCCACCAGGAGACGTGTGACTGAGGACTCCATGTGGTTGGACGAGTACTGCGGTTGGCGTGGAGGCGTCCCGGCAGGCAAGAGGCGTCAGCATGGTGCGGGGGGGTCCGAGGCAGGGGGCGATGCCGTCGCCGACTTGGACTCACCCTGGTCGGTGCAGGCTGCTCCGGTGGAGTCTGCTGCGACGCTGACGACGACCTCGACGACATCCGCTCCTTTTCGCGCATGCGCTCGCGTTCTCGCTCGAGCTGCTTTTCCCTCTCCCTGGCGCGCATCTCTTCGGGCAGCTGCGCTGGCGACCTGTGCATCATGCCGATGGAGGATGTGGAGCCGGAGCTGTCGTGGCGCGGGCCCCTCGGATGTCCCAGATCGCGCTGCCGCTCGGCGGGTGGTGGGCTCGAGGGAAGCACGGCGCCTGCGGCTTCGATGTGGTGAGGGTGCCGGATTCGCTCGTAGGCCGACGCCGGACTGCCACTGCCGCTGCCGCTGTTGGACTCGGGACGATGCTGCCGTTCGCCCGACGTCTTCCTGCTGACGAAGTTGGAGAACATGATCGGCAGCAGGCAGTTTGGTCAGGGCAGAGCAGGCGGCCAGGCGACGCTCCAGTCAGGGCGGGGCAGCAGGCTTGCTGCGTATCTGCCGGGATCGTTCGTTTGCGACGAGGGCTTTGGCTTGTCGTAGGCTCTCACGGGTCGAAGGGAAGCATGGCCCTCTCGTCTTCGAGCGGCTCTGGTGGGTTCGAGATTCAGATTGGTGCTGCGATGGGGTCGAGAGGCGACGGAAGCAGCAGATGCTGAGGCGGTCGTGGCCCAATGGCGGTCGCGCGAGGCGGGGGCAAGGACCCGGACGAACGAGTCGATGCAGTCTATCGGTGCGGTGCTCTATGCCGTGGCTAGACCGCTGTCGGCGATGTCGGATGCCCTTGGGCGAGGATGCGAGGATGGTGTGATGCAGCGAGGGGAAATGGGAGGGGGAAGGCACCGAGAGGTGAACAGGCAGGCGTGGGTGGTGTTCCCACTCGCTGCTGCGTGGCAGGCCGGTCTGGCCGGTCTGGCTGCCGAGAGAGGCCTGCTTGCTCTGGCCTGCCTCTGCGCGGGGCAAAGGGTGGGTGGGCGCCCGGCAGGCACAGGCCAGGCCAGGTCAAGCCAAGGCGCACCGCACCGGCGCCCTTGCTCTGTGCCTTGCCCTGCGCCTCGCCCTGCCTGCTTGCCCCCCGGTCGGCGCCTGCTTGTGCCTCTGTGACCCCAGCCCCGTATCCCGAATTCCGAGCGGCTGCGCTGCTCTTTGGCTGGCTCTGGCACTACACTCTCTCACCTCGCCCTCGCCTGGCCTCGCCTCGAGTGTGGAGAAGCCAAGAAGCAAGAAGAAAGCGGCGCTGGCGTGCAGCTGCGTCGCCCTGCGATTTTGGAAATTTTTGTGGGCGGCTTTTCCCATCTCGGTGACACCTCGACCGGCTTTGCTTCCTCTCCCGACCCCTCTGCCCGCCACCATCCTCCAACACCGCCAGCTTCGAGGCAATACCGACCACCGCCTGGCGCCAGCGAGGATCGAACCGACACCGGCTTACCCTGCTTCGCAGCCACACAGGGCACATCCGGCCGCCATGGGAGGCAAAAAGGTGGGCATCCCGCGCCGCTCTCTCGAGCACTGGCACTGGCACCGGCACGGCCGCAGCACGCCGGCTCTGCTCTCCTCGCCCGTCGCCATTCCTCCTGTCTACAGCCGTGATGGAAACTGACGCTGTCCGCAATGCTCTTCTCCCCGATCGCTTTCACCGCCAGATCTCGGAGCGCTCCCTCAAGCGCAAGTCGGGCCCCACCCATCCAAACTCGCGCAGGGCCACCCAGATGGCCCGCGTCGCCCACCGCAAGACCAAGCTCGGATCGGCAAAGACGGAGCGCAACAAGCACCTCTCCGCAAAGGTCGACCGCATCTCGACCCTCGTATTCCTCTTGCCCGACACGTCAGAGTACCTCGCCGACCTCGAGTCGGTCCACGACTTTCTCAACACGTTTTTCCTGCCGCGCCACGACGACGAGATCAACCAGCTCCTCGCAGAGCGCAGGCACGGTCGCCCGCCATCGAAGCGAGAGGTCGAGCTCAAGGACGTGCGCGACCGCGAGAGGCGAGAGTACCTTGACGGCATCGAGATTCCGGATTTCATGTCGGCCACCAACGTCCGCCTCCTCCGCGACTGGCAGGGCGACCCGCAGGCGCTGCCCAACTTTACCATGATCCGCGTCAGCGGCACGTACCGGTGGGTTTCACGCCGTCTCTTGCCCAATCTCCAAGGCGAGGATCCCGCCAGGGCCTTGGGCTAGCCTGCATCCGATGCTGACGCCGCTCGACCATTCGCCTCTTCATCCCCCATCTGATGCCCGCAGCGACCAGTGCACCGTCGTCCAGGAGGGCAACCACAAGGAGCTCATCGTGCAGAGGAGCAAGGGCGAGGCGCAGGGCGCGCTCAAGAACGGCGCACCAGTACAGCAGTCTAGCCCGGTCGAGTCCGACGCCGCCGCCGCCGACGCCGACGCCGACATGGAGACCGAGCCAACGGCGCCCGCCGCCGAGGGGTCAAGCGCCAGCTTCCAGAAGGTCGGCGAGTTTGCCAACATGAAGTGACGGAGCGACCACCTCGACCTTTGGGCCCGGCCGCCTCGCCCATCGAACAGTGTCCGCAACTCACCTCTTTCCGCAGTACCGACACACACTCCTTTCCGCCAGCTCCAGGTCTCCTTGTACTTTTAGACGCACCCATTCGCAAGCCACCGGGCTCGACCCGCATCGTACGCCGATATTCCGGAAGGGCGTATAGCTGCCGCGGCCGCCTCCTCTTGACCAGGTGTCGCCGTGGCAAGCGAGTTTTGACTTCACTGGGCTCCGAGCATCGATGCGGGAGGGGAGGAGGAGAGAATGACCGGCAATGCCCGGTCATGATAGCCCCCTTTCGGGCACGGGGCCGGCGGTGCAGGCGTGGATGGTGCTGCGTTGGCGTGACCACCTGTCACGACCCTCGTCACGGCGACGCTCGGTCACCCTGGCACATCGTTGCCGGCCCACGGATCCCGTGGCAGATCTGGTATTGTTTGAAGGGGGGATGACGAAGGTAGGGGGCATCCTCATCGGATGTGGGGGGGGCCCAGTCATAGGGCCGAGGTCGTCGAGGCCTTCCAGCAGTCTCTCTCCAGCGGCCGCCCTCGATGTGGGTGGCAGAACGAGACCTCGAGGAGAGGCAAGGAGTGCCTTAAAAAGGCTGGGCCCCCATCGCCCCGTCGAGCGTCGCCCTCCTTCTTTTCCCCTTCTTCATGGCCACCTCGTCCGCCGAGGCAGGTAGGTCCCCAAGCCCTACCGGGGCGAGGGCTGCTATACACGTACCTATGGTGTTCACCACCACCCTACACACGGACGGTTGCCTCTTCTGGCTCGTCCTCTCATAGCTCCCTGAGCACCGCCGGCACAGCACGCGATGGCCCGGCGAGGTCGGTTCCCAGGATCAACCTCGCCGTCGTCGTCGCCGTCGTCGTCACCTTCGTCTTCGTCACCTGCAAGGCCATCGCACGTCGAGGCCAGCAATGTCAAGAGCCCAGGCCTCACGCCATGGTCGTCGTCGTCTGCAGGGCCCGCCGCACGCCGGGTCCCCCGCAAGGCCATCCACCAACCCTCCCCTTTGCCGACCATCACCCTCCCCTCATCGGCATGCCACCCCGTCACCCGTCGCCGCTCGCCGCTCGCCGTCGAGTGCCGTCGACGATGCCAGCCCAGCCCATCCCCATCCCCCGTCGCCGCTCGCCGTCGACGATGCCAGCCCAGCCCATGCCCATTCCATCCCCCGTCGCCGCTCGCCGTCGAGGGGATGGGGGATGGACGGCGACCAAAAACATATAGGTTCCCGAAGGAACTACTCTTCTGATCAAGTACTGGATCCTTCTGCAGGCTCAGTTGCTAATCTTCTCTGTATCGTATATCGTTTTTCGTATGCAACCCTTTCGGGTGCGAAAGAACAGACAAGAAAAGGTGTATGACTGAATGGGCTTGCGTGCCTGACGTCTCTGGACGGTAGGAGGGGCGAGGTGGAATTGGAGCGGAGCGAGGCGGGGGCCTGTCCTGCCTGCTCCACTTTTCGACTCTTTTTCGACGGGTTGGAAGCTCGGCGAAAGAGGCGGGGCGCGGGGGGGAAAAATTCCAGGATTCCAGATTCCAAGTGGCCCGCCGGCGTTTAGCAGAGGGGGAGGCCTGCTTTGGTTGCCGTCGTCGCTCCATCACCACCTCGACTTCCCCTTGGCTTGTTGCCCGACCCGCTGACGCTGGCGACCTCGGAAGACGACACGATCGCCACAAACGCACCCACCGCCACCATGCCGGCCGCCGCGACGACGACGACGACGAGAAAGGCATCGGCGCAGCCCTCGGCCGCCGAGCTCGAGGTGCTCACCTTCCTGACGGACCCCAACGCCCAGGTGCGCCAGGTGGCGCTGAGCAACATTGTCGGCTTCAGCGCCCAGACCAGCCCGCACCGCTCGCTGCTCCTGTCCAAGCACAAGAACCCGGACGGCTCCCCGCTGCTCGGCAGGGACGGCAACGAGGTCGACACCATCGACGACCTCAAGCGCCTCTGCCAGGACCAGCCCATCACCGCCCACGATGCCTTTAGCGCCCTCATCAACCTCTCCGACTCGATGGTCGTCGCCAGGCGCATCGGTGACGCACGCTTCCTCGAGTTCCTCGTGCACTACATTGCCGACCCCGTCTCGCTGCTGGCCGACCTCGCCTGCATGCTCCTCTCGAACCTGACAAAGGTCGAGCCCATCTGCGCCGAGCTCCTAGACCTCCGCGTCCAGGCGCGCCCCTTTTACGACTTCATCCCCACCGCCGACCTCGACGCCGCCGTGTCCGGCATGGACGTCGAGCCCAGCGATCCCGAGTACGCCAGGAAAAAGGCGGCCGCCGAGTCGTACGCCAAGCGCCTCGTCGACCAGGCGAACCAGTCCGAGGAGCAGGTGCCCGCCATGGCGCGCCTCCTAGACGCCTTCGAGGAGGGCGCCACCGTCGACTCGCAGGGCAGCACCCTCGAGGCGATGAAGAAGCGCATCCAGGAGGCGGCCAAGAACGAGGACGGCACAAAGGAAAAGGAGGAGGTCGAAAAGGGCCCCGACGGTCGGCCACGGATCCGGCGAAAGACCAACTGCAACTTCCTCGCCAGCGTCTTTGCCAACGTCACCGTCCTGCCCAGGGGTCGCGACTGGTTCGTCGCACCGCTCTCGGCCTCGTCGGCCGCCGCATCAGCATCGGCCCAGGCGGCGGCGGCCAAGGCCGACAGCACCACTGACGGGGCTTTGCCTGCGGCCACTGAGTATCCGGTCGCGCGCATCATGGCCTTCACCGAGCACCCCAACCTGATCCGACGCGGAGGCGTCATCAGCGCCATGAAGTGAGTGCCGGACCGGTCCGATCCGGGCCTGACTGAGATTGCAAAGCGAGCGACTCGACTGACCTGTCGCTCGTCGCCCTGAAACCTTGCAGGAACATCCTCTTTGTCAAGTCGGCGCACAAGCTGCTGGTTGCTCCTCCGCCGGCAAGGGAGGGAGAGGACGAGATGCTGCGGGGAGCGCTGCGGGCCACCACGAGACCACCATCCTCGGTCGACATCCTGCCCTACCTGCTCTTGCCGCTCTGCGACGGCGCCGAGATGGCCGAGGTCGACTTCGAGGACCAGGAGACGCTGCCGGAAGAGTGCCAGATGCTGCCAGAGGACAAGAAGCGGGAGCGGGATCCTGCGCTCCGGCTGATGCTGGTCGAGTCGCTGCTGCTGCTCTGCACCAACCTCTACGGCCGACAGTGCCTGCGGGCGCGCGGCGCCTACGTCGTGCTGCGGTCCGCGCATCTGGTGGAAAAGGACGAGAAGATCACCGAGGCCGTCGTGCGCCTCGTCAACATTCTTCAGCGGGACGAGTCGGATGCCACTGCAAAGGACCTCGAGGACGACGCCGAGTCGAGGCAGGAGGACGTCGGAGCCGAGGAGCCGCTGGATTCGGACGACGAGGACCTGGTGATTGAAGAGCTCTGAGGCGCATCGCTGCGCGGCTTCGCCCAACGCCAGGGTACTGCGCGGGCAACCCCTCGACCTTCGGCTTCGGTAACGTCGCCGTCACATCCATACCGTACGGGCGAGGTTCCGGACGGAAAGACAGGCCCACCATCCGTGTACTATATTCTCCCCCAGCCAGACATGCATCGCACGACGACAACGCAGCCACCGACCGATGGCTGCGGGTGTTAATCTCGACGCCTCAGAGATGGGATCGGACAGACCCAACGGCCGCTTCTTGGACGTAGCCTTATACAGTGTTGCCGCAGGAGCGAGGCGGCGTCGTGCGATGCTCGCGCAGCCTACCTCGGTCGGGGCGCACCGGCCAAATCTTCCAGGACGTTGGGCATCGAGCTCGGCCGCTGAGCACGATCCGGTACCGCATCTGCCTCTTCCAACTCGACGGCTCGACTCGGGCCATGCGCGAAGAGCTAGAGCAACAGCTAGGTCCAGATCTCGAGGTGCAGCGCGGCGTCTTGCGACCTGTCGAAAGGCCGCTGCCGCCGCGAGCGGTCGAGGGCGCAAGGGGTCTTTGCTGCCGCTTAACCAACGCCGAGCTTAAAGCCACCCTAAAAGCTACCGACGTGCCGCGGCTCGACGGTGGCGTGGCTGCGCTGCGGGCGTAGATGGTCCCACTTCAGCTACGCCTCAGCATGCCCCTATCGATCAATCGTCCTGGCTATCTCAGAACTGCTCGGGCTCATGCCTGCACGCGAGCTCCACTCTTCCTCGATCTTCGTTCGATCTCGAGAGGAGAACAGAGCATTACGACCCAAGGCAGGGCGGATTGAACAAGGAAGGCGAGGACGAGTTGAGAGACACTGGACACCGTTCCTAAGCCCGCTCCCGTACAAGTGGGATCGGAATCCAAGCTGGTGACGTTTTGACGTACCTTGACGGCCGGCTCTGCCGTCCGCCGAGTGGGCGCCATTGCGCCAACCTTCATTACCTGCAGCATGTTTCCTGCGCATCGGTGGGACCCGAGTTGCCGGAAAGCCACACCGAACCGGGGCCCACATCGGAGAGCGATCTTTGGCCAAAGGGGGAGCTCTTCAGACGAGTCCGAAGCCGAAAGGCCGACGTTGGCCCTCTATGCCCGACCTGGCTGCGGGGCAGGCTGAACCGAAGCTCTCGAGGCCGACGCTACCCGCTCGACCACGGGCGAGGCGCTCTGCCGCCAGCTTAGCCTTAACTCGCATGCTCGCTTGCCTTTGGAGTCAGCCACACAGCGGGCCGCGGCTTGCTTGTGCCATCGTCCGTCGCGATGCGGCGGCTGGCTACGCAGTCGGACATGGACATGGCCTTCCATGATTACCGCTCGACTGTTCTGAGCGACACTGAGCGATACTTCATGAGGCAGTGCGTCGCTACCTCCTTCACGCCCTGACCGCCCTCCGCTGAAGACCGCCCGGCCCGCGAGTGCCGACAACGCTAGGACGTTGCAACCAGAGACGTGAACACGGCAACCAGCAGCCCCCTTCCGGGCCTGCTCTGACACACACCGGGTCCCACACCACGCAGACCTGCTTCGGGCCTCCCGCCGCGCAGGCACACGTACACGAGGCGACGCGTCGAGACGGGCCAAAAAGCGGGCGGGGTGGGCCCCGGGCTAGGGCGTATCGATGGTAGCAGGGCCGCTCCATTGCGGCGGGACGAGTGCCTGGCCGCTACGGCGTGCAGATGATGCTGTCGATCAACGGCCGGATCTGCCTCAGGAACAATAACCCAAAACGATTCATTTCGCCGCTGGCTGCACCCTCGGGCCGTGGCCCACGAGCAGCCGATTCAGCCACGTATGTACATGCAGCAAACTCGACCTGCCTGCCTGGTGCCCTCCCGCACCTCGTTGGGGTTTTGAGCCGCTCTACATGCAGAGGTCAGCAAGCCTTAGCTTGCACGCAACAGACGCACCGAGCGGCCACCGACGCCGCAACTCTGGCGCCGTAGGCTGCGGCTGGCAAACAATATCCTCCAACTTCCGACTGGCCGCAAGGCCAAATGAGGCGCTTTCTGCTACTTCTTCCTTGGCCGCTCGAGCCAGAGGGTGAGGCAAGGTAGCCTTGACTGAGCATCGGTACACACGCCTTGCTACATGGTCCCATCAACATTGGGATGCGCTCTGCCTCGTGCTCCTTTCCCCTCTCTCTCTCGCTCAGCTCCATGGCCCATGATGCGAACCGCACGAGGCAGATGTATGACAATAATGATGACGGCAAACAGCCTACAGCAAAGGTCCCTGTGGCTACTGCGCCTGTCGCCCCCTACGACCTACGGCGGCGATCGCCGAAGCCGAGCTCTCCCACGCAGAATGAAGCTGCCCTCCGGCCGTAATGAAGCAGGTCGAAGGCGGCAAGCGGGGACCCTGGGCGCTGCGCTTTTAGGGCGGCCAATTCCTGGCGGTCGCTTGCCTCCGCAACCTCCGCCGCCATACATAACCTCCGAGGCAACGTCAACGCCACAACCGGAAGGGGCGCGCTGAGCGAGGCGGCCTTTACCAAGCAAGCTTCCGATGCCGTCGCGCGGCTACTTGGCCGGATTGCCAGGCGAGAGATGGCCAGTCCCGCCAGTACCGCATCGGATCGATTTAGGGTCCCACCACCTCGTCTCGCTCCCCTGCTCGCTCCGTTCCTACCGCGCTCGAGCAGCAGGCTGTGCGCATGATGGCCCACACTGCTCATGGACGTCCTCGCGCGAAGCCAGATGTCCCTCCTGCCTCGTCCATGGAGCCGCACGCGGTCGAGCTAGGCATATAAACCAGGCAACCTCCCAGCCTTGTGGCCCAACCAGCCTTTCCACACCCCATCGCGACACGTCGTCCTCGTCAGCAGCGACAAGTTTCCTGCGAGCCTCGTGCCCGTTCCCAGCTGCATCCAAGACCCTAAACACGGCCACACGACCTCAGCAATATTCAAAGGAACACCGGAATGTCACCCAACGGAGACAGCGGCGTTCAGGGCGACTTTGCCATGTCCGCCTCGCTCTTCCCGCTGGAAGACGCGGGATCCGCGCACAGCGTACCGCTTGAGCAGTCTTCGCCGCAGTCTGACTCGAGCCGCGCCATGTCGGAGGGCGCCGCGCCGCCATCGTGCTCGCACCAGGCCGAGGGCAGCGGCAGCGGCAGCGGCAGCGGCAGCGTGCGCAAGCGAGTCTACCGCGCCTGCGAGGTGTGCCGGCGCAAGAAGGTCAAGTGCAACGGCAAGAAGCCGTGCAGCCACTGCATCGCCTTTGTCGAGGAATGCCACTACGCCGATACAAAAGACCGCACGGCCTACAGTAGGAGGTGAGTCGGTCCACCATGCCCTCGCCCCACTCGACCAAAATCCTGCTGAAACCCTCATCGGCCGTGCCGCATGGCCCGCTCATTCCCCGCCGACAGGTACGTTGAGTCGCTCGAGCAGCGTCTGGCCAAGATGGAGCAGGCCTTCCTTCTGTCCTGCGACGACCAGCGTGAGTGTGCCCACCAGCGACGCTTCAGCTCCTCTCGGCGGCTCCAAGCTCACTTGCAGCCCCCTTCCCTGTACTCCTCGATGGTCCAAGGGCTGCGGCTGGCGGACGGTAACGCGTCGCAGTCAGACGCCGCATCTCCTGTCACCGAGATGGTTGCACCACCACCCCTGCCGAAACCCAAGGAAGAGCGCGAGGATCACAGCATGGACCTCAACCCCTCAAGCGTGCAGCCAAACTCGACGGGCATCGACGATCGGCGCGACCTCGGCGTTCTCAGGCCCGACCGAGAGTGAGCATGGACACCCCTGTGGTCAGGCCCCATCCGCGTATTGCTACGACGGTCTGACATTCCTGCTCTCCTCGCCTTTACAGTCACCACCTGAGATACGCTGGGCCTGGCTCCACCCTTGCGCTGGTCACGGATCTGAGCGAAGCCAGCAGCGCGTGCGCCCCCGGCAACCCTGGCGGCGTCGCCGTGGGGCGGACTCAGTATGATTCCCTCTTCTTCGGCTCGAACGATGCATCCACGTTTCCGCCCTCCTCGGCCCTCGGCGAGACCGGCAGCATCACCCTCCCGCACAGGTCGGTGAGCGACCGATTCGTCCAGGTCTTCTTTGACCGCATCCATCCCGTCTTTCCGGTCCTCTGTCGGGACAGCTTCACCGCCGCATACGAGGGTCTCTTTCAGGCACCTTCGGCGGCCAGCCAGACGGCTGACGTCGCCTTGCTCGCCACGGTCTCGGCATTGCTGGCATGCGGTGAGCTTGCGTCCTGCCAGCTCGAGCGCGGAGAAACGGGCCAGAACAACGTGACCGAGGCCCCGTTCTGCGCTTCCGGCGGCTTCGACGCTTCGCCACTCGGTAGTCGGGCGGGCGCCGCATCGTCGTACTTTTCGCAGTGCCACGACCTTGGCCTCCGCTGCTTGGCCGAACCGCGCATCGAGACTGTCCAGCTCGCATTGTTGCAGGCGTACTACATGGCGTCTACAGGCTCTCCCGCCAAGGCCTGGATCTGCGCTGGTCACGCGACGCGCCTGGCCCAGGACCTCGGTCTGCATCGCAACGTCGACCACGCTACGCTCTCGCCTCAAGACAGGGAGCTGCGTCGGCGCACCTGGTGGTGCGTATACGTCATGGACAGGCTGCTTGGCATCAGCCTCGGCAGGCCCTTCGGCATCGAGGACGATCACATCGACGCCCAGCTGCCATTTGGCGACCGCGACTCTCTCAAGCTGTGAGTTGCAAGGTTCTCGTCCTCGATGCCTCGCCAAGGCCGGCTCTTCACTGACGTCGGACCGCCTTCGTCCCGCCCGACTCTGCCTCCCTCCTCTCAGCCTGATGCCCGGATTCATCGCGCTCATCTGCCTTACTCGGCAGGCCGGTCGCGTCGCCCGGACGATCGCCAAGCTGCACCAGGCCCGCGTGCGCGGCAACGTGCATGCCGAGGTCGCGCTGTTGCAGAAGCTGCGAACCCACGATGCTGCACTCGACTCGTGGCAGGCCTCGCTACCGGAGACGTTGCGGAGCAGGGACGGAAGTCAGGATCCGGCCGACGCCCTCACCGTCCAGAGCTGCGTGGCCTATTCACAGGTGAGCCTCCGACCACACGCCATCGAGCTGCTGCGGAGCGAGTCTCGTCTGACATGCTCGATCCGCTTCCTGCTGTACCATGGGGAACCTGGCAGCTTCACACCACCCGGATGCACCTGCAAATGACGCTCCTCCGCGACTCGAACCTGCTTCAGACCATGTCGAGCATCGAGCAGGAAAAGACGGACCTGGCGCGATGCACGCAGACGGCGCTGCACATCATCAAGGCGACGTCGAGGACGGCCAGGCTGATGCCGCCGGGTCACTATCTTGCCGGTGAGCACGGCCGTCTTTGCATCGGTCGTTCGTACTGCCGTACTGACGCCTTTGCGGCACCTCTGGCTCATGACTGGACCCACGGCAGAGTACTCTCGGTATCTCATCGTCGCAGGTGGCTTCCTCGCTTCGAGCGCAGCAAAGGATCAGCAGGCGAACGCCTTTCAGCTGCTGAACGAGGCCGAGGAGGCAATCAACAGCTTCCGGCACCTCGTACCCTTGCATCTCGCCGCGGCCGAGCATCGCCGCGTCCTGATCGGCATCGTCCGCGGGATGCGGTCGAGGGTGGGTGCGCTCGGTGCCGCCACGCCCCTTTGCATGGCGACGCAGCAGGACACGGCAAGGACGGGTCGAAGCGTCAAGAGGGGCGTCACGCATCCTGCCGATCTGAGGAGGCCCCTCACGGGTCCTCCCCCGGCGGCGATGGCGACTTCGACGGCGGTGATGTCCGAAAAGAGGAGGAGGTGCACCGTCTCGACCTACCCGGTTCCGCTCAGCCACACTGCGGCCAACACCATCGGCACCGCCAGGCTCGGTGTAGGCGTGGAAGGCGGCGGCGGCGGCGGCACGACTACGCCCGCGACATTCGACGTCGACTGGACGTTGTCGTTCGCCGCGTACGATCTGGGCGCGTACCAGCGAGGTTGCCATCCGGACCTGCTTCACGCTCCGCCATCGCATCACTACCAGGCCCAGCCGTCCTCGACGGGAGGCGGTGGCGGGGAGACGACGATGCAGACTCCGCGATCGCACCTCGACGACGTCTCGTCCGTCCGACACGGCGCGCCGGCCTCGACTGCGCTCTCGTCGCAGCACCACCAGCTCGGCGGCACACCCCTACTCGGCGCCTCTCCTTACACGCCGCTCAACTGTGCCCCGAGCGGTATGGCCGGCTCCTCCAGCCCCCTCTTCTCTCCACCGTCGTCGACGATGCACAGGGCCCAAGAGACGGTGCAGCAGCAGCAGCAGCAAGCGAACGACAGCCTCTTTTCCCCGCTCTCCACCTTCGATCTTCCCCTCGGCTACCAGTATCCCCAACAACCCTTTTCGACGCACGGGCCGAACATGCACGAGTCCATGATCGTCCAGCAGCAGGGACCGACGCCGGGAGGTGCAGAGGAGCAGCACCGCGATGCCGCCGAGAGGATGCAGGACGCGAGTACCGCGCCTCCTTCCTCGCTCGCCTTCTTTGGCCAGCCTGCCAACCTCGATCTGCACTAGGGGACCGGACCGCGTTGGGAAATGACAAGTCGTTGGCTTCGTACATGGTCGTCTGTGGGTCGTGACCATCTCGTGGAGTTTGTCGGTGAAGTCGCAGCCCGCCCCTTGCCTTCCCTTCTCTTCCCTTCCAAGTACGCGCTTCAGATTCGTCCCTGGACGAGCCTTAGCAGCTCCTCGCGCGTGTACTCCCCGTTGAGCTTGATGGTCGGCTGTTCCGCAACGGGCGTCGTCTGCCTTGCTCCTCCTCCCCTCTGTTCCACCTTGCCCGCTTGCTGTGGCTGCTGCTGCTGCTGTTCTAGCGAAAACGAGGCCGTATCTGGAGGCACAGAAACAGTCTCAATGGCAGTGAGGCAAGCCGAGGAGGGGTACGGTGCCGACCCTTGCGCTTGCGCTTGCCCTTCCCCCTCTGCAGCCTCGGCCGTCTCGTCCAGGTAGACGAAAAGCGGGCGCGGCAACACATTCGGAGGCGGGGAGAAGGCTCCGTGCTGAGCTTGCCGGTGCGGCGAGAGCGGCGTCGACTTGAAGCGGTCAAGGAGGGTGCGCGACTTTTGCGTCGCCTTTGTGGCCCATTTGGCCAGCTTCGACGTCGACGCCGACGTCGACGTCGCGTCAGTGGTACTGCCCGTGCTCGCTCCGCCACCGGTGGACGTCGTGGAGGACGGCGGACTGTGCAGAGACAAGGGCGGCGGGATCTGGCGGCGGAAGGTCATGGCCGCCTCGAGACTCGACCTTGCTCCTGATGAGGCGGCCGGATGATGTGGGGCGGCGGAGGCGTCGCCGAGGTCGTGCGCGTGGTGCGGCTGTTGCGCCGAACTGCTTGAGGGATAGTTGTGATTCATGATGACCGGTGACGGTGCCTTGATCGGACTCAATGAGTCGGCGACTGGGTGCCATGGCGGCACCGCGTTCGGTGCTGAGATCGTCGAAGCCGCTTGGCCCAAGCTCGGACCGCCGTAGCCAGCCGATGGATCGAGGTTCTGCAGCCAGCTGCCCCACTCCGGCACCTCAGTATCGGTCTTCACCGTACTCGGCGCCTGGTTCGGCGCAGCCGTGGGAGGCGGAGAGGTGATGGAGAGTGGACGGCTAAAGTTGTGCATCGGCGCGGCGTGCACCGCCGTCTGATCCAGGAAGTCCTGCAGCCAGGTCGAGTCGACGCCAGTGACGGGCGGAGAGAAGGGCATCGAGGTGGGGGCGTGCGAATTGCGTCGCTGATGCCGCTCCTTGCGTCCCGGCGACTTGCTGCGCGACTGCTGCCGACGATGTCGCAGCGACTGACTGCGGGTCGGCGTCCCGGATGGCGTGCCCGGCGGTTGCTGCTGTTGAGTCTGGGCGCGCGTGGCGTCGGCAGCTGGCGTCGTGGCTAGTGTCGAGGAGGCAACGTCGAAGAACAGCGGACCGAGCATCGGAGGGTCGAAAGTCTGCGTCAGCAGCAGAGAGCTGTCGGGCATTGCCCCAACCTCGCCCAAGAGGTCATCAACACGGCCTTCAGCTGCTGTGAACGGCTGATTCCGGACCTCGACTTTGGGACTTGACACTACTGGCAGCTGGTCAATTGCGGCAGGCATGTCGAAGGCCGGCATGAGGTCGGTCGCGCCGTGGTCAGCGCCGGCCGCTGCCGAGTTGCTCAACATAGTGCACGACTCGCCATACGCGTTCGCCTCGCAGACAGCTGTCTGAGCAAGAGGGTGATCCTGCCGGTCAAAGCTGCTGAACGTAGCTTGCACGCTTGCATCCGAGTCAAGCTTTGGAGGTTGTGAGAACAGCTTGAGCTCGGTGGCGAAGTTCGGGTCGAGCCGCGGCTGCGAGGTCTCTGGAAAGATGGCGCGGAGAAGATCGTCGATGACGGCTGACTCGTTGGTCGACGCTATCGTGGGCTGATGGAGCTGCCGCTGCGGAAGGCCATATCCGTCGGCCGCTGGCAGATCCGCTGGCTGCTGCTGAAACGGATCGAAGATGTCGTACTGGTGCGAAGGATCTGCCGCCATTTTGCCGCGGTAGTCATGGCCGTCTCGAGGCGATTCGTGCTGCTTGGGTTGGATCGTGTCGCTTGTTGCTCCATCAGCTGCGTGCGATTCGGCGATGTCGAAGTCAGGTGCGGCCTGCCCTGCGCAGGTGTCAGGCGGAGCCGTGAGAAGGCCAAGTTGCTCGAGCATCGCATCCGAGTAGTATGCTCGCGGAGGGGCTTGACACATGGTGTGGTTGGCAAACACCTCCCACGGAGCCGCTGTGCCGTCTGGCCGAGGGGCGGTTGCGCTGTATGACGAAGTCACTGTCCAGTCCTGCAAGGCTGCATGGTCAGCAGCGTTACGAGTCCGGAGGGTGATGTGTGGCGCTTGCATCCCGAACTCCTCTGGACGGCGCGGGAGCGGAGCCGTCTGTGAGCCAGGACCGGAACTGTGCTGATCGGTCTGCGATAGCGAGGGCACCGTCCAGCCGCGCCGCTTCAGGGACTCGGCCAGCTTCCGCGCCTTCTCCGGTCCCAATGCCTTGTAGAGGCCGTCCACAAGGTCTTCCTTGCCCTCAGTCGTCACAGCTTGGCCGACGGGAAGGGGAGGCGGCTGTGCCTTTTCGGGCTGGTCGGGCTGCGATGCTCGAGCATGTACCGCCGAAGACACCGACTGTGAGCGGCTCCTCGTGTTTTGAGCAGATGCTTTCGCGCCGGTCGACTGCGAGGATGTCTGCAAAGCATCCAGACTCCGCCTCCCTCTCTTAGCTGGGCTACGCTTGATCAGCTCGATGGGCGGTGCTGCCACTGCCGGATCGCTGGGCGTCGCTGCCTCCAGGGCGGCGTCGATCGACTTGCGCTTCCGCTGCGATGCTGTCGAGACCTTCCGCCACCGCTTGGCAGCGGCTGCGGTCACGCGTGTCGCAGCGTCGGACGATGCCGCGGAAGCATCGGCAGCACCGGTGGTGGCGGTCACCGCAGCACCGGACTGCGCCACTGCGCACGGCTTGTCAGCCTGATGGGCGGCGAGCATCTGCCTGTGTTCCCGGGCCCGAGCAACGGAAAGCTCGCCGTACTGCTGGCGGACCTCCTCCGACGACTCTGCCCAGGCCTTGCTGGCCATCTGGCTGATCAGCTGCGAGGTCGTCCTGCTCTTGGGGTTCTGCTGGCGGTAGTTGCGGCTGAAGTCGCCGCGGAAGAGGATGAAGCTGTTGGCCGGTCGGGATGGAGGAGGCGCGGGGGGACGTGTCGGTCGTGCTTTTGTGACTTTGATCCAGGTTCGCCGGACGGGTGGGTCGCGCGTGCTGCCTTCGTCTTCGTGGTCGGTGGCGAAGATCGAAGAGAGCGATGATGTTGAGTCCCTCCTGGGAGACTTGGGCTGCATCCTGGCCACGACGGTGCGCTGTCTGGTCCAAACCTTAACGTGGGTGGCCAAGGGTAGGACAAGACAAGGGAGGGCGCACGGCGACGGGCCTGCATCCTACCTGCGCAGGTAGATCCAAGGGCGCCGGGCAGCACAGGCGGTTGATCCAAGTGCGGAAAGGCTTCCAGGAGGAGCGAGGTGGCGGCCGTGGTGGTGCAAGACGAGTTGTCCGCCCAGCTGCACCTCCAGAAGGCCAGGTCGGCGGGCTCCGTTGCTTTGCCCTGCTGCCGCGAAATGAAGGGGACCGTGCGGACGGCGATCGACGACTAGCCTGCCTGCCTGCCTGATCCTGTCTGACCGCTACGGGCTGCATGTCTTCATGAGCCGCAAGTGGGTGGGCGGAGCGGTCGCAGGTCGCGGCCTGCTTTGCAGCTTTCCGCTCCAGGGGGGTTGGTGCAGAGGCCAGCGCGTGCAACGCGAGCATACGGTGGCGGGCGGATTTACCTCCTGGTACCGTCGCCAGCGGGCGGTGGTCGCACAGTATCCGCTTAGAAGTGGCTCCAGCCCCGTTCCCAGCGCAGGCCATGCGTGGGTGTGTGGTCACCGAGGCACGGGCGGGTGGTTGCACAAATGAAGCTCGGGGCGGAATCCGTCCGCTTGGCATCGGCAGTAGTTGTTAGACCTCTTGTCGAGAAGGGCTCAGACGAGCAGGCTGGTCAGTCCTCCAGATGTCCGACCTGGCTAGCGAGTGTCAGTGTGGATGTTCGTAGAGCTTATAGGCCGGGTTAGAATGACGATCATCACGATGCGGGGATCGAGCACGCTCGTATGAATGTGAAGACGATGACAATTAGGGGCGCTGGATGTCGCCAAGGAACGACGCCCTGCTGGCGCCGTCGAGCTGGGAGTCCGGTCGTTTATGCCGAGGCAGCCAGAGCCAGCCTCGCCTGATGTCCTGCCGGCATGCCTCTCGCGCGACACTCTCTGCTCGTCATTCTGTCTGCTAGCTACGCGTGATGCACCCCGATGTGGGCGGGTCAAACTCCGTCACATTGCGCCGCACCGCACCGCACCGCATCGCAACGCCTCACTCCTCCTCGACCTCGGGCACGCTGTCCCTCGCGCCTTCCCTCACGGCCTCCAGCCCTCTCATCGATCCGGTCCTGCTTGCCCTCTCTCCACCCGGTCCCATCGCCGCACTAGCAGGGATCGTAGGGGACGATCCGCCCGCCGTCGATGATGGAAGCGGAGACGATGAGGCAGAGGAGAGGCCCAGCACGCTCCTCCTCTTCTCCAAAGTGGCCCTCTTCATGGCCGCCACGTCCACCTTCTTCCCCACCCTGCCGAATCGCAGGACGGTCCAGAACGTGAATGGGCTGCCGGCGGTTTCCACCTTGTCACCGCCACCGCCGCCGCCGCTGGATTCAGGGTGGGGTGTGTACGTCACGAGCACGGGATGTTGCAGTTCCGTCCCCTCTTTGATCTCCTTGCCCAGCGTGACGTCGAACGCAATCGTCGTCGTATGCCCCTTGCGGCGCACGATGCCAGACGATGACGAATATTTCTTCTTGCGCCGCGTTCGCATCCCGCCGTCTTCTTCCTCGTCTTCATGCTCGTCGTCGTCCTCCTCCTCCTCGACCTCGTCCTCTGATGATCCCTCCTTCGCCCCGCTGTCGCCAAGCAGATCGTCCTCGTCAAGGTCCCACACCTCGTTGTAGGCGTGGATGCCGAACGACGTCGTCGAAGGGCTGACGGACCAGTTGGCTCGGCTCGCCATCGCCGCCTCGTTTGCCCGCTCTTTCTGCTCGTCTTGCGTCGCCTCCAGCTCCGGCATGATGGGTGTTGCCGTGCTCGAGTGCGGCACCGGCGGCGTAGGCGGCGTACGCGGAAGGCCGAGCTTTATCCGCATGGCGTCGTCGAGCGGGTTGGTGAACGTCGCCTCAAACACGTACGTCTTGCCCGCCTGCAGGGCTTCTTCATCGACCAGGTCGTGCCCAAGGCTCGAGGTGCTCAGCGACGAGCCAGAGCCGCTCCCGCCGCCGCCAATGCCGCTGCCCCCGCCGACACCACCACCGAGCATGCTGATGGGCCTGCGCCGCAGGCTGCTGCTGCCCGAAGAGATGCCAAGCATGCTCGTCCGTCGACTCAACCTCGACCCTGCAGCGCCTACAACACTCGATCCACCGGCACCGGCAGGTTGGAGGTACGGCTGTATCGCCGCTAGCTCGAGCTCAATCTCTGGTACGTAGTTGAACGCCACCAGCTTGATCTTGAAGCGGCGCGACTCGGCCTTGAGGTCCGGCTTGATGATGATGTGGCGGCAAGTGGGGCACCTCTTTGATTGCTTGCACCGCAGCGCCACCCTGGTGGGCGGCAGGTCGGCGGAGCGCACCGGCTGGTCCCACGGGCTCGTCCAGCGTTGCTGCAGCGTCGAGATGCGGGCGTCGGAGCCGGCGAAGGATGCAAGGTAGTCGTACCGCGACTCCTCCCTCCTACCCAGCACGCCCTTGTACTGGCCGGGCGTCCTGCCGCTGGTCCAGCTGGTGAAGGCGTCGTAGGGCTTGAGCTCCTCTTTTTCCTCTCTGCGATGAGGTCTCGGCTTCTCTGCCACGCCGGTGAGGTAGCGCCCTGAAGCCAGCTGGGGTATATCGCGGAGCAGCTTTGACTTTTGCAGCGCTGCCGAGGCAGCGAGCGAGGAGGCGTTGCCGGACGCTCTGGACTTTGTGCCTGCCATTGCGGCCGCAGAGGACGAGGAGCCGGAGCCCGACTTTCCAGCGGCGGCAGCGGCCGATACCTGCCTGCCCTGAGCGAGGGCGGCGGCTGCCTGGGCGGCATCGGTCTGGGCGGTGATGAAGGGGTCGAAGTGGTCACGGAGGTGGTAGAGCTCGAGGAGGTCGGGTGCGCTCTGTTCGAGCTTGTCAAGCTGGCGTCCGAGGCCGGTGGGCTTTTCAAAGGTGAGGCCTACACCCTTGCTGTCCCAGAGGCAGAACGGACACTGGAGAAAGTAGGGAGGCCTGCCCATGCTGGCATCTGGCGAGGTGAGGGGGATGCCTGCGGCCTCGTCATCGTCGATGTCGGTGGCGACGACCGAGAGAGTATGTGTGCAAGAGGGACAAAGGAAGCAGTTGCGAGCGCATAGGTTTCTCGACTGCTTTACGCTGGCGTGTGGCACCTCGAAGAGGCAGTTTGGGCAGTAGTAGGCGGCAATGTCTACGGCGACGCAGCGGGAGCAGCGGATCTGGTCGCACTCGTCGCAAAAGTAGAGAGACTCGAGCGGGTGGAACGCGTAAGCGGCTGCGGATGAGGTCGAAGGTACGCTGGGCGGGTGTTGAAGGGAAAACTGGAGCGTGGTAGCTGAGGTACTGGCGGCCGTCGCCGCTGCCGTGGTCGAGGCGGCGGTGGTCGCGGAGGAGGAGGATGACGCCGACGAGGGCCCCGCGGATGGCCCGACGTGGTCGCAGGGGCAGTAGTAGAGCACCGAGGGGGCCATGTCTGGGTGCAGGGTCCAGGGTGCCGTCCCTGGCGCGAGGTAGTGTTGGTCGTTGAGGTGGTGGTACCGTGGTGGGGAGGGGGGGTGTTGGGAGCCAGGGTGCGTGTTGGTCCGGTCCGGTGTTGGTCTGGGCGGCGCTGCTTACCTAATCAATGTCCGCCTGCTGCCTGGAAGAAACCCCCAAATGGGCGGCGGCGATCAGACCACTTTGCAGCGTTGCCCCCTCTCCCTGCAGCCATCCACCTTTTTCCGCGGCGCGAAGGGGCGGAGCCAAGGGGCAAAAGAGGAAGAGGCGGAGAGGCAGAGAGGCAGGGAGGCAGGGAGAGGGCAAAGAGGGCAAGGCGCAGAGACCAACACCGCCCCGCTTCCAACCGCGGTCCCGTCCTCACCCTGGCCACCACCACCACCATCCCGCCGTTGTCCCCTCCGCCTCGACCATCACCGCCAGCACCATGTCCGACATCGACCAAAAGGCGCTCGCCGACAAGGCGCAGCTCAAGATCGAGAAGCGAAAGCGCTTTGAGCAGGTCTTTCCCCTCCTCGTCGACGAGCTCACCTCGTACCTCGAGTCCGAGCAGATGCCCGCAGAGGCAATCGACTGGTTCAAGCGCAACCTCGACTACAACACCCCCGGCGGAAAGCTCAACCGCGGCCTCTCGGTCGTGGACACGGTCGAAATCATCCTCTGCACCGACAACGCCACCGGAAACCTCACCCGCCAGCTCACCGACACCGAGTACCTCAAGGCCGCCATCCTCGGCTGGTGCATCGAGCTCCTCCAGGCCTACTTCCTCGTCGCCGACGACATGATGGACCAGAGCATCACCCGCCGCGGCCAGCCCTGCTGGTACCGCGTCGACGGCGTCGGCAACATTGCCATCAACGACGCCTTCATGCTCGAGGCCGCCATCTACTTCCTCCTCAAAAAGCACTTCCGCTCCGAACCCTACTACGGCATGCTCCTCGAGCTCTTCCACGACGTCACCTTCCAGACCGAGCTCGGCCAGCTCATCGACCTCATCACCGCGCCCGAGGACTCGGTCGACCTCTCCAAGTTTTCGCTCAAGAAGCACCACCTCATCGTCGTCTACAAGACCGCCTTTTACTCGTTCTACCTCCCCGTCGCCCTCGCCATGCGCATGGCCGGCATCCAGGACGAGGCCCTCTACAAGCACGCCCTCGACATCCTCATCCCCATGGGCGAGTACTTCCAGGTCCAGGACGACGTCCTCGACTGCTACGGCAAGCCCGAGGACATTGGCAAGAGTGAGTTGGCACGCGTGGCTTGCGGCTCAACCTTCCATGCCCTTGGAGGGCCACGTCTTCCTCGCTGACTCGTTTCCTCCCTGGTCGGCCCTGTCCCCGCGCGTCTCTGACCCCTTCCTCGCCGCCCTCCCTCCGCTCTTTCCCCTTCCCTTCTCACCAGTCGGCACCGACATTCTCGACAACAAGTGCTCGTGGAACATCAACATTGCGCTGGCGCACGCCACGCCAGAGCAGCGGGCGGTGCTCGACGCCAACTACGGCCGCAAGGACTCGGCGTGCGAGGCCAAGGTCAAGGAGGTGTTTGCCGCGCCCAACATTGACGTCGCCGGCCGCTTTGCCGCCTACGAAAAGGAGAGCTACGAGAAGCTCAACGCCCTCATTGACGCGCTACCGGAGGGCGCCGGTGCCACGGCCGAGCACGGCGGCCTCAGGAGGGACGTCTTCCGCCTCTTCCTCGGCAAGGTCTACAAGCGTGCCAAGTAGACGGCGCCCAGCATGCCCTCGCACCGCCCCGGGGGCTTTTCTTGGCTGATAGAGAGTGGGTCACCGACGAGGCGGCCGCTGAGAATCACATACCACCGCAGCGTTCCTGCTTTGCACCGATGATCCAGATGGGGGGTCACTGCAGGTCTGCAAGTCCGCCCAGTTGCGTTTGCGTCTCCTGCTGCGTCGTCCCACCCCTTTCCCTCCCCTTCCCTTCCCTCCCCTTCCCTCCTCCTCCTCCCCCCTCCCCTCCCCCCCGTCCCCCCCCCCCCCCACCCCCCCCAGCCGCGCCAAGGTGCTTCACAGCAAAGCTCCATTGCTGCCATATTCCCTCTTGCTCTGCTCCTCGGGGCCCCCTCTGCCTCGCCTGCTCATGCATCTCGAGCCCGTTTCGATTCCTCCTCCGTCTCGACGGGGGGTATGGGAAGCAAACGGGGCGAGAGACGGGGGCAAACAGCGTGGGTTGGATGTGGATCTCCGAGGAACCGGGTGGGACGGAAAGGAAGGAAGCGTATGCGTTGATTCTGGCTAAGATTGAACCCCTCCACCGCGTCCTCGTCCCTCTTTCGTCATCTTGTCCCCTCGTGGTTCCGTCCCCCAAGTTGATAGAACGGACACGCTGCGTGTATCGTCATGGTCTATCGGGGAGCGACTGCGCGCGGGCAGGCAGGCACGACGAGGACGAAACAGGACGCAGTGGATACCCTGGACGCCACGTGCTTCCCTGTCCTCCTTCTTGGCTTCACGCCACCCACCCCACGAAGGAGGTCAGGACGAAGCCAACCCCCGGTATTCCTCGCGGCGATATCTCATCCTCGTCGAGTGGGTACGGGGTAACGAGAGGAGGTGCGTCCGACATGCGCACGGCGATGTGCCAGACGACATTCCAACTGCTTCGAGAGCTCTGCAGCGACTTCGCACCCGACGACACGCGATTCGGGACGAGTCAGCATGTGTGTTTTTCAACTCCTTCTTCGATTTCGACGAATAGAGAAGCGGTCGAAAGGGTGCCGGAGGCCATCATCAGAGTACATGGATGCGATGTGGGAAGAGGGGGCGGCGATGAGATGCGATGCAATCGAAACGGATGCTGCTGGGAGGCCGGCTGTTGCAAGGGGGCCGCGACGCGTGAGAGAAAAGGCGCGAGCGTGAGACGCCGTGATGCCCCCTCTGGAGCGCGCGACGCCAGTCTTGGGCAGCGGGGTGGCCTGTCTTGCTGGTGGTAATAATACACGGGCGGTCAAGAAGTAGGGTTCCGAGTCTTGGGAGAGTCAAGCCTCGACGGACGGTGATGGTGGATCGTCTAGAATCCGGCGAGATCGCGGGCGTCCTTGTTCCTGGCGGCGGCGTTTGCCCAGTTCTGGGACGCCGAGGGGGGCAGGGGAGCCTCGGGGTCGTAGACGTGCTGCCTCCTGCGGGAGTCGGTGGGAGAGATGGGGAGTACAAGGGCGTGCAGGACGGTCAGAGACATATTCCATCGCGGTCGCAACCCGACGGCAGGCGGTGACGGCGCCGTGTGCGCGCGCGTGACACTAACCTGTTGCGGCTGCAGACGCGGCCGTCCTCGTTGACGGTGAAAGGCGAGGCGACGAGGGCGGAAGATTGGGTCGAGGCCGACGTCGTGAGGCCCGCGGTGATCGAGGGCGAGGTGGCCGACGCCAGCGTCGTCTTGGCCGGCTGGCGGGCGAGGGCGGCCGAGAAGCGGACGACGGTGCTGAACATGGTGGCAGGGGTTGAGTTGGGGTAGGGTGGGTAGAGGAGTGTGGCTGGAAGAGGGTCTAGAGATAGGATTGGCTTCTAGGTAGGATGAGGAGGTACAGGGTGCAAGCAATGGCGTGTATATGTACCTTCTCGGCGGTGGACTGAGGAGGAGCGAGCAAGGAAGAGCACACGAGCGTCGGACACAGGGACCGGTTGCCTGTCTGTCGGCCCAGTCGAGAGGTGAAAGGCGGCCGGGGCAGAGCTAGAGGCACAGGAAGGCTGGCGGGCCAGGCCAGCAGAGGATAGGCGTCTAGACGGGCGGGTGCTTGACAACGCGAGGGCGGCGGGCGGCGTCGGGGCTGTCTGTACTGTATGCGAGAGAGGTGCTCGGGTGGTTACCTACATACGACCCGACTAGCGGCATCGGCGTCGGGGCGGTGGGCGCGGACGGCATCATCGCGAGCGAGCCAGGAGAGGACGGCAGGCAGGTTGCGCTCGCCCCGGCCAAGCAAGTCCGCAGCGCTGCATGAGGGTGACACCCTCGTTTGGGGGTGGGTGCTGCGGGCCAGAAGAGAGGCTGTAGCTTGACGACGGCGGCCGTCGAGCTTGAGACGGCCGCACGCAGACAGACACGCACGCACGCACGCACGCCCCCGCGGGCGAAGGTCGAGTCGATGACGACCTCGTGTGTAAATTGGCTGCAGACGATGCGGCAGGCAGGTGCAGGTCAGGTTGTGTTCGGGTGGTGCGGGTCGGAGCGGGAGCCGACGAGGGTGCCTGGCCAGGCCTCTCTTCTGGCGGATGATGGTGACCAGACCAGCAGCAGGCCGGCCAGGTGCGGCTGCGATGGCGGGCACCCTCGATTTTGGGGGGCCGCAGCCAAGGTTACGTGACGGTCGTAGCCTCGCTCGCTCTTTTTTTTTTTTCTCCGCGATTGGGCGGAAGGGCGGGCGTCGAGATTCAGGCTCCGCCGTTGGACGGACAGACGCCGTGCCTGCCTGTGCTGCCCTGCGTCGCTCTAATCTGTCTTTTTTCCCCGACACAACCGTACGTCGGCGGGTCATCGCGCATCTGACCGCCTGCCAGTTAGGCGTTGATCGCCGTCGTACATGGTCGTCTGCCTCGCCGTCCTGCCTGCGCCTTCCTCTGTCCATCGGCAGCCTGTCCCATGGTACCTGTAAGCTGGTAGCAGCCCAGCTGCTCGATGTCGACTGAACCAGCCAGCGTGGGTCCTATACCGGTCCGATAGCCTCGTGTAGGCTGCCTGGGACGTCCGCAGCGCGGTCGCCAGCGACGCAAGGCCAGGCGGGCCACCGTCGACCGATGGCCACCACATGCCTTCGCTTGGCGCATCCACAGCGGCAGCCTGCCTGCCTGCTTGCTTGCATCGCTCTCCTGGCCAGCAAGCGCCGTGGTCACGCTCACCGTCGATGTCCCCTGCACCATTCTCCCCCGCGCAGGCGGCGCTCTGCACGCAGGACCCCATACGGCGCCAGCCCAATGATACGCACGCTAGGGCCGCCCGCCACCCTGCCGCCGCATCATCGATACCGCCATCAACATGCGCCAGTCTCTCACCTGCACTAGCGGCCGGTAGCCAGCGCCGCACCGTTCGCACCGTTCGTTGGTCCATCATATGGGACCCGTCCCCGAATACTAATTCGCACTACCCTACTACTGTACAGTTCTGTATGTACTGCTCTTGCCGGGACCGGGCCGTCCGAAAGATCCGTCCACCATTCCCGCCCGTCGCTGTGGGCAAAGGGTGAGGGTCCCAGGGTTGCTCCGGAGGGGTCACGCCTCATCCATTCATCGACACTAGCCTCGATGCAGCTTCCATCACCAGGTCGGGGGGTCGGTGCTGAGCCAATCTTCTCACCGGCGCCAATAATCAACGCGAGAATGGGCGCCGTCATCGCAGGCCCCAAGAAGAACGTCTCGCGTTGCGCCTTTGCGGAACGGAGTGCGGCGCGGCGGCCTGGCCTGGCGTGGCAAGCAGGCCGCGGAGCAGGTTCCTGAAAGATGGAACGGCCAGCCAAGGGTCGATTTCCCAACCTCTTTTTCCCAATCGGGAAATGTCGCTCGCTCGTTGGCGGGCTTGCTGGACGGCTTGCTTCATGCCGTGTACCGGTGGGTGCGCCTTAGCCGCCATCGCTAGCGTAGATCTACAGTATCCTGTCCCGCCATCGCACTACTCTCGGACGTCGGGCGCTTGTCACCTCTCTGTCTGTCTCTCTTCTCGCCCAGGGCTTCCTCGCTCGATCGGACCTTTTTTTCGACTGGTCTCTTCCGGTGGTTTTACCGTCCCATGCTGGCTCGCCTCGCTCCCTCGTTCCTGGGATGCGGATTGCCTCTGATTCCTGCCTTTGCCTGTTCCTCGGCACCCTTGGCGACAGGGAGCCGGATTGCAATACCCTAGCCTACGAGCACCGACCGTCAGCGACAGGGAGCCGGATTGCAATACCCTACGAGCACCGACAACCGTGGCCTCGACAACTTGGACCTCTGCGTTGCACAAAGGGACGCACCACCGTAGGCTGAGGCTGAGGGCCCGCAGGTGGCAGCGTCGGCGTACGGTCAACATCGGAGGAATTCGCCCGGCTTGACGATGCGAACGGGGACGGAGGCAGCGGCGGTGTCATGCTTACCCGCCGCCTCGCCCGGTAGCGTGAAAGCTTGCCCTCCCTCTCCTCTCCTCGGCTCAATCTCTCCAGAGGCAGCTACTCGATCTGTAGGCTAGGCAGGGCGGCGCCAGGTGGGGGCGGACGGACTTTGAACAATCTTGCTCTACTTACCCCGCACTGAAGCCGTCGCTTCGCCGTTGCCGTCCGCTCGCCATCGGTCAGAGGGTAAGCTAAGACACGTACCGTACGGTCCCCAGATCGTCGTCGTCGGCGTTGGCGGCGGTGGTGGTGGTGGCGTCGTCATTGCACGGGCAGCGCGTTCACCAGATCGCACTTCGTCGTTTCATTTCGGTTACAGAATCGCTCCCCGTGCCCCCGCAGACCGAGGAAGGTGAGGGGCCAAGGGGGCCCCACAGATCGTCGTTCGCCATCCATATGCACGCCCTCTCTTCACATGCTGGACCCTTCTTCCCCGCTCAATGGCTCCTTGCCCCCCTGCCATGGAACAGGTTGCGGGGATATGGGTCTCCATGGTCCATCGGTGGAGTTAACATCGTGCGACCGAGTCAGGCTCGGACACCCACAGCTTGCTCCGCTGCGCTGCGGTGCGGTGCGGTGCTCAGCACGGCGGAAGAGCGCCACACGCTTCGTGTGTCTGTCCAACCCGTGAGCCCGCTCCGTTCGCCACCACCGCTTTTCCCCACATTCTTGGCTCCACCTCGCTTCGCTGTCGCTCTGGCCGCGGGTGCAATCAAAAGACGTTGGCTGGGCTGCCTGGACTGCCTGCCTGCCTGCTGGGCGGCCAAATGAGGAGCCAGGCGTTGCCGAGACCTTCCAGTCGTCGCAACTCGCAAGGCGAGGTCTTGACGAGGCAGGCGAGCCGGACCCGCCCATCGACCCTTCCGTGCCCCCCGCTATCCGCGCGCGAACACTCGAATCGAGCACTCGCTCACACGCACGACAGACGACGACATCAGTTAGGCCTGGCCTGGCCGGCGGGCCCAGAACTCTGACCCCCCGATCTTGCCAGGTATACTACTATAAAACATTCGATCGAACAGCGGGACGGCATCTGCGCCCTGCGCCGATCAGAGACGCGCCGCCTCGGCCTCGACGGGGGCCGCCTTTTCGCAGACGGCGCGCATGTCGCGCAGCGCCTCGGCCACCTTTTGCGCAAACAGGGTCGTCGCGCCGTTCTTGGACTCGATGCCAAACTTGAGCAGCTTGCCGCCCGCAAGGTAATTGATGCCGTACGACTCGGTCGGGTAGCCGGTGCCAAAACCGGTGCCGGCGAAGCGGTCGCCCGCGCTCAGTCCGCTCGTGCTCAGCCTCCACGACTGCGACTCGGCAAAGAGCGGGTCGGAAAAGATGGCGGGCACCTCGCCGTCGTCGTCGGCGCGGTAGACGAGCCGCAGGCCCGTCATGTGGCGGTCGATGCCCTTGCCCATCGAGCTCTCCTTGGTCTGCGTGTTGTGCGCCTTGGTCGCCGCGCTCAGCAGCGCAAACGACGTCTGCGCGTCCTTGCCCTCGAGCATCGCGCGCACAAAGTCGTACGCCTCGTCGCTGAAGCTGCGGATCACGTCGGTGCGGCCGTGCTTGAAGAGGCGCGTCGACGCCGTCTCGTAGGTCGACGTCTGCTTGCCGTGCACCTTGGCGTAGGCCAGCTGCAGCGCCATCTGCAGGTAGGCGTCCGGGCTCTGCTTGCCGTACTTCTTGATCCACTCGGCACCGTACTCGTCAAACCACAGCATGCGGATGTCCGACTCGGAGATGAGCTGCTGCGCCGCCGCCTCCGACTTGGCAATCGACGCCTGCGTCTGCTGGTCGACCTGCCACTCGAGCTTCTTCCAACCGGCGCTCTCGCCCGGAGAGCTCTGCGCCGCCGGCACCTCGCTGCCCGGCGGAGGGCACGGCTCAGCGGCAGCAAAGTCGCAGATGATGCTCGGGATCAGGGCATCGCAGGGCGAGTGCTCGCCCATGATGCCCGCCCTGCCGTTCGGCTCGACGGTAATGGTGAGGGCCTTGTCAAACCAACGGTTGTGTCCGGCGCGCCCCGCTCCGCTGACGTTGCGGGCCAGCGCATCAACCCACACCGGGGTGGCGCTGTGCGGGGGCGCAGGGTGGCCTTCGGCGAGGGGGAGCACGCTCGAGTCAAGCGCGACCGAAAACAGGCTGTCCTCGATCGAGTTGATGGAGGCGCGGTTGACGGGCGCGAGGGTCAGCAGGTGCTCCCGGGTCTGCGGCCAAGTGGAAGTGCGAGGAATAGGAGAGGAAGCGCTCAGTCAGCGGTCGGCGGCCAAGTTCAAGGTCGGATCTCCCCCGGCTGAAGAACCGGTTGAAGCAGTCGAGTCCGGCCAACCAACTCACGTGCGTCCAGGTGTCCCGGCTGTCGGAGCTGAGCACGCCGACTCCGGCCCCGTCGCCCTTCTTGGCATCCTCGACAATGTCCCAGAACGCCTTTTCGATGGTGTCGGCGCCGAGGATGCTGCCGTCCTTGCGGAGCACCTCGAGCTCGTAATAGTTGTCGCGGACGATGACGGTGATGTGGCGCGCGGGCGCAGGGTGCGGCGTGGCCGTGTTCCAGTCGTGGGGCAGCGAGGGGATGCGGGTCACGCCGTACAGCCTGCGTGCGGGACGATTGAACCAACGACCTAGCGGAGGCGTCAGCGACGTGATCGAAGGGTAGGAAAGGGCAGAGAAGACGAGCGGAGTTGCGATGCCGAGGTCAGCCTGGTTGCTGCGCGGACTCACCGCGTGTACTGGTGCATGCAAAACGGACCTGCTCTGGAAGCATCGGGCATGATGTCTTCGCTGCAATCGTGGGAAGAGGCGGGGGTTGAGGGCGGGGCGGTCTCGAGGTCTGGAGTCAGCACCGGCGCCTCCCAGGGCCATACATGCAACGTGCCCGGCCAGAACCGTCGGTCAACTTACGAGTCGAGCCTCCTCTTGAACTCTAGGAAGCGCCAGGTGAGCCACGCGGCCCTGCGGACGCCCCAGGCGGCGTCGTCCCAGTGTTGCCCGCCCAGGCCGAGCTTGCCGTGTTGGAGCGGGTGTCCGGGGTGCTCTGCGATCTCCTTTGGCGTGTTGGGGTCGTTTGTGAACATAAGCCACCAGTTGCTGTTGACGAGGAGGGGGACGCGCCACTCGTGGTAGGCCTTCTGGAGCCAGTAGCGGTCGTCGAGCCAGTTGTTGTCGGTGGTGCGGTCGACGTCGATGAGCCTCTGCTGGAGCCTGTGTCCGAGGCCGCCGTCCTTTAGGAATTCGCGGACCCAGCCCTTGCGCTTCTCGAGCTCCTGTTCCGGGGTGGAGCCGCTGAGCTCGCCGCGCTGGTGCTGCTGGCGGAGGAAGGGCGAGATGGACTTGACGTACTTGTCAAAGGTCTGCTCGAGCGGGGGCACGGGCAGCCTGGGCATCGAGTTTTGGGCGCTGAACGTCTTTGGCTGCTTGCCGGGCGCGCCGCGCCAGGGCGAGAGGGCGAACATGGCGGGTGAGGTGGTGGTGAAGGACCTTGCGGTTGCGGTTGCGGTTGCGGTTGCCGAGGCGATGGGCAGGGCAGACGGGATGCGGGAAGGGATGCTGGACCTGTTGCTGGTGTTGATGATGAGTCTTCGGGTGGATGCAAGAGACGACATGGAAGGAGTGTGAGGGAGGGTGCTGGCTGAAGCTCGGGGCAGTGATGCGGACGAGGATGGTGGCCGCGAGGAAGGACGGGATGCGAGCGGAGAAGAGGGTGGTGCGATGCGGTGCGATGCGGTGCGGTGCGCTGGGGTCGGTCGGTCGGTTTGCGGGGTAGTCAGTCAGGTGCCGAGGCGAGGACGGGATGAGAAGGGGGCCGAATTCGAGGTGTTGGTCTGATGAGGGGCGGATCGAGGGGCGAGGCAGGTAGCCGGTGTGTGTGAAACGCAGCCAGCCAGCCAGCCAGGCTGGAGGTCGGGGGCGGTCCACCGGCTGCAACTTGCGACCGGTCGCACACCGCTGCCGTGGCCTACGCCTGGCCCCGACCTCGCCTCGCTCGCGTGAAAAAGGCGGTTCAAGGCACCCAGCGTCGGATCCGTTCCGCGGGGGCGGGGGAAAGCACGACGTCGAGATGGCAGCGGCCCGAGTTCCGCAAAGGCAAAGGGGGGCCGAAGGGCGTTGCTTCGGGATTCGGATCCCGGGACATGATGCATGGCAAACGCGAGGCGCGTGGCCTGGCCTGCCAGGCCTGGCTCGGGCCTCGACCGCCCTCGAGGAACGTGGAGAGAGGATTGGCCCACCGTGCGCCAGGCCGCCGTGCCTGGCGGGGCCGCCTCCCCACCCCAATCCTCCTGCATGCGTGGCACCTCTTCGTGCCTCGACCTGTTCCTCTTCTTCGTCTGCTTCTTCCGTCTCCGTGACGTCCGTCCATCACAGCCAGAGGCATCCTCTCTTTTGTTTCCATCGCCCCTCTGTGCCATCTCTTTCTTCTCCCCACCACCACCTCCCCAATCGTCGCGTCGCATCGGACATCGACAGCAAGCCATCCAGCCCGCACTCAAATCCCGACGGCGACGCACACGACATCTTCGCAATGCCGGCAGCCGCCTACCTCGGCCTCGTCGCCATCCCCATCTTCGGCATCGCCGCCGGAATCGCCTTCGAGGAGGGCGCCATCAAGCATGCCCCCGTATGTATCCACCTCCGAACGCCCAGCGCGTCGCGTCCTTGTCCCGCCAACTCACGACGTCCCCTCGCCTCGACCCACTCCCCCCGCCATACGACCCGCAGACCAACACGCTCGCCACCCTCATGGAGGCCTGCACCGTCCCGTCCAGGCAGAGCCTCCGCAGCGACATCACCCGGGGTCTTGTGCCCCAGGTTGACAACTTCTTCTGCCTCATCATCCCCTTTTTCAAGTCGGCCGTCGCCAGCCGCCTCAACATCGGCGTGCGTGCAGTGCAGCGAGACCCACATCCCGTCGCGCAACCGCCCAAACTGACCCCTCTTTCCTCGCCTCTGTCCTTTCGCGCATTATCAGGCACTTTCCGTCCTTGCCTCGCTCATGATTCCGCTTCTGACAAGGCTGACCTACCAGGCCGTCTCGCCCAACCGAAAGACTGGCCTCTTCAGCGGAGTCTGGATCTTCCTCATCGCCGCCATTGGCCAGCTCCTCGGCTTCGGAATGGTCTCGGTCAGTCTCGGCCTCTGTATCTACACGCTCGGATCATACCTGGCCTTCAAGGTGAGTCCAAGTCGCGCCGCTCCCTGCCATCGCAACACTGCAGCACAGGCCCTGACCCTGTCGTGCGCATCCTACAAATCCCCGGATCTTTCTTCACCCTGTCCCCTGCAGCGCACCTCGGCCGCTGTCGCCCCGGTCCCCACCGCTCCCGGCTCCATCTACCTCTGCAACATCGCCCTCCTCCTCACCGGCGCCACTGTCATCGGCTCCATCTTCCTGGACCGCGAAGGCAACAACTGGTTCCGATGCCAGGTCGCGTTCCAGTTCTTCCCGCTCTTCCTGATCCCCGTCGTCCTCGCCTCGGTCTCGACGCCGCTCATCAACACTGAGAAGGCGTCGCGCGACGAGCTGATGTGCTGGGATGCCGAGAGCGTCAGCTACAGCTTTGAGCGCACGTGGTCCTAGTGAGTGGTCAGGTCCTCGGCCCCTGCGGCGCGCACCCGCTCGCAGCCTTTCCACAGGCTCTGACTGACCTCGACCCCGGATGCATGTTGGCCGCAACTCTGCAGCTACCGCAAGTATGCCCTCGCCTCCACCGTCGCCTACTGGTATGGAGCTCATCGGATCATTGTGTGAGTGTCGATGCACCGCCCGAGCTCCTGCACACCTAGACCGCTGCGCAGAAATTGAAACCTGTCCCACTCCTGCTGTCCTCGCAAACAGGGGCCTCGTCACGGACAAGGACAAGTACGACGACGTCACCCACTTCTTTGTCTTCGACATTGCCGGCACTCTGGTCGCACTCGTCTCGCTGGTGATTCTGGAACGACTGACGTTCCGTTCCAAGGCGTCCAAGCACCCTCTGACGGGCGCACCGCGATCGCAGCTGGACATTGAATGCGACAAGGCCATCTCGCGGGCGCCCGCAGGATCGCCCTGGCTGGAGAAGACCGCCGCCGGCTTCATCACCGCCGCAATCATTGCCGGTCCGGGCTGTGCGGCGGCGCTGTGGTGGTGCTCTGGCGAAGAGGAGCTGGGATGGAAGGCCAGAAAGGCGTGGAGGGAGGCCGTCGCTGTCGAGGGCAAGAAGGAGAAGTAAGGCAGGCCAGGATAGAGACCCGGACCCAGCCCGCGGCCCTGCGATTCTGTCCTTGCATCGCACCATGCCATTAATCTTCCCCCTTCTGCGTCTCGACGAATGCTACCTACCTTGCTGCTTAGCCTACCGTGCTGCCGCGCGGTGCCGGAATCGGCCGAGCACGACGGCTGAGCAGCCCTCGTTGGCAGGGCATGCTAAGCTCTCGCCTCTGGCGGCCGCCGCGACAAACACAACATTATTGCCGACACGGACGGGCCGTTGGGCGTGATCGTCTCTCTGACTGCAGAGGAAACGGCAGGACCAGTCGCACGACAGAAGGCGTTTCGTGCAAAGCCTGGCGACAGGCGCCCGAGTCAAGCAAGCACAGCGCGATGCGGTTCCGAGGGCGGCATCCGCAAAGGTGTCGATATCCAGCGTGAGAGAGGTGGCTGCGAGCGGCGCGAGATCGTCTGCGAAGCCAGCATTGTCTGCGAGGGGTCGCCTTCTTTCTTTCTTCGTTGGAAGGCCCCTCTCCGAACCCAGCGAAGCGAGGACTTCTCTGAGTGTTGCTCGGACGGACTTGGAGCGACGGAGACGGAGAGTGGAACGAGGACCGAGACAGCCAAGGACGGACCGAAACGAGACGTGTCTCCGAGCTGGGCAACCGACCGAACGAGCTGTACTACTGTACTAGGCTTGGCGGCGATGGATGTCGCAGTCGTGACACGGCCGAGCTCGAATCCACACGCCCGGGTCTCTTTGCCGACGCCGAAGCCGATGCCCGAGAGGCGGAGGCGATGACAGGTCTCGCGGGCCTCGCGGAAGAGTGCTGGCCGTGAGCTTCACCTCGCGCCTCGAGGACGCCCCGACACGCACGCACGCACCGCCGCACTCTGGGTGTGGAAGGGGACGGTTAGAGGAGGAGCGTGTGTTTGCATGGTACGGCACCGGGTCGAGGTGAGTGTTTCGGCACCCACGTCGATCACGCCCACGTTCCTGGCCAGCCGCACTCCGACGCCGCTTGACTCGGCTTGGCCTTAACTTTGCTTGCGTTGTCTTGACTGGCTGAGTCTCGGCAGCCCTGGGAAGATCTGCGACTCGGCTGAACAAGACAAGGGGAAAGAAGGAAGGAAGGATAGCCGCAAGGGAGTGTCGCAAAGGAGGCGTCGAGCCAAGGCGAGTCTTGCCGTCGGGATGGAGGAGAAAGAGGACGCCAAGATGCGAACGGAGAAAGGGGCGACGAAGCTGGCGCAGCAGCTGTCGCCACCCAGACTGGTACACGAGCGCCGATACGCATCTCAACCCCCGATCAAGGAGGCTCCGATTGAGGTCCGATCCCGGACAAAGTGATGGCAGGTAGGGCAGGGAAAGGAGCACCACCGCCGCGCTGTAGCCATGCGTTGCGGTACAGTTGGCCGCTGGTGTCAAACAAGCCAGCGAGCGACAAGGTCGCGAGGCGAAACGAGACGAGCAGGCTGCCCCGGCTGCTCCGAGCCCCGCTTCGAAGCCCGATTTTCCAGGCGAATTTTGCAAGGCATTTCCCTCGCCTGCGCTCCTCCCTCGACAAGCTCCCCCCCCCTGCTTGCTTGCTTGCTTGGCGAGCGGCTCTAACCAGTCAGCCTGGCGTGGCCTCGAGCTTGCTCGGTCGCCTCCGTCGGGTCGACGATACGACCCGGCTTGATAGGCGGTTCCCAGCACATGCCACGACGAGATGCGAAGAATGGCAAGCGACCGGCACCGCTTGCACGCACGCGCGCCACGGCGAAGTGTCACTGCTGGCGTTCCGCCGACGACGGCCGTCTTTGTCGCGCTGTCACGGAAGCTTTGCACTGCCCCCTGGGCTGGCTGGGCCAGATCAAACCAACGGCGACGTCGCCAACAGCGAGCGGAGAGGCTTCAGCCAGCCTGCCTGCGAGCTTGGCCGGGTCTCGGATTGGCGGCGGCAGCGGCGTTCTGAAACGGTGCGCGGCGTTCGCCAGCACTGCCCGACGCCTTCCGCCAGATGAACGTAACGAGAGAGATCTCTACTCTTCTGTCGGGTAGCGTACATGTACCTGCGTCGTGCCTCGAGCGTTCTCGTCGCCCGCGTTTTTACGCCTGTCAGCCCGCTCGCTGCGCGGCCAGGTTTGAAAGGGCTAGACCCCCTACCGCCCGCTATTCGAGTGCCTCGCCGCTGTAGGCACCCACGTACAAATAAAAGGCACGCTACCGGTATCGCATTCGACTGTCGGGATATGTCCGACCCCGCGTCGGCCTCGCCCCGGTGGCAAGATGTGACTTGAGAGCAACACGGCGTCGCTCGGCGTGCGGTCGGTGCTCGCTGTAGGCGCGCATCCGCCGGGATGGGCAGACGCCAGGCCGAGCTGCCATGTTCGTCGGCCACGACCGCCTGTCACCAACGGGCGAGGCAAGGGGGGTCGGTCTGGCGGGCCTACTCCACGGCACGCTGCGTGTAACTACATACGGACGTGGGCCCGAGGCCCATGCTCGTTGTCTGAGGCATCTATGCTCGACGCAGCAACGCTCCTGCGACGAAGCGGACGTACTTGTTTCGCAATCAGACCAAGATAGCTCCATTGCCGCTCGCTCGCGTGCGGCCAGAGCAACTATCGGACGTCGGACTCCTGGTCGGACAAATCCGACAACAAAGCGCATCGACCGAACCGGCTTGTCCGCGCGCGCCTCTCCTCCCCATCCTTGATGTACTGTTTCAAGCGACAACGCCTCGCCCCCGATCTACGGAGGTCCCTGTAGCCGGCGAGAGGGGTCGGCTCGGCCCAGCCTGGGCGCAAAATCCGGCCGGAGAAGGGTGCCCTTTGGCGAGCAATCTTCAGAACGTTCGTCCCGCTCTTTCTACCTCCTTGCGACATTCATGTTTATGATCAAATCACTATGATGCCGCCCATCGATAGCGGACCCTCGTATGGTCAGTCACGGCCTCGACGCCAGGAGAGCGGAGTCGGACCGAAGCGACAGCAACAGCAGCCAGGAGTGCCGCGCCAGGTACAGCACCCCTCCTTGGACTTGTCGTCCGAGTCGAGCAAGCGAAGTCTAGGTCAAGCAAGGGTCCACCCTCTGCTGTGCGCCTCGTGGCCACCACGCGAGCTGCCACGTTTCCATGCCCAACAGCCGGTGGGTCGTTTGGCGGGCCTGCCATCCGACGGTCTGCGGATAAAGGAAGAGATAGAAAACCAGTGCCTGCTCGCTCAACTTTCCAAGCACCCGTGACAACGGAGATGATCCGAGACCGTTCGGCGGGGCGATGTGGGCACCTGAGTCAGACATTCAACGCCAGGATGGGCGCAGGACACAAAGCAGTCTCGTACTGTGAGTAGCGCGTGAGGGCCGCTGCTGGGCGTTGCGGCCACAGAGACAAGCCTGCAGGTGCGGGCGGGGTTGGTGGCCTGGCCGTGACCTCGTGGCAAGTCGCTGCTATGTAGCAGCCTTCCTGGCGAGTGCCTTAACGGCAGGCTGGCGACCATGCTATGATGGGCCGCCCTTGCAGCGCTCTGCCGCACACAGAGCAGACGATCTTGCCTCTGCCCTGCAGCGGGTTCCCAGCCAACAGAAGAGACACATCATGCGCACACCAGCCAGCAGCTTCGGTCGGCACCGTCGGATGCTGCCATCTGCGGGTCCCAAGCAGCTCCGACCCGTCCTCTGCACCAGGAGCGGCCATCCGTCGGCCCATGCGCCCACGCCTCTGGCCGTCTTATCCCTCTGCTGGCTGCACGTTGCTGACAGATCACCCCTGGATCTTCCTCCCTCCATCTCTGGTCTCGGTCTCGCAAGGGCGTCTCCGACAGGCTCTTTATCGTCTTTCAAGCGCCCGCCCCTAGGCACAGCAACAATCCGCGGAGATGCCTGCAACAGGAACAGCGCCGAAAGACCCTTGATTGCTTGCTTCGCTCGTCTGTCGCCCTACCCCTGCCTGTCAGATTGAGGCGATTCAGGAACAACGCCCGCTGCAGAGCTCTCCAACGTTGCCGCGGCAAAACTATTTTCGTCCTCGTCAAGGTCGTCGTCGACCGGCTCACGTTTGCCCCGCTGCCACAATGTTGCATGGCTGTGCAATCCTTCTAGGCCCTCTGCAGTACATACTGTATGGAGCCGCCGAAAGGAGCCAAAAATAGCGGCCCTGCCGGGATGGTACAGGCCGGCGCGCGAGTCGGGAGGAGCGATTCCGTCGCTTTCGAGGTGCTCTTCGATAGCGGGCCAAGTGTGGTCCCGGGCACACGAATCAGTCTCGGGTCCGATGGAGGATCATCGTCGACGTCCGCTCTTGTTTCACAACCCTCTGGAAGTACTGACAACTTCAGAGACACCGGAAGACGACCTGGTGCCTTCTTGCCGTCAGTTGAGCGACCGTGCCGTATCCGCCCGATAACGAGGATCATCACGAACAATGGGCAAGAACAAGTGTGGCGCAGGAAAGAGCGAAACAAGCGAGCCTTCGCTACTCGCTCGGCTTTGCGCCAGAGGGAGAAAGCAGTGGCCTCTTGACGGAGGGCGGCTACTTTTGGACAACCAAGTCGCACTCGGGCCAGCTTGTGGACACGGAAGCTACATGTATGAGATCAGGACACTGACCACGATGAGGGAGGGGTTAACTACAGTAGACTTTGTCACGCGTGTACCGGTATCTCCGCGGTGCGAGCGGCGTGCATGGCTGCAGAGTGGTTCCAGGCCCCGCTCAGGAACCCCGACCTCCGTTTTCCCATACGTAAATTGAGGTGGCAGACAATGCCGGAAATGCGTACCTCGTGAGAAGCCCACGGCTTGCAGCGTCCCCCTCCTTTGGGACAAGTCGAGGCTTCTTGATCGCTCTCCTGGTCGGCAGAGACTCAACTGCTTGCCGGGACGAGGAAGAGTAGTGAGCATCCTTCGCATCGGTGCAGCCAAAGGAGCGCTGAGGTTGCGAGGCCATGTACACAAGAGAGGCGTTACGACGAGACGCAAGCACCACACCGCCGGCTACTCTGCTTGTAAAGAAGTCAGGCATGCATCTGTGCGACGAGCTGTAGCTGATACAGGAGTAAAGGGCTTGCGTCCATAAACGGCCATGCAATGCGACTCCTCTCCTATAGCGAGTTCCGTGGACTCAGAGGAGCTTCGCAATTGCGAGCTGACAGTTGGGACTGAGCTAATTACAACCGTCTCCAGATTCGACCGGCCCTGAACTTCCGAGCGGGCTGATCGTCGTCCCCGCAACGAGGTGGTGTTGCGGCGATGGGCCCACTTCGGTTGTTGGATACCCTGTCCCCCGGTTGCTGCCCGAGTCTGAGTGTCGTATCTGCATTCGCGGTCGCAAAGGCTTCGGTACTCCTTAGGCTATGCAAGGAGGGTCTCAAGCTTCCCTCGTCTGCTGCGATACGGCAGGCGGCTGACCTCTATGCTCAACAGGTCGTGATGGTTGGCCCGTCCCGGCGGAAGCAGGATCACCTGCTCGCGACGGATTCGAGGCTGTGTCATGCTTGGGGCAGACCGCCATCACTGCTACGCAAACTTGTACCGAACGCCTCACAAGCATACAGGGCGTCCTGGATCATCGTCGAGCTGGGTTACCTACAGTTTGCACCAAGCCTAGCGAGGCGCGGCCCGGAACGGCCACTATCGACGCGCTTGCCGTGTGGATGAGTGATGAAACACATGTATGGGAAAAAGGACGGCGGACTGGCCTCGTGCTCGCCGACGACGGCGGCTTCGGGAGCGGGTTTCGGGCCGAAGATGACCGCGGGCAGCAGCAGCGAGCTGCGACCGGTCAAGTCCCTCGAAACGAGGTCTCGCGAGGCGGCGAGTCTTTGAAGACCGCCCGGAGCTGTAGCGGTACCGCAACCGATGCTCCTTGCGGCTTCGATCTCCTTGCTGGCGGACAGAGCGGATCCGCCGCAACCGAAGCGTTGGTGGTGCATGAAGGATACAGGTGCCGGTGTACACACGCGAGTTTGGACAAGCTGATGGCGAAGTGGACTCCATCTTGAGGCCTGGCATGCGTCGGGAGGGAGCCCTGTGGCGAGATTGAGATCGGCTCCGTGTCTCAGCCCTCACGATGTTTCCGAGACTGCAAACTGCTGCTGTTGATACACGCACCGGACACGGCAGGGTGCGAGCGTATCGGTGATCGGGGTCGGAGTGCGTATCCATATCAGGACGACTCCGGCCTCGGTGGCGGATGGCAGAGCGGAAAGTCCTCTTGGCACTTGTTACGCACATGGAGACGCTCCCCCAACTTGACATCTTCCCAACGCGCTGCCGGACGCTAGCGTCGCCCCACGATGCAATCCGGCCCGGAGCCGTACCAGTGAAAACGGCCGTTTTCATGGCTCGGTTACTCCATCTGCAATCCTCGCCACGTCGGCTCTGCGCCTGCGCTCCTGGTGTCTCCACCCTGACCTGCCAAGCATCGTTCAAGATAAGTATGATCGATGAGTGGTTGAAGCAGTGGTTGAAGCAGTGCGCGCACCGGTCGAAAGTACGTATCGACTCGGCGTTCGAGGGCTTGACGAGTGGCCGCTTGGTCATTGTTGCTGGGTGCCTCGCCGCGAGATCCAGACCCCCACAATCCAGATCTCCTCGCGCGCGCTCCCCGGTCTCTCAGCCCTGGCCTGGCCTCGCAGCGCAGTTCGCTGGCAGAGCGGTGGGCCGAGAACTCGCGACAGGCCACCCTTTGTCGTTCTTCTTTTCGGGGGGAGCGGGTCGACGCGCCTCGAAGTTTCCTCCAGGTTGCATGCTCCCTTGCAAACACCGGACGCTGCCGCGCTGCTGGTGGTGCTGCTGCGACGCCGACAGTCGGACAGCTGCAGAAGCAGAGAAGGCAAACGGGTGCTCAACGATCACGAGCACTGGCTCTGGCCACGATTGCCCCGTGGCTGGCGGAAGTCCAACGGTGTACACACAGGCACTTACATGGAAGGAATTCAAATAATATATCACCAGCCTGCTGCACGCCAAACTTGGGTGTGACTCCGACGCGAGGTGCATCCGACGGAACGGCATCTCACCTCGTTGCGGGCTTTCTCTCGACGGCTGCATCTCACGCCAGCCATCCGCCGTCCTCCTTTCCCTGACCGCCGTTGCGCTCTCTTCATACCCGCCTTGCTTGTCCCCTCGTTGCTCGCATCCATCGTCATCCCAGCTCGGTTCAAGTGCAAGAGACTCTAGCGGCCTATCCTTGCCGACGGCCATTGTCCGGGGTTTGGCCGTGAGCTGAATGGCCTCCTTCCTTCCCTCCAAGGGCCCACGACCGTCTCGACCCCCGTGGGCAAGAAATTCTCGACAGCTGCACCTAGTCACGTAACTCTACTGATCATGTGAAAGTATGGAGGTGATCACCTGGTGGCTCGCATGCCTTCGCAGCCTCCCGACGAACGCCACTACGGTGCAT
Source organism: Pseudozyma flocculosa PF-1 (assembly GCF_000417875.1). NCBI lineage: Eukaryota > Fungi > Basidiomycota > Ustilaginomycetes > Ustilaginales > Ustilaginaceae > Pseudozyma > Pseudozyma flocculosa. The sequence goes on from NW_006920870.1 coordinate 453,115, forward strand.
CACACGCTCCCTCTGCGGAGAGCGAGCTCCAAGCAGCACGACTACAGTGGCAAGTAAGTACTTAGCCTGTGCTTGGCGAGCATGTCGGCAAGCGATACCACGCAAACCATTCACCGTCGAGCCGATGGAACGTTGACGACCTCAAAATGAGGCTAGGCCGATCACGATTGCGAGCGCTCATCGCCTCCCCCTCGAGCAGGGTAGACATGGCGGGTACTGCCCACGAGCAGATCTCAGACAACGGCCATCGTCGTCGAGACGTCACCATTCATATTCGTGTCCAATGCCCAGGTCTGTCTCGGTGCATCTGCTGTGGACAACGATGACAATGACGAGCGCAAGGAGGACTGGTCAGGCCCGTACAAAGTGTAGCTGAATACCCCGTTTGTACAAGGCAACCCGTCATGTTTGCAAGAAGTCATCCCAGACCACGGCACATGACAGATGCGCAGCGGGCACGCCAAGGTCGGTGGTGAGGGGTGTGGCTCGGTGCTGTGGTACGGCACCTAGATGGCTGTTGATGGTGAAGAAAGGGTCAGGCACCCGCTCTCGAGCTGGAAGTACCCAGATCCGCCATCGTAATTCAAGCCCAGCGGTAGGCCCCTTCTTACGGCGGCGAGGTGCAGAGACGCCCAGCTCCGGAGGCGCTGCGGACTGCCGGGTGCATGCCGTGACCCGTCAAGCGCCCTGCAGCCGTGGCGCCAGTTCTTCGTTATTCTGCGTTTTCTTCGTTCTGCCCTTTCCTGCCCGCCGCCCGCCTGCGTTTTCCCAACCGGCCCCATCGTTCCGTCGGTCGCCACGCATGCTAGGCATGCTTCGAGGCCCAGGCCGCCAAAGTGCAAGAGCCCTCGCAAGGCCGGCATGACTCTGTTTCCTTCCGCCCATGTCAGAAGGGTCGCCTCACCCGGTTTCACCTCTATCTATTCCCAGCACGTTGCGCAACAAGCAAGGCGCTGATCTCTGAGTCCTCTTTTACTTCTCAGCCGCCGTTCGTTAGTCCGGCCCGTCTCATCTCTTGGGTGGTCGAGCGTGACGAGGAAGCTCATGGGCCCGGCGCCGTTGCACGCCTCTGCTCTCCTCGCAGGAAAGGCCGTCGCCGATCTGCTACCCGGTTGCGACAACCTGTCCATCTTCCCCGCTCCAACGCTCTATCAGAGCGCCCGGTGCGTCCTGTTTGTCCAGATGCTGATCAGGTCGCGGTTCCAAACGTGCGGTGCCCGTTTGGAACCCGACAAGCGTCCGGCGTTGCGCTGGTCGGTATACATATAGGAACCCCCCATCTTCACCGTCCTGCTCGCCACCGCCCGCACCCCTTCGGCCTCGACGATCATTCACAACGCTTCTCCAACTTTCGCATCCAAACAGCAGCGTCATCACCATCCGCGCTTGTCATCGTCGTCGTCACCATTCAGCTGCTCCGTCACTCGACCCCACTGCGCACTGGGACATCCTTTCGACGCCACCTACCATAGCCTTCCACACCATCTGCACCGACCGCGATGGCTGCCGAGAGAGCCGTCAAGCGGCCAACGTTTCACAGAAAGAGGACGTCGGATCTGAAGGACGACTTCTCAGATTCGGGCGACTCCTCGCTCGCCATGGAGCCAAAGGTCAAGTCACGCGCCAGGATCAATATGGCCTGCGTCCACTGTCGCCACCGGTGAGCATCCCCAGCAGTCCATCGCCGTCTGCGACGCCGTCACGGAATCCGACGTTCCGGCCCTGACTGTTGCACCTCCCTGTTCCCCTCCGGCCGTGCGTGCTGGCCCTTGTAGCAAGATCAAGTGCGACGGTGCGCAGCCCTCGTGCGCAACGTGCAAGCGCCTCCGCAGACACTGCGACTACGAGCCCGTCACCGAGCACGAGAACCTCATGTCTCGAGAGCGCAAGCGAAGGAACAAGGAGAAAAAGCAGGCGCGCCTCGCGGCGCTCTCGGTCTACGCCGGCAACTCGCCGCTCTCTGTGCTCCATCCGGGCAGCTGGGCCATGGCTAGCGGCTCTGTGCGCCACTACCTCGACCTGCCGTCGGCGCCCGTCTCGCCAAGCTACACAGAAATTGTCCCGGCGCACATCGGCGCATCGCTGCACGGCTTCCGACCGAGGAGCAGCACAGTCAATCTTGGCCCCACCGAGCAGCTGCCATACCACCTGTCCTCCGTCTCCCAGCCACAGACGCCCGAAGTCTCGGACCGATCTCTTGGTCACACATCAGTGGACGGGTCCGTCTCCGAGGGCTACCCTAGCCACTACTTCTTCGGCATACCTACCGGCAACGCTTCACGTCCCACGGACAACGCCAAGCCGCCACCGAGCCCGGCGAGCGCGTCCAACGCCGAGTTTGTCATCTCGAGCATCTACTCGACGGAGCTGCCCGTGGCGGTGCCGACCTCTGCCCACGTCCGGCCCATCGACCTGCCCGCACCGCACGGCCACTTTGACTTTGCCAGCATCCCGTTCCCGACGCAGGACAGCTTCTCGGCCGAGGCGCCGCTGCTCTCGCTCCGCCGCCGCAGCTCGGTACCGCACACGCTCGACCTCAACCAGCTGCGGCGACCCTCGGTGGCCGAGTTCGCCACCGTGGGCCTGGTCCAGCGCATCGCCGAGAAGCGCGCGGAAAAGGTGCAGACCGACGACGTCGACCGGATCCGTTCGGCCCAGGCCCTCGCCCTGTCCAGCAACGACAGCTACGTCTCCAACTGGCGAGAGACGACGAGCCAGCTGTGGAACGACAACTTCTCGCTGCAGAGCCCGGCGGGCGAGCTGCCGCCTTCGCTCAGCTTCGAGGCCGTCGCTGCAGCGCACTATGCGCAAAAGACGCCCGAGGTCGGCAAGTACGAGGCGCAGAAGCCCGCCTCATACCACATCCCCGCCTCAACCTCGGCCACGCCGTCGCTGCACGAGTCCTGCTTTGCCAAGCCTTCCGCGGCGCTCGAGTCGTGGTCCTCGCCGGCTTCGACCGCGTCGCAGGAGGCAGCGGCGATTCCTCAGATGTCTTCGGCGCCATGGACCGTGCTGCAGCAACAGGCGCCTCTGATGTCGCCCGTCACCGACCTCCAGCAGACGTTCAACAACCTTTCGTCGGACCTCCGCACTGCCGACTACCTCCACTACTCCCCCGCCGACCTCGGCGCCTTCCAGCCCCATCCCCACCATGCCCCCGTCTCGTCCCACGACGGCAGGAACCGCGATGCATCCAGCCTCGCCGGTGCCGCCGTCTTCCCCTCCCACTTCTTCCAGAACTGATCCTCCGCGCTCCCCCAGTGTCTCCTTCCGCAGCAACTTGTATTCCATCAATGCCCCCCCGCCTTGCATTCCCATACATTTCTTGGCCCCATCTAGACTTCTTCCAGTGTCTCCTAGCTCCAGTCAGTCACAGCACGTAAAGGGGTTCATCCATTCATCCATTCATCCATCCATCCGTCCTGCCTGCCTGCCTGCCTGCCTGCCTGCCTGCCTGCCTGCCTGCCTGCCTGCCTTGCCTTTCCATCCTCGTGTTCCTCTCCTGTGTTGATAAGGCAGCCTCTCACTCCGCGCCTCGAGCATTGTTGTCTCCTACGATCATCGCTCTTGCGTCACCAACTCGTCGCCTCGTCATGGAGGACAAGAGGTCGGCCCGCTGTCGCAATCCCAGGCGGCATCGTCTTGATACCTCCGTCTGCGCGATGTCCGCGGACTCCAACTGCGCCGCCGGTCTCCGCGAGCTACATAACTCCATTTTCTGGAAGCAAGGCCGAGTGCACGACACGATTCCACGTATGTCGGTCCTAGTCTGACAGGACGGATCCGTTTCAACGGGCATCTTCTCCCCTCTCCTCGCTCGCAACCGCATGCACCCAGCGGACGACGAGGTTGTAGAGCATCTGCTCCCATCCCTCTTCCTTCCTCGCCACCCGCTTGGGGTCGAACTCGATGGCGCCTTGATTGACGTGGCCCGCTCGCGAGCCGGCAACGCTGGGCCGTGCCGACTCTCTGCCGCTGTCGGTCGAGGCGAGCGAGAGAGACGACGACGACGCTGCTGCTTCCGAGTAGACTCTGCGCGGGTGCAGGCCCAGCTTGACCGGAGGCTGCAGTCCCGGGAGCACGGGCTGATTGAGCGATTCGAGGCTGCTCATCGACGTCGTCTGTATGTGGTAGCGTAGCCGCAGAGCCGCCGCCCACACGCGCAGGTTCTCGGCCTTGCGGAACGTCCACCCGGGCCGCTTCTTGAGGCCCTCGGGCGACGCAGCAGCGGATTTCTGATCCGTCTCGGTCCGGTCGGCGAAGCTAGCATCTGAGGCGCCCCTTCGGTCCTTGCCGCTCTTGTCCTTGACCTGGAACGCTTCCGGCTCCGCCTCGGCCTTCTTCAAGAGCATCTTCTGCTTCTCCAGAGCGTCGGCCTCGGCCGCCTTGAGGTCGTGGATCTCCTTGGGCTGGATGAAGCCCCAGGGCCGGCTGGACTGACGCAGAGCCGCATTGTACGCGTGGCACAGCATCGATCCGTCGACGAGGGCATCGAGCAGCTGATCCTTGCTGATGTCGAGTACATTGTCGCTCTGGGTCACTTCGGTCGAGACCTGCAGCAGCTCGAAACCGTCTTCGGCGGAGAGATGGGCCAGCAGAAATGCTCGCACTCGTGCTGCTCCGCAAGGCCGCGCTCACGGGGGTTTCAGCATCTGAGCCATCGGAGCAAAAGCCGTTCGCGCCCTCACTCACCAATCTCGCCACCTTGAAACTCTCCCTTGCGCGCCCAAGCCGGAACATCGTGCGCGGCGTCCGTCGCGTCATTGCCCACTCGTGCCGCATCGACCGTGATGCCGGGCGCTGCATTGGCTCCGCTCGGTTCAGGGCTTGGCTCCGCCTCGGCATTGAGCGCGAGCCTTGCGCTCGGCCGTTTGGTCGGCTTGAGCTTCTGCACGACGGAAAGGACGCGGTCGACGGTGGTGAGGTAGCTGTTGACGAACTCCCTCTCCTTTCCAAGGTCGCTCAGCTTGAGGTCAGTTTGGTACAGGTAGCCTTCTCCACTACCCTTGTCCGGTGAGCCATTCAGGCCGAGGTCCAAGCTGCTCGGGTTGGCCAGCGATGTAAGGCTTCGGAGGCCGGGCGCTGGCGGCATCCTGTTGTCTTTGGAGCCCAGGTTGATCCCAAGGGCCGACTCTTCGCCAAGTGAGGCCGTCTCGGCTTCGGCCTTTTCATAATCCGGGTGGCCTGGCGGCAAACGATGCTTCTCTTCCAGCTCACGCAAGGTACTGAGCACATCCAACGCTGATTTGCGGACCAACGTCAGTGGATCTTCTGCCACGTCGGTCGAGTCGGCCGGAGATGTCGATGGCGAGGAGGCAGAGCCTGGAGCCTGCCATGCGCTCGGCATAGCCCGCGTCGAGCCCGGACTGCCGCCCTGAGGCGACGATACCCGCCTCGACAGGCTACCATAGGTCTTTTCGAGCGGGAGAGGCGAGAGGCTGCTCCGCCTCGAGAGGCTGCCGAAGCTGCTCTGCCGCTTGAACTGATCTTTGGGCTTGGATCCAGGCGCGTTCTCGGAGATGCGCTTGCCGCTAAGCGAGGCTGGCGGTAGCGCCAGGAGGTAGCTGCGCACCGACCGGATCGTCTTGGTAGTCGCGTTGATGAGCTCGAGCAGGTCAATCGGCTGCGTTTCGAGGGCTGCGTCGTCGAGTCCGTCTGTGCTGTACATGGATGAGCGGGACGAAGGCCGACGAGAGTCTGGCTCTATCGACAATCGGCGACCACCGGAAGGCGATGCTTTGTCCCTCTTGACGAGGTTCAAGAGGCCCCACAGCTGACAGCTGTTCACGTTTGCGGCCGGTGGAGTACCATAGCGTCAGCACAGCCTACGTCCACAAGGCCTAACATACCCGATTGGGGGAGGTCAAGGCAGTCGGCGATGCTCACGTCGTGTCAAGGTCCTGCAACAGCATCGGCCATAGCGCCTCGGGGTCCGCCTCGACCGGCTTGGGCACCACCGGATATGGGAGGCGGGTGCTGGTTGGCGCCTTTGGGCTCGGTGGAAGCTCGATGGGCTGGTCATCCGGGCTTGTCACGAGGACGAGGCCATCCTCTGCGAGACCTTGACCATCGCTGGCTCCTCTGCGTAGGCTGGCCTTTGACAGGGTCGGGCTCTCTGACGGCGACTCTGGGGTGGAAGCCAGCATCGTCTCGCCGGCCAGGCCGATGGCCAGAGTCATCGGTCCTTTTGTGAGGGGCCGGGTCTTGCTCGCTCTGCTCTAGTGGACAGATGTTAGCCGCAGTATCAGGGGTACGGGAAGAGCGAGTGAGGCCGGAGACGGCGCTTCAAGGACGCAGCTGCACTCACATCCCTTGCTTTGCGTAGAGGTGCTGGAGGTAGCCGATGCTGCCGAGGGCCATGACCGAGTCCCTCTTTGCTGCGCTGCGAGAGAAGGGCTTTTGGTTTGACTTGGCCGCGAGGGCCGACGAGGGGTAGAAGAGGGCGGAGCGTCTGGGCTGACCTTCCGGGGCGGTGGCGTCGGTGTCCTGATCCTGGTCGAGCTCTCCAGGCTTCGAGGTTGATGGGAACGAGACGGTGCCGGCTGCGAGAGGAGCCTTTGGGCGGGGCGGGGCTGCGGCGCCTTGCTTGGTCGGAGCTGTGGCGGCGGCATCTGCCGTGTGCGGCGCGAGTGCGATGTTTTCCTTATCCCCGTCCATGGCTGCGGCGCTGCGGTGGGGTGTCGAAGGCGTGACGGTCGAGCGACCAGGTGCGAATCCTCTGCGAGGGTTAAGTGGGCGTGGTCCTAGAAAGTCGGAGGCGGCGGCCGAACGAGGATGATGCGCCGAGATGCTGGTGGATAGGGTCTAAGAGATGTGATGGTGCGCCAATGTCGAGGTGAGTCGTCGATATGGTTGGTGGCATGAGGCGCCAAGAGGGAGGAGGCCGGGGGATACGCAGATGGGGGTCACGAGAGAAGGGGGGAGTAAGCGGCAGGGGCAGCGGCAGCCAAGGCTCGGCGCACCCACCACCTCTTGAGGAGCAGTAGGTAGCAGACTGCTGCCACTTAGGCCTTTCGAGGGGTCAGCGCGGGGTGCGTGGAGCCGGCGAGGCCGAAGCAGGCGGCGCCCGTGCATGGGACCCCTCGCCGCTGCTCCTCTCTGACCTCTTGGCCGTCGAAGCTGGCTGGCTGGCTGCCTGCTCCTCCTCCCCGCTCACGGCTCTCTGCTCGCCACCATGACGGCTCGTGGGCCCATGCGTACCTACGGCTGACCATCGTCGTTGTCGGCATCGCCGCCACAGCGGCAACCACGGCCCCGGCCGCGTAGGTTGGGCCGCACATCTTGGTGGCCCGCCCATGGCCCCGGCCTGATTGCTCGACGGTGCGAGGTCACTTCCAGCTATACCCGCTTCACCCATGGTCTCCCCATACACGCAGGCGATCGTATGGAGCTCATCACTCGAGTCTGCCCTCTGTCCATGGCAGATGCGCATTTGAATTGGTGGGAAAGCGGCGTCGGGCATCGGCCGTCAGGCCGTGTTGGTCTCGCCCCGCCTCCAAGTTTTTCTGCCCTTGACCCGATCTGAAACACACACACGCCCCGCGTCTGGCCCCGACGCCCCACAGCTCTCTCTTGCGGACCGGCGGGCGAGCGAGCGAGCTCCACGCGCGCCGCCCTTCATCCTCTCTGGCCCATCGCACTCGCACTCCAAGGCTCTTGGACTCAGCCAATTGACCACAGCGGCCAGTCTGCGCCCATCGCACTCAGCGGAAGGTGGTAGGCTGTCGATTGCGGCAACGGCAGCAGCAGCATCAAACGCACTCGTCACAAGTCTCGACCACCGCCCGCGTCGACGCCGCCAGCAACTCGCACCGTCGGCGAAGGAGGCGGCGGCGGCAGCACCTCGGTCGTGAAACTCGCCACACCCCACGCCCCCGACCCTACACGGTCCCCGCCAAGCACCGGCCACACGCTGCCCGCCTCTTGAGCCTCGTCGCGCACAAAGTGGGGTCGTGCACCGACCTGTTGTTTCGCCATGGCACACCGACGGAGCGCAAAGGTGAGAGGGCAAAGCAAGGCCGAGGACAGCTCTGCCAGTCAGCTGCGTCTGTCGCTACACCGCTCTTCGCTCTCGCCCCGCTCGGACTGCTCACCTTGTCCAGCCGCGCCCAAGTCGGCTGCGTGCTGAGGCCAAAGTGCGGCATGTGCGTGCTCGGCTCAAAGATGCCAATCGGCGGGCCCCTTTGCTTCTTGGCCCCCTGTCGCTGGGCGGCCTTGGCCTTGCGCTTGCGCGCCTTGTCCTCGGCGTCTGCCAAGCTGTCGCGCTCCCATGGCGGGCGGTCGTTGGCCGCCTCTTCGTCGTCCTCGGGGTCGGCCTCGCCGTCGAGCGGCTCGTCGACGACCGCCGCCGCCGCCGCCGAGGCGTGCAGACCGTCGTCAAAGTGGCGAAAGGCAACCAGACGCTCGCGCCTCGTCTCAGCCAGCTCCGAATTCATCCCGCGCACGCTGCGCGCCATCTCCAGCATCCAGTTCTCCTCGGTCACGTCCGAGCGCTGCAGCAACGCCCTCCGCGACACCCAGTTGCCCGCGCGGACGAACGGGCTCTGGCCGGCGTCGCCAAACACGGTCGTCACCACCTCGCCCTGCGGGTCGTACGTCGCGTAGCTGAACGCGTCCGGCCGCCGGCGGGAGCGGTCGCGCTCCCGATCGGCCTCTTTCTTGCGCTCCTGCTCCTCGACCGACATGCCTCCCACCGTCTTGCCTTCCTTGACGCCCGACGCCCGAGCCGCCGCCTCGTAGTAGTCGTCGATGACCGCCTTGCCTCCGCTGATGAACCTGGCGCCGTGCAGCTTGTAGACGTTGCGGGCGGCCACCATGGTGACGTTGCGGCTCTTGAGCTGCCCGCTCAGCCGCCCGTCCTCGATCAGCTTGTCCTTTTCGCCCTGCTTGAGCGTGATCTTGATAATCATCGGGTTCTTGCGGAAAAAGTAGAGCGAGTCGCGGTAGCTGGCCGCCCGCGCCGCGTCAATCGACAGCATGTAGACGCGCTCGGGGTCATCGCGCAGATCAGAGGTGAAGTTGTACGCCTTGTACTGCCGGCCACCCTGCAAGCGTCCCTTTTCGTCGACCTTTTTGTCGCCGTCCGGGTCGCTGTCGAGGATCACCTCGTCTCCTTCTAGGCGGTACACCTTGCCCTTGATCGTGATGGTCTTGAAGCCGTCGGCATCAACGCCTGTCCCCGCGCCCTCGTCGCCGTCGTCGTCGTCGTCGTCGTTGGCGCTGTCGTTTGCATTATCTTCGTTGCCGTCGCCTTCGCCTTCGCCTTCGCCTTCACCCGCTGTGCCGTCCTCTGCTGGCTCAGCATCCTTGCTCTGGGCCTCCGCAACGCTGGCATCGCCCTCATCGCCGCCGTCATCGTCGCTTGCAACGGCCTGCCTCGACCTAGCCCTGGACCTGCTAGGACCAGCGGCCCTCCACCTGCCGGCTCGACCGACGGATGCCCGAGCCTTTGCACCGGCTCTTGCAGCCTCGGACCGGCTCTTGCTCCTCGCTGTTGCTCTGCTCGGCCGTTGAGAGCCTTCGATGCGCGGTTTATCGTCTCCCTCGTCGGCCCGTCCGTCGTCCTCGTCGGATCGCTCGCCCGCTTCTCCGCCTGTCGCGTCGGCTAGTCCATTGATGGGCGCCTGCTGTGACGGACCACCCTTGACGCTCCCTGCTTCGTCCGCTCTCTCCCCATCCTCCTCGCCCAACTCCTCCTTCGGGGCCTGCATCGAGCTCTGCCTTCTTCGACGTCGGGATCGAGGACTGGCCTGCACGTTTGCCTGGATCTCGGCTTTGATCTCGGTGGACCGCGCCCTCGAAACGCGAGCTCGCCTGGAGCGTGCAGGCGCCGCAGGAGCTGGCTGGCTGCTGCTACCGGCGGTGTCTGCCTCTGCGCCCACTTCTGCCTCTGCCGACATGGAAACATCGCCGTTGGCATCTGCGTCGCTGTCGTGGGACCTTTGCTGCTCGGCGGTGACAGCACCTGCATCGATGCTAGAGAGGCTGCTGCTGGATGTTGGGTGCGGATCGTCTCGGAGAGCGGTGCTGGTGTCACCGCCGGGGCCAAGAGGGGGCTGGTCGTCTGTGGTCTGATTGGGTTTGCGCACGCGCAGCGTGATGCCGCGTTGGCCGGGCATCTCGAGAGCGCGCGATGAGTGTAGGTGGAGGCGGCGCGCCTTGTTCCAGCCCGGCGATGGATGTGAGATGGCGCTTGGGATGCGGCCAGAGGGCGGCGGATGAGGAGAGGTTGGCAGCGACGAAGTGAAGGTCGGGAAGCGGGCGGGCTGGCAGGGTCCATCCTCTCTGAAGGTTGCAAGCTTGGCCAGGCAGGCAGGCCAACCGGCTGGCCGGCTGGCTGGCTGGCTGGCAACGCGTCGCGCCGTTCAGAGCTCGGCTCCGATAAAGAGGCAAGTCGGCTTGACCGTGCCGGCGGACCTGGCCTGGCCAGCTTGGCCGCGGACTCGCCAGGCGGGCTTGGGCCGAGCCGCCGCGATTTGAAGGACGAAGGTCATGCATGCATGCATGCATTCGCTCCGAAGCCCGGCCCCGCCGGCCTTTTTTTGTCTGTATGTGCGATCGTCTCGTCGGATGGGGCGCGGCTGTGCTCGCCGAGGTGGCTTGACGATGTACACATGCTGTACCGCACAACAAGCCAAGGGGCCTCCTGAGTGGAAGCAATGGCATGGTCAGTGGCATGGTATGGTCGGACAGGTAGGGCCAGCACGTCCCGAGAGCCAAAACCGCGAGCGTAGAAGGGGATGGCGCAGGAGACCTTGCAACGCGGCTTCCATGGATCTTCGGCCGCGACAGCAGTGGATGGCAGCATCGGCATCTCCGGTGCAAGAGAGAGAGAGAGAGCCGGTCGTGCTTGGCATCGTGCCGTTCATACCCCTGCCAAGGTGTGACCGCATGGCAAGAAGCGGACGGGCCCGGCCGAAGGGCCAAACCGCAAAGCGGCAGCCACCCAAGCGCAGCACAGCACGGCTCAGCGCCGCTCGCATAGCGAAGCAGCATGAAAAGAAGCAGGCAAGCAAGCAAAGCAAGCAAGCAGAACGGCGCACGCAACTTAACTTGACCTGAGCTGAGGATATGGCGGGCGGCCCCGCCATCGAGGCGGTGTCGACGGGCCAAGAACTCCAACGGATCGGATCGGATCGGAGGATTCGATTATTGGTTCCTGGCGCGCGGCCTCGGAGCTGTCTGATGTCACGACGGAAACAGGCTAAGCAGTCGAGGCCGCCGCTTCTTTTTTTTCGCAGGCGGCCGCTTGCTCGCGCGCTCAAAGACCTGAGCTACAGCACAAACGCTGATGGCCATCGTTGCGATGCCGGGGGAAGGATGAGGAGGGGAGGCATGACGATCGTCGTACCGGCAGATGGACGTACGTGCTTCCTTGAGGTGCTGTTCACGTACGGGCCGTCTTGACGTCTGCGTTGGTTGCGACCGGCCCGCCCTTGCTCGTCTCGATGCGAAGGATGCGCAAGAGCGGCGCGCCACCGTATCGCTCTCTCCATTTCTCCGGTGGGTAGACTCGACGAGCCAGAAGGATGAGAGCGAAGACCGACGTCGGCGGCGGTGGCCTCCTCGTACCCTACATACTGTACCTACCACTTTGAATGTCCGGAAGACCGGAACAACCGCCGGTGCTGGTCCGCGGCACAAGAAGGGCGAGCGAGCGAGCGCGCCGTCGAAGCCGCACATACAGTACGGCGTCTGGATCGACCAGCTGCGCAGCGAACCTATGACGCCTGCCTTAGCCTGCCTTGGCCAGCCGGGCTTTTCCTCTCGCCTGCCGGCCTGCCGCTGCCGTGACTTGGCTCTGCATCGGCCCTGCATTCCGGAGGACCCTTTTTGTCTTCTTGCTTCTCGCTCGCTCCTGGCCTCGCTCGTTCGATGTTGGCCGATCCTCCCAAACCCGAGCGACGGCCAACGGCAGGGCCGACAAGAGTAGAGGGCTCCGCCCTGCCTGTGCTTCGTTTCAGCGCAGCTTCGCAAGCCGCCTGCTCGGCCCGCATGCCGGTGCCAAGCAACCGCACCCAAAGCGCAAGGGCTGCGCAGCATGCATGGAACGTCCGCTGTCGAGAGATGTGGTTCCGAGCCGACAGCGCCGAGGACGGGTGGGTGGCTGTGTTTGTGGGTGCTTTGCCACGCGGCATGCCAGCAGGCCACCGAGAGCAACATAAAGGGCCCCCTCGCTGACATGGACCCAGCCGTTCATCCCCCCCCTTCTCGCCCCTCTGTCCTCCCTCCCCCTCCTCCTCCTCTTCTTCCTCCTCCTCGACGACGACGACGACACCGCCGCCGTCCTGTTGACCGACGCCCGTTCTCCGCGCCACCTGTCCTCCGCCGCTCCGTACAGCCACGGCCTGGACCCCCAGCTACCGCCATGCAGATCTTCAAGCCACTGCTGGCAGCTCTGACGCTGCTGGCTTGCGGCGCCAGCGCCACGCCCACATCCCTTTCGGCTGAGAGCCTGGAGCACCTCCAAAACCTGTCGCCCTTCCAGCGTCGCCAGCTGCTCGAGCACCTCGTCGAGATCCGCGAGGCCCAGCTGCAAAAGCGCAGCTCTCCCACCGGCTCCTACGCACCCGGCAACGTAAAGTGCCCCGCCACCACCTCGCAGCAGTCGCCCGGCCTGATCCGCGACGCCTCCAAGAAGCGCCTCAACCAGGGCGAGCGCGACTACATCCAGCGCCACCGCGAGAGCCGCAAGCAGGACTGGATCGACTGGCTCACCAACAGCGCCAAGCTCGGCGGTCAGGATGGCGTCCCCGGTGGACTGGCCCAGTACGCCGACAACGTCGACAACCTGCCCCGCATCGGCTTCGCGCTGAGCGGAGGCGGCCTGCGCGCCATGCTTGTCGGGTCTGGAGTCGCCATGGGCTTCGACAGCCGGAACCAGACTGCCAAGGACAGGGGCACCGGCGGTCTGCTCCAGCTGGCCGACTATGTCTCGGGCCTCTCGGGAGGGTCCTGGGCCACCAGCACCCTGGCCATGAACGACTGGCCCACCGCCCAGACGCTCAACGACGAGGTGTGGAACCTCGAGAGCAACCTCGTCATCCCAAAGGACGGCAAGATCGGCTTCTACACCAACATTGCCCTCGACGTCAAGAAGAAGCGCGACCTCGACTACGGCACCAGCATCACCGACTACTTTGGCCTCTCGATCGCCCAAAAGGTCCTCAACTCGACCTACGAAAACAAGGCCGCCACCACGTGGAGCGACGTGAAAGACACGTCCAACTATAAAGCCGCGTCCTACCCCTACCCCATCATCCTCGCCGACCAGCGCGAGCCCGGCGAGCTCGTCGTCAGCCGCAACACCACAATCTGGGAGTTCAACCCCAACGAGTTCGGATCGTGGAACCCCAACGTCGCCGCCTTTGTCCCGATCGAGATCGTCGGATCCAGCCTCGACAACGGCGCCAGCGTCCTGCCCGACGGCCAGTGCGTCGCCGGCTACGAGACCTTGCCCTGGGTCGTCGGCACCTCGGCCACCCTCTTCAGCGGCCTCTACCTCCAGCTCCTCGAGGGACAGACCGACAGCCTCATCGCCAACGTCATCAAGGGCATCGCCGAAGCCGTCTCCAAGGAGCAGAACGACATCAGCACCGTCCCCAACCCCTTCTACGGCTACAACGAAGGCAACAACGCCGTCGCCAAGCTCAGGAACATCTCCTTGATCGACGCTGGGCTGACAGACCTAAATCTGCCGCTGTGGCCGCTGGTAGAGCCCGCCCGAGGGCTCGACTTTGTCTTCGCCGTCGACTCGAGCGCAGACGTTTCTTCCTGGCCGAACGGCAGCTCGCTCTACCAGTCGAGCCTTCGCGCCAAGGACGAAGTCTACAAGCAGTACCCTCTCCCGGACTTCCCGAGCACCGCGACCTTTGTCAACAGAGGCCTGAACACCCGACCGACGTTCTTCGGCTGCGACGCGGCCGCGGCGACCAACAGCGACACGTCGTTCGACGGGGCCAAGACGCCGATCATCGCCTACATCCCGTCGTACCCGTACACTTCGCTCGCCAACGCTTCGACCTACCAGCTCGAGTACTCTCGCAAGCAGTCGCAGGCGGTGCTCGACAACTCGGTCGACGTCGCCACGCTCGGCGGTGCCGACGACACCTGGGCGACCTGCCTCGGCTGCGCCATGCTCCAGCGCTCGTTTGAGAGGAACAAGGTGACGCGGCCGGCGGCGTGCGACAGCTGCATGAAGAAGTGGTGCTGGGACGGCGTCACCAACGACACGGCGCCCGTGCAGGCCTACAGCCCGGCCACGGGCGTGCCCGAGTTTGTCACGAGCCAGGGATCGATCCAGAAGGCCCCGGCCTACACGGGCGGTGACGGCAGCAACCCGCAGGCCAGTGATGGCAACAGCCAGTCCATCACGGATTCGTCGGCGGGCGACGCGCAGAAGGTCCACGTTGCGGCCGTCGCGTTCGCCACCCTCCTCGCCGTCGGCGCCGTCCTGCTTTGATCGGATCGCCTTGGCGTGTACCATAAGCGCTCACGGCAGTCTCCCGCAATCCTCGAGGCTACTCAACTTATCGTCCGTTGCCCTTGGTGCCAACCCTGTGTCTGCGCACCATCATCCCCATGCGCCGCGTCCCTGGCCCGCACTTTCCTGTACCGTCGCTAATCATATAATCACGTCTTCACGCAGCTTGATCGCATCGTGCGCGCTGGCACAGCAGAGTAGTCTTGTGGTGGTGGTGGTTGTCGTCTAGATCAAGCTTGCCACGCCGTCAGATTGACCTGCTGCCGGCACTTGACACTGGCCTCACTCCTCACCCTGGCGCCGCATCAGATGCGTTCGTCGCGTGTTAGGGGTGAAAAGGCAGACAGGCAGGCAGGCAGGTCAGGCGCACCAGCAAACCATTAAGAGCCACAGACTTGACCACAGAGCGTGGTTCAGCTCGACATATTCGGTCGGCGACTTGACTCCACTCTGGCTGGCTGCGAGGCGACATCCCTGAAACGCTCGACTCGACTGGCCTGCGGGGACACCAACACCAGCACCGGCGCGCGCTTTCGGGATGCGTCCCGCCCGGGCTTCGGACGCGCTTCCCGAAACAGCGGTTTAGCTGGGGCGGTCCGTGCCCCCTGTTTTCCAGGCAGGGTCTGCCGCCCGCCCGCGCCTGGCCTGGCCTGGTCCGACCGCAACGCAGGCACGCAGGCACGCTCGCAGTCACGCACCCACGCGCGAGACCAACACCTGCCTGCTTCCTTTGCCTGCTTCCTTTGCCTGCCTCCTGACTACCAGCCACCACCAACGTTCGATCGAGGTAGGTTACTCACCGCCGGACCGCGGCGTGCGGCGCCGCGTCGTCGCAGCGGCGGTCGTTGATCTTGATGGAGATACTTGGACCTCGATGTTGCTGTCGCCTCGGCTTGGTGGCGATCACGATCCTTGATGTTGGTGTCGACCCGTGACCTTGACGTCGAGCGGTGGACCTGGGTTTGCTGGGGATCATCCTTCAGAAGCAAAAGCGATGTCAGCGTTGTCGCACTCGGCAGCGACGGACCTCTCACCGGTGCGTGCAGGGCAAGCTTCAAGTCCCGCTCCGTCCGACGGCTTCGGCACCAGCTCATCATCTTGCCGCTCGCCGCCGGTGCCGGGACTTGTCGCCGCCTCGCTACCTTGTTCTAGTCGCAGCCGACTGGTGTTCTTGACGTCTTGCAGGCGCCTCGTTGCCTCGATTCGTCGTCGCATCGCCGCCATCGCCTTGGCTTGTTGCCCCCGCCTCATCGCATCGACTCGTCGTGGCATCGCAGCCACCGCCTTGACCTGTTGCAGCCGCCGCCTTGCCTCGCCACCTTGCGTCGTCATCGCCACCTCGTCGCCTTGTCCAATCGTCGTCGCCTCGTCGCCTTGTCCCATCGTCGTCGCCTCGTCGCCTTGTCCTATCGTCGCCGCCTCGTCGCCTTGCGGTCTTGACCTCTTTCGCCTCCTCTTCTTGTGGCGCAACGGCGCCTCGTAGTACGTCGCGCATCGACGCATCCGGGCCCCGGGGCCTCTTGCCCGTACTCGTGCCGCGATGCTGTCGCCAGCTATCGTCTCGTTCTTGCCGTCGTCCGGGGCAGGCTCCGGGCGTGCCCCGCTTGCCGCTGCGTGGCCCTGATCGTCGTTGGCCACCGCTGCCTCTTGCTCGGCGACCAGGGCTATGTCTTGCTCGATGGGGCTCCCGACGGCGAGGGCGCAGTCCGGAACGAGAAGCGCGGCGCGATCTCCGGCGTCGGTGTCCAGGGCTTGCTGCTCGTCCGTCGAGGCGATCGCAATGTCGGCGAGGAGCGGTTCCAGGCGGTCCCAGGCGGGCTCCCCATCCGCTGGGTCCGTCTGGTCCGCGTCCGTACCGCCGAGGGGCTTTGAGTCCTGCTCGACAGGACTGTTGATCGCGAGAGCGGGGCCCGGATCGTCCAAAGCCGCGCCGGCATTATCTCCGGGCGGCACGATGATCCGGCCTGTCTCGTCGTCGATCGCTTCGATTCCGTCGTCCAGCACATAGGATAAAAATTCCGCGTCGACCACAGCCGGCTCCTGCTCGACAGGCGCTGGCCCGATGACAGCCCTCGCGACGGGCTGGGCGCCGTCGTGGGCGATCTTGTGGTTGTTGTCGTCATCGTCATCGTCGCTGCCGCAAGCGTCGGCGACATTGTCGTCCGTGAGAAGCGCGAGGATCATTCCTAGCGCGATAAGGTACCGGGTCGCCGGCCAGGTGTCAGCCGGAAGCTCGTCGAAGTGGCGGGGACGAAGTCGGGGGTTGGGCGCAAGCGCCGTTGTTGTCGTTCGCGAAGGCGACGGTGCCACGCTCCTGCTGGGCGTGGTCGAGGCGATGGTCCAAAAGACCACACGTGCATTCTCCGTCCGGGCGGGCTCCGAGTCGATTGCGAAAGGAGCAGGCGAGGTCGGGAGAAAGTGAGCAAAGTTGCTGGTGGGCTCTCGAAGCAGCCCGGTGGCTTTGCGCGGCGCCGTGGCGAAGGAGCCGACACTCGACGACGCGAACGCCGCCAGGTGAAGGCAGAGGAGGGCGAATGGTTGCATGAGCGGGAATGCGGATGGACATCATTTTAGCCTGCTGACAGACAGGGCGGATTTACGAGTGGCTGCCCCACCGTCAGGGCCATCCTGAAGGGCTTCCCTTGTAGTCCCGAAAGCGGTGAGTAGCACCGTGGGTCCGAACAGGGACATTATTGATGCCATCTCGTGCAAAGGGCGGCTTGGACGGAGGATCTACGGCGCTGCGGGACGAGTGTTTTTGGGGGAAGCGATGATCCCCCCCCCCCCCTCTTTGCCCCTCGTCAGGCCGGGTGGGAAGGCGCAAGCGACAGTCTTCTGATGGGCCCTGACCCACCACCTTGCCCATGCAAGGACGTCTGTTGCTGAGTTGAGGACAATCAAGTGAAAACAGGGCGCCTTTGGTCCTGCGCGGCATATGGATCTTCGTCTCGCCCAGATGCCGAGGACGCGAGAACGCCACGCCCATGCCGTGTCGGGACGTGTCGCAGCCCACACCGGTCTGTCTTGCAGATCGAAACGACATTCACGAATCAATCGAGGTATTGTGCTACGACGCGACAAACTCGTGTGTTCCAGCAGTCGGAGGTTATATAGAAGACGAAGGACGGAGAGCGATGATGCGGAAGAGAGCGAGTGTATCGAGGTCGGATCTTGACGGGTCGGTCTTAGAACGCGCGGAGAGAGAGAGAGAAAGATAGAGAGAGAGGGAGAGAAGTAAAAGAGCGAATGCAGCGGTAGGTCGAGGGAGCGTGGAATGGGGCAAAGGACATGTAGGTTGACGTTGTGGGATGAGGGGACGGCAGAATGGACAGATAGGCAGACAAAAGAGAGGTGGGAGGGAGCGCGCGCACGAGCAGAGGGGCGGGCAGGAGATGAGGGCAACGAGGACGAGATTAGAGGGAAGAGCGGGAGGGGGCGAGGAGGAGGACGTAAATGCTGAGGACGAGAGATCTGCCGGTCCCCGCTGCTGATGGCGGTTGCGTCGCGGTGATTGGAGTCTAGGCTGGCGCAGACGCGACTGTCCTGCCAAGTCACGACGCCGAGCGCGAAGCATGCAAGAGAGGCGGGGCGAGGCTTGCTCAGACGATGGCCGACATGGCTGGCGTCTGGTCAAGCGTCCACTCCCGCCTCAATCGGCCGTGGATCAGGCGGAACGTGCTCAACGCCCCCTTCTCCTGGATCAGGGTGACGCTGGTGGCGAAGCCGTAGGTGGCGCGGTGGTGCTGCTGCGTGGTGGCGTAGTCGTACGAGCTGACTGGACCGCCGCCGCCGCTGCTGCCGCCGCTCGCCGCACTGTGGCGCGAGTAGTTGCTCAGGGCGGGCGATGGGTGCCCGTTGCGGCTTGAGCCCAACGCCGGACTGGGCAGAGCGAGCCCGAGTCCAAGGTGCGGCGAGTTGGCAGCCGAGCCGACCGGGAGGATGGTGAACTCGACCCGGAAGCGCACCGGCTTGGCCGACGTCGTGACGCCGTTGAACTCCCGGTACTCGTTGACGGTGCACTTGAGCGTGCCGTGATGCTCCGAGTCCTCGAGGACCACGCGGACGCCGTAGCTTTGCAGCAGCCGGCTGGTCTCGACGAGCGTCTCGCTGAAGTTTTCCGTCGACATGAGCGTATGGGTGGCGGGCTTCCAGTTGAACAGACCGGCAAACCAGCTGTTCTTTGGCGTCATTGACGGCGTGGCTGGCGTAGACGGTGCCGTCGACGGGTTCGGGCTGGGCGCACTCGACACGTAGGCGTTGGACGAGCCAATGTCGAGACCGAGGCCAGGATTCTTGCGCTGCTGCAGCCGCGTGGGTGCCTTGGGTTGCGGCACCACGAAGCCGTCGTGATCCAGGAGCTGCGGCGTTGCCGTCGCGCTGCCAGGCGCAGTTGAGGGTACGACACCGGCCTGCGTCTGCTCGTAAGCGATCGAGTTGCGACCGTCGAGCTGGACGTGGTCTTCCGACTTGTCCTTGTTGCGGCTCAGCAGACTCCGCTTTCGGCTCAGCATCGAACCAGCACCGCTGCTGCCCGTGCTAAAGATGCTGGCAGGGCGCGAGGTCGACCCCGAGGCGACACTCGGCGCCTGACGCGTGCTGCGAATGGACCTCGTCGTGCCGCCCATCTCCAGAGGGGCGGCGGCGGGCGGGCGGGCGGCAGATGCTGACCTGTCTGGCGCGACGAGCGGGATCGTCTTCAGCTGCGGGCTCAGCGGCGTCAACGGCGTGTTGGGCGTGTAGGGTGTGTCGGGCATCGACCGCAGGCTCTCGCCTTCGCTGACGTCGTCCTCGGCGTCCTCGAATTGGGTCAGGTCGGAGTTGTTGGTCATCGCCGGGCTGGCAACGCTGTCCGGCGCCGAGGGTGCGCTTCGGGCGGTGTTGTTGACCGTCTCCTGCAGCTTGCTGATCTTGGATTGCAGTGCGTCCGGCTTGTCTCCCGTCGCCCGGATCGAGGCGAGCTCGTCGGCAATCTCTTGGAAGAAGCGCTGCATGGTCGCATCGCCGACCTGAGGCACCTGGATAGAGGGGACTGCCGGCGGCGCGGGGTAGACGCTGGTCGGTCGCGACGAGTGAGACGGTCCCGGCTTGGACGGCGAGACTGGCCGTGACGAGGCTCGGGGGCCGGGGCGAGGCGTCGCCTCGGATGCTGATGACCTTGCCATCTTCGGCCTGACGGGTGTTGTCTGATCGCCCCTCTCGATCTCGGTGCCACGAGTCCCGCTGCTGCTGCGCGCCTCCTGACGCGGCGACGTGGCGCGCCGCTGTAGAGTCGTGCGAGGCGAGTCGCTGCCCTTTTTGGGCGTGGTTGGCGCCACGATGGCAGTCGCAGGTGCGGGCTGCAGCTTGACCGGGGGGAAGGAGCGCTCGGCGTCCACCTTGTTCGGAGAGGGCAAGGGTCTGGGCGTGGTAGAGACGTTGGCGGCAGCCGCAGCTCTTGGCTTTGCGGAGGTGCCTTCGACGGTCGAGGGGCGGTGGCCCATCGACGACCCTGGCCGGCTTCGCGGGGCGGTCGGCGGGGTGGGCGACGCTGGGGCAGCCTTTCTTGGCGACGTGCTGCGGACCTCCTGTTCAGGCAGACGCGGCGAGGCCGGCGTGGATCCGCTGCCAGAAGCGTCCAGGGAGCGCCGCGGACGTGCCTTCTCCCGGGGTTGGTTGCGGGCATTGGAAGCAGTGAGGAGAGCAGTCGACGGGCCGGACTGTTGCTGCTGATGGCCAAGGTCATCGTCGAAGTCCTCGTCGTCGTCGGCCGAGTGGTTCTCGCGGTGGGCGACGAGGAGCGTGTAGAACGTCTTTTGCCAGTTGGGACCCGGAGAGAGGAGCTGGCGGACGATGTCCTCCTCGCTGAGCTCGGACCAGAGTGTCTTGAGGTTGCCGAGGATGTCCATGTCGATGTCCTCGAGCTGGACCGTCTCGTTCTCGAAGCTCTCGAACGACGTCGTCACGGGGTTGCGGTCCGACTCGGTGCCGTGGTTGGTGAACCAAGGGTGGCGCATGATCTCGGCCATCGTGATGCGCTTCTCGGGGTCGATCTCGAGCATCCGCCAGATCAGGTCCTTGGACTCGGGCTCGAGCCAGGCGGGCATCACGAACTTGCCTGCGCGCACCTTGGCGAGCAGCTGTTGGATGTTGGGGTCGTCGAACGGCAGCCTGCCGCAGAGGAGCGCAAAGAGGATGATACCGCAGCTCCAGATGTCGCTGGCGGAGCCCTTGTACCTCTTGCCGCTGACAATCTCGGGGCTGGCGTAGTGCGGGCTGCCGCAGCTGGTCTCGAGCATCTTTTCGCTGGGCTGGAGTGCCGCCATGCCAAAGTCGGCCACCTTGACGGTGAGCTTCGACGCATCGAGCAGGAGATTCTCGGGCTTGAGGTCACGGTGGCAGATGTTGAAGCGGTGGCAATAGTCCATACCGAAGATGATCTGGCGGAAATAGCTCCTAGCAGCCGGGGGCTGCAGCCGCCCTTGGGCAACGAGGTGGTCGAAGAGCTCACCGCCAGCGACGTACTCCATGATCAGGTACCTGCGCGAGACCGAACGAGGCAAAGAAGAATCAGCATCGCAGCGCCTCGTGAGGCCTTCACCTATCCGAGACATCGCCTGCTTTGGGTGCTCACAGCTCCTTGGAGGTCTCGTAGACGTCCCACAGGCCGAGCAGGTTGGGATGCTCGATGAGCTTCATGATGACGATCTCGCGCTCGATGCCGAGAATCATCTTGTTGGCCTTGGCATCGGCATCACGGAGGCTCATTCGGCTCTGGTTGATGAGGGTCCGCGGGATGATCTTGACGGCCGCCTGCTGCCCCGTGACGGAGTGGGTTGCGAGCCTGACGCGACCTGACGATGCAAAGATGCGGTCGTCGCGGGTGGCAGATGGTGAAACGTCAGGTACGGATCGCCATCGGCCTTGCCGACGCGTCTGTCGTACGCCTTTCAGCCGGTTCGGACACATACCTGAAGCGCCCTGGCCAATCAGCTTGTCCAGCTTCCATGGCCCGATGTTCTTGGGGTCGTTGTGGTTCCGCTTCTTCTCGCGCTCGAGCCTCGAGGCGGGGCGCGGCTTTTCGGCCGGCTCCCTCCTCTCAGTCTGCCGACGGTCTGCGGTGGTCGTGGGGTAGGCCGCGCCATGCCTCTGAGACGGTGCTCCGCTCCTCGCCGTCTCGGCCCCGCTGCTCCTGCCCGTCGACGTGGCGGCTGCCGTGTTTGTGCGTTTGGCATAGGCCGCATGCGCCTCAGAGACCGTGGGCCTCCGGTTCTGCACGTCGGATGCCTGCAAAGGCCCACCTTTGAACGGCGGAATCGCCTGAACCACAGGAGGCCGGTACGGAGCTGACATGGTCGTGGTCGGCCTTCGAGTGAAACTACGTCCAGGTGAATCAAGGCCGTGGTAGTCGCAGTTGGTGGTTGAAGGCTCAGAGTGGTGTGTGCATCCGCGATCGGATCAGGCGGTCGACTGGTGCGAGGTTGGGTGAATTGTTGGCTGTTTTTTTGAGAGATGAATAGGAGGTCGATGGAAGCTCCGTTGGGTCTGTCGATGCTGTCAGTGTCGGTGTCGGGTATCGCTGCGAGTCGAGGATGCTGTAGAAGCTGGCAAATGAGTGTGTGCGGTTCAGAGACGACGATGGAAAGACACAAGAGGGCCGGGAAGGAGGATGGGGGAAAGGTGGGGAGAGGTGGGGAGTGGGGTCAAGGGGAGAGGTTCGGATGGAGAGGAGGGAAGGTGGTAGTGGAAGGGAAAATGTCGAGGAATCAGCGTGTCGGCTAGGATGGAGAGAGAAGTGTCGGTAGGAGGAGGCAGTCGACCGAGCAAGACGAGCCGCAGAGACAAAGGTCCGGACTCAGAGCGGCGACGGCCGATCGTCGTCGCAGCGACCACAGAAGCATGTCGGCGAGCCTGTGCGGGAGGCAGGAGAGAGGCAGATCAAAACATCCTATCGCCGCTGGACGATGCTCACCTTAGCCCGTGCCTGAGGGGGATGCACAGCAACCACGGGTGTGCGTCAGGCAGCCAGCTAGGCAGGGAGAGAGGGGACATACCGACAGCGGACGGCCCAGGCCGATGGCGAGTAGTGCAGCTAGGGCGTAGCGTACGGACCTGGATCTGCAGCATCGATGGGCACGATCAGGACGGCGTACGCATCGCAGCCCGCCGCCGAGCGCCTCATGGACATGGGTCGGTACGGTAGCTACCGCCAGCATGACGCTCACCGGCCTCGGCCTCTGCCTCTGCCTCTGGTTTGCGTGGTTGGTCAGCCGCCTCTTGCCCGTGGGGCTCTCTCTTCGGTGAGGCTGGCTGGCGGATGATATGGCGCGACGGCCTGTTCCATCCTCTGGCCTGCGGCCTACCGCTTCCTACACTTGTCCGGTCGTAGTCCGCTTCTTCTAGATTGGCCCGACGCAAACAAACCGAGCGTAGACGCGGTGCGAATCAGCCTTCCTTCTCCCCCGTCCGCTGCCGCCGAGTCGATGAAGAGACCTGGATGGATTGTCGCCGACGGCGGGGAGGTGGCTCGGCCTGGACAATCTCTGAAGCGGCAAGGCCGAGGACCTATCAAGGCCGATTCAGCCTCAGCTTGTGACCCGGGGGTCGTCGTGCCCGCTTGGCCGTTCAGCGTACGTCCGGGCAGGCGCCGACGGGCCAAGTTCCAAGCTCATCGTCCCCCTTCAGAAGAACGTATGGCGCGTCGAGGCAACGTTGAAGATCTTCCGACCGTTGGCTGCGTGCGTGCCAGCCAGCCGTGCTCACCAAGCGGATGAGGGGAGGACCTCAGCAAGAAAGCAACCAGGCAAAGCAAAGAAGGCCGTGCCTTGCCTCGGCGGTAGGTAGCGGCGGCTCGGGGTCGGCAGCTGTATGTGCTGTGTCTCTTCTCTGCCTGTCGGAGGGCCGCCACATCGTTTGCGCCAGGTCAAATTGCTGGGCCTGCTGGCCACCGCCTTGGCTGGCTGGACCCTTGGCTGCCTGCCCTAGCCTGCTGGGAGTTGGCTCTTCTCGTCTGGCAGGGCAGCGCAAGCCCGGCCCACGCCCTGCACGAGTCGACCGACAGGCAGCTTGACGTGCAGATTGCTCCGGAATTGCTGCAAGCGAACGCAGCTGGCACTCGGCCTGCCTGCCTGCCTGCCTGCCTGCCTGCCTGCCTGCCTGCCTGCCTGCCTGCCTGCCTGCCTGCCTGCCTGCCTGCCTGCCTGCCTGCCTGCCTGCCTGAGGCCGGGCCATGTCGATCCCTCTGAACCCCAGCCTCGGCGACAGCAAGCAAGCTTGCTTGCTCATGCCCGTAACCCCCCTACCTGGCGTCGTCGTCGTTGTTTTGCTTCCCCGGCCGTTCCTTGATCGAAGGTCTGGGGTGGCACAATTCCTGACCTGCAGGTCGATCCTCGGTGCCCCCGGCCAGCGGAAGGCGAGGCCGGCACGACTACCATACCGCGCCTTGCTTCGGGCCTCGTCGTCGATGGCCATCGATGCAGCGTCATCGGTGCCAGACGCAGGCGATTCGTGATGGGCAGCAGAAGAAGCTCAGAAAGCATCGAAAAGTAGATGACCGGCGAGTCGTCCGAGTATTTCACGGAATCACGGCCGCCTCGCTCTCCGCCAGGTCCGCCTTTGCTCGATCTAGGGCTAGGTACTACGAGAGTGGCAGCCGATCAGGCGCAGCGTGGGGAAACGTCTCGGTCGTTTGGCGAGCAGAGAGCGCAAAGCCGACTGGTGGTCTCCGGGACGCTTCAGATCTTGCCAGGGAGCTGCCGTCCTCTAGAGTGCACTACTTCGAGCTTCGGACGTTCCGAGGACGATGGCAATTGGCATGGCTCTGTGCGGGACTGAACGAGACCGTGCTACCCGGCGTCGGCGCCTTTCCGGGGCACCAGGGGTGGCCGATGTGTCGTCGTCAATACCTTGCGCCCTTCCAGCCTCCCGCCTTGATTACGAGGTGCAAGCGAGGTGCAGCGTGTGGTGTGTAGGTAGCGGAAGGGGGGGTGGGGGTCTGTGAGGTGGTTGGTTGCCTTGCCCTTGGCTTTGTCTGCGAGCTCGAGGTGCTTTCCTTCCGTCCAGCCTCAGCCGTGCGCAACATAAGCGCAACGAGGTGTCGGCCAAAGGTTGCGGTCACGATGGCCTGGCGTCTTCAGCAGGATGGCTGGAATGTAGAGGCGGCGGATGGATGCCGACGGCGAGCGAGGTCGGCAGACGGTGGTGAGCGCGTACGTGTTGATGTGTTGGTTTTCGGCTCGACGCACGTGTTGCGCGACTCTGCCGGCAGATTTTCCTCCTGGGTTTCCCGCCCCTTTTATCGCCTCCTCCGTCCTGTCCTCGACGGCGATCTTCCTCCAGCCCGCTCTGCCTTGCCACAACCTCTCTCGAGGGTCCAAGCTCCTCTCTGAGCCTCCCGAGCTACAAGCCGGCTTGGCATACGAGCTGCCGATACGTACTCTGCATGTACGATGAATCTCGGGCCCGGCTGTCAGCGTGCGGTGGCCCCTTGCCCAGCTGCGCCGTGGAATACCGTGGGGAGGCCAGCGCGGCTTCGACCGTCGATGCGGCGTCCGACGCGACCGCTTCAGCCCTTGCCACTGGCAATCGAGGAGGTTAACCGCAATCCGAGCGCGAACCCGCTATGCCAACGAGCAAGCGCTGCAGCGGCAACGATGCTGGCGGCGTTGTAGGCTGTCCGTCCAACCTCGGTCCTTGCTCTCGGAACCGATCGTCTGACGCGTCGGTGCACGAGCGGACGCGATGGGCTAGAAAAATGGACAGGCTAGAGGGCTGCAGGCAGGCAGGTAGGCCAGAGGCGGGCGTGCGTGTTGGTCGCCAGCTCGCCGCTCACCGCTCGCCGCTCTCCACCGACCTCCACCTCGATGCGTCCCTCGCAACTTCCCTTCCAACCTCATCCCATCAGCCCGCAGCAGGCACTCAGGCGCCCAGCAAGCGACGCCTAGACGTCGTCGACGACACGCTCAGAGATGAGCGTCACCGCTCAAGCCGGCCTCGCCGGCCTCGACGCGCTCAAGGCCAGACGTGAGTACACAGCCGAGTTCGCCACGAAACACGACTATCGGCGGCCTGCGTGCCCTCCCAGGCATCGACCCGTACTCAACCATCTGCCGCCGTCCTCCGCACGCCTCTGCAATCGCCACAGAGAGCCAACTTCAGGCGGAGCGTGCCTCGCTCAAGGTCGAGCTCGCAAATGTCCAGGCGCTCCCCGCCGACCTGTCCGACGTCAAATGGCCCGGGCTCGACGAGGAAAACGACAGGCTCGGAAGGGAACTCGCCAGCATGGAGGACAAGACCGTCATCTACCGCTCCGCCGGCTGGACATGCTTCGAGATCGACCTCGACGTGGGAAGGAGGGCAAGAGAGACGCGCAAGGAGCTCAAACAAGAGCCCGACGACGTCCAACCCAGCAACAACTCTGGCCTGGGTCTCGGCATCCGTCTCGACACATTCTTCCGTGGTAAGCATGACATATCCGCCCTGCGGAGAGGTGTCACGAATTCCGGAGATGGCAACGCCCAGAAGTCAATTCTGACGCTCCTCCCTACCCCCCGCATCCTCGCCTCCTCTTCCAGGTCGCTACTACGAGCCCTACTACCTCGTCTTTGCTCGCCCTAGCCAGATGGTGGACGCGCCCAGGCTGGCAGGCACCACGCTGGGCGAGCCAAATGCAGACTTTCTCGACACTGTCGCCGACGGCCTGCTCTTGATTCGGCACACGATGCCGCACTTTGTCCCGCTGGTCGGTCTCCTCGAGCGTTACATTCCCGCCGTCTTGGACGGCTCGGCCTCCGGTGGAGGCTCTGGCAGCGGGCAACGAAGCGACGGCGGCCTCTCGCTGCTTGCCGACTTCCACAATCTTCCTGGTGTCGAGGCCTTCCTCTCGGCGCTACACTGTCATCTCCAGGCGTTTGTCTCCCGCCGAGAGCAGGTCGTTGCTCTCAGCCAGGCCGAGCTTCCCGACATCGCCAAAGCAGGCGGCGGCGGCGGCACGCCGGCCCCGGCCTCGCTGAACGTTGCTGGCAGCGACGCTTTCGACCTGATCCGGGTCGTCTGGCAAATACCGCAGGTCTTCGCTTCGGACCAGGGCAGCGGCGCACAAAAGCCACCTGCTGCAGGCCCCGATGTCGACCCTGCCACGGCGGAACCTGCCGCCAAGCGCAGACGAGGGGAGGAGCAAGCGGTTCAATCAGACGTCGACGCGCCAAGGTCAAGCCTCGAAGTGCTGGTTCATTACACCGATCGGCGCGCTGACCGCTTGACCGATCCTACCCTAAAGCCGCAAGACGCACCGTCGCAGGACCCCGGCGAGGAAGAAGTAGCCGAGGGTCCGCCGCAAGAGCC
This sequence comes from Pseudozyma flocculosa PF-1, assembly GCF_000417875.1. Classification (NCBI taxonomy): domain Eukaryota; kingdom Fungi; phylum Basidiomycota; class Ustilaginomycetes; order Ustilaginales; family Ustilaginaceae; genus Pseudozyma; species Pseudozyma flocculosa. Next base: position 479,915 of record NW_006920870.1, read on the forward strand.
CTTTCAGGGTACCACGAGGCCCTTTGGGCGCGTGCGGGTGGAACTGGTCGTAGCTCCGTCGCTTGTCGAACGGACGAGGGCAGGCACGCGCGATGCCGGTCCTGCCGCGCTAGAGCCGGGGCGGACGAGGAGAAAGGACCTCGAGGAGCTCTTCGCCCAGGAGGTGGAAGGCGAAGGCTTGGAGCTGGACGAGGCGCTCGAAGTGGTTGCCGATAGGGTATGGCAGGAGCGAGGAGGCGACGCAGACAGGGTGGGTCGATGACCACAGCCACGCCGCGCTCCACAGTCCCGCTACACTATCAAAGATCTGATCATTCTGCCACTTGGTCTCGGCTTGCGCGTCTGTGCCTCTCCCCTGTCTCATCGACTCCCGATCGTGCAGATCCTCGTCCGAAGCCGAAAGAAGCGACCCTCTGCCAGGACGGCACCGGAACACCCTCGTGGCGCCTATGAACCCGATCGAAAGCGTCGCCAGCATCCGCCAGCTCTGCCGTCGGGCAGATTGAGTGAGTCAGATGCAGTCCTTCGAGTCCGAAGCCAAGCCCCGAGCGCCTAGCGGAGCTGGCCTTTATTGATCCCGAAGTACATAGCGGTCGACCCCTGACGCTCTTGCCGCCCTTTGCCAGATCCCGATCCCTACAGCGACTCTCCACCAAATTTTGCAGCGCTGGCCGATCTCTATCCTTTGACGCTGGGCAAGCAGTGAGTAGCCTGCCGTCTGGCTTGTCTGCGGATGCGATCATTGCATGAGGGTCACTGACTGTCTGTCCACTGCGTGCACCTAACTTCGTGAAGCATCAAGCGTCGAGCGGTGCCTGGCGACGCGGCAGGCTCCCGTGCTGCTTTCGGGCATGCAGACGCGACGCTCGACTTTCAGGATGCCCAAGCGGTTCGGTAAGCATTGCCTCGACGAGCCGGTGGACACGGCGGCACTTTGCTGAAGGTGCCCAGATCATCCCGTTTCGCGCCCACGCAGTTGTCTGTCAGAGACTTTGCTCTACCACGACTTCGGTTTGACGGTCCGACTACACGAGGCGAGACTTTGTCCGACAGTGAGTTCCGTCCAGTGAAGGGCAGGACGACGTGAAGGCGTGTGACTCAAGACGGACTCGCGCACTGGTGACCCGATCTCGTCCCACAGATACCGAACAGGTGAGCCCTGTGCAGCCACGCATCCCGCCCGGTCTCGCCTCTCGTCGGTCTGACGTCGAACGAGCGCTCTTTCACCTCTCGCAGACTCAACTACATTCTCTATCTGCGCAAGGTGCTCGACTGCAGCTCGTCCTGCTCGCGTGTCATCGCAACGGCCCGCCAGGCACGTTCAGCGGTGAGCCGCGAAGAGGGCGCCGAGCAGCGAGACATCGACGTGGGCCGCCGGGGGGTCCGCGGACTTGACATGTGAGTCGGCAGGCATATCCTCAAGAGAAGCTCGCAGATTGGCTGACCGTCGCACCGATCCGGCGCTGCCGATAGCGGCACGGGTGCCTCTGCCATCTACCCGCTCCTGGGGTGTGCCGTTGAGCCAGACTGGACGTTTGTCGCGACTGGTGAGCGCTGTCGAAGGAAGGCGATGGTGGCGATCCACGGGCTTGCTGTCCCTACTGACCACTGTCGTTCCGGTTATGATGCCTGCGGCATGGCCTTTGGCAGATATTGACTCCGACAGCCTGGCGCACGCCCGCCAGACGATCGAGGATCCCGCCAACAACCGCAGCGTCGTGGTCTCCAGCTCTAGAACCACGGCGCAGGGCGATCAGCACGGTCCAGTCACGGTCGACCATGCATTGGCACAGCGTGTCCAGCTGCTCCTCAGGAGCAGGGAAGACTGCCTGATCCCCTCTGACGGCGAGGTGGCCAGCTGGGACGGGCCGGTGAGGTTCGACTTTACCATGTGCAACCCTCCCTTCTACTTGAGTGAGGAGGACATGCGGTACAGCGCCAGCTTCAAGACCGCCAAGCCCAACGCGGTGAGTGTGCCAGAGTCAGGCATTCAGGCGGTGTTTTCTGATCGCCGAAAGGAGGGGCCGAAGGCAGTGCTGACGTCTTTCTTTGTTCCCTTTACTCCGATTGCCGACTCGCAACCAGGTCTGTCACGGTAGCGAAAACGAGATGGTGACCGAAGGCGGCGAGGTGGCCTTCGTGCTGCGCATGGTCCGGGAGAGTGCGCTCCCCGCCAACCGCCAACGCGTGGGCTGGTACACTTCGATGCTGGGCAAGCTGTCGAGCGTCTCGGCCGTCGTGGACGGGATCAAGTCGCACGGGGTGAGTTCTGTCGTGGCACAGGTGGTCGGCGACTGCCCCGGCATTCGCCCAGCAGGTCTGACCGGCATGCATGCCATGCCCCTTCCTTGCACCACTGGTCACGCTCCAGATTGACAACTGGGCGGTGACGAAGCTCGTGCAGGGCCAGACGGGTCGGTGGGTCGTCTCGTGGTCGTTTGCCGGGGTGCGGTTGCCAGATGTGAGTATGCGACCCCTTCGACCCTCTTTCAGAGAAGGAACCACTTGAAAGGTTGCGACGCGAGCGGCTGATGGGATCGTCGTGTTTCTTGCCCGTGCCTCAGAGCCTCTGTCGGCTTCAAGACTCGAAGCTCGAGGCCAGTCTGCCGCCAAGCAACATCCGGACGTGCTCGTTTGCGGCGAGCCAGTTCGACTCCGCCCTGGCAATCCTTGAGGCCATCAAGGCGGTGCTTTTGGGCCTCGACGACTGTCATGCCGCCGTGGGCGAGGCGGGACGGAGCGTCGACGTGATGGCGTGGCGACAGTCGTGGACGCGTTCGGCACGACGCCAAAAGGCGAGAAGGCAGGGCGACGCTTCCGCCGCCTCGGCACGGCAGGCGGACCAAGCAACGGGCGAGGAGCAAGGCGCAATGTCCGAGCCGGAAGTCTGCCTCTCGTTCTGCGTCGAAGCCGGCGGCGGACAGGCCCGTCGTGCCGGGGCGGAGGAGTGGAGGGTCGAGGCGCAGTGGACGTGGGGTCGTAGGCGGGTTGTGTTTGAGTCGTTTGCGGCGCACGTCCTGCGCAAGCTGGCAGACTGGCGCCAAGACGACGGCGATGCTCGAGGTCGAGGACGAGGACCCTCGACCACATCATAGCCGGCAACTGGGAGGTAGTGGAGCATCGCTCTGCGGTGCAGCAACGAGCGGCACCCAGAGAGAAACCTCGACGACGGCGCGACTCGCAGCGGGAATGGGGACCGGTCCAGGTCCGTCAGATTGCGGACCAACCGACGGCAAAGAAGCGGATAGAGATAACACGGAGGGCAAAGCTGTCTCGGCTCTCCCTGTCTTGATCCTTCGGGCCGGGCCGAACCAAGCAGCTCAAACGAGTGCACCATCGACGACGAGCATAGCAGTGAGGCACAGTCGACACACAGTCGAGAGGTCGAGGCGCGCGGACCGTTCCGACGGCCGCCCACGGAACATGCGCAGACGTGGAGGTTGGCCTGGCTGCCGAGTCCGTGCGCCGCCAGGCCTGCCAGGCCTGCCAGCCCGGGCAGATGCCGACGCGCAGCCTGGCTCGGCCCCTCGGCGACGGCCTTCGACCTGCTGCTGCTCTCTTGCCTGCCCCTGCTCTTGCCCGTCTCGTCCCCATCCTCCCCACCATCGCCCTACAGCCGATAGGTCTTTGATATAAACCCACAGCCTCGACCACCCGTTGCCCGCACCCTTGACCTCTCCATCCGTCTTTGTCTGACCGACTTCCCTCCCACCCCGCCAAAAACACCCACGCCAACATGTCCTCGTCGCCCCTCGTCCTCATCACGGGAGTCACGGGCTTCCTGGCGGCCCACGTCCTCGACTCGGTCCTCGCCTCGCCGCACAACTACCGCGTGCGCGGAACGCTGCGCTCCCTCTCGAAGCGCGACGCCCTCCTCGCCCGCCTCGCGCCAAAGGACCGCGACCGCATCGAGCTCGTAGAGGTCGCCGACACGGCCACGTCCGACCTCCTCGACGCCGTCCGCGGCGTCGACTACATCCTCCACGTCGCGTCCCCCTACCAGCTCAACGTCGAGGACGCAGAGAGGGACCTCCTCATCCCCGCCGTCGAGGGCACCCTCAACCTCCTCCGCTTCGCCAAGAAGCAGGGCGGCGTAAAGCGCGTCGTCGTCACCTCGTCCTTTGCCGCCGTCACCAACTTGTGAGTGTCACTGCCTCCATGGGCCCCTGTCCGCCCTCACGGACCACGCATGCGGGCAGACAGGCTGGCCCCGTATCGTATCGAAACCGAGGTGGATTTGAGCAGCGAAAAGGGGTCCTGACCTGTTCCCTTCCTCCCCCCGTCATCGCCGGCTCTGCCCTTTCCCACCCCGCGCAGCGAGGAAGGCGGACCCAACCGCCCCGGCTTCACCTACACCGCATCCGACTGGAACCCTTCGACGTACGAAGATGCGCTCAAGGCGGGCGGCGCGGGCGCCTTTTCCTACTCGGTCTCCAAGAAGCTCGCCGAGCAGGCCGCCTACGACTACGTGGCCGCCGAGCGTCCCTCGTTCGCGCTGGCCACCGTCAACCCGCCCATGATCTACGGCCCGACGCTGCAGCCGGGCGTCACCAAGCAAAACCTCAACACGTCGTCCAGGACCATCTACAACCTCGTCTCGGGCGCCGACGCCATGCCCGAGGACAGGCTGCCCCTCTTCTGCCACGCCCGCGACGTCGCAGACGCCCATACCCTCCTCCTCGAGGGCCCCGACGACGTCATGGGAAAGCGCTACCTCGTCTGCGGCGGCAAGTTCACCTGGGCCCACGCCGTCCTCCACATCAGCGAGCGCTTCCCCGACCTCCGCGGCAGGCTGCCAAAGGGCTGGGAGGAGGCCACCAAGCAGCTCCGCAACCTCGACCAGATCGCCAGCCTCGACACCGCCCCTGCCGAAAGGGACCTCGGGATCAAGTTCAAGGACTGGAAGACGACGCTCGACGAGTCCATCGAGAGCCTGCTGCAGCTGGAAAAGGAGCAGGGCTGGTAGACGCAAGGCGGATCGCAGCGTACCTGTTTGTGAGATGCTTTCACTCGTACCCTTAGACATCCCTCGCCGTCATCGTCGTTGATTGCGCCGCACGCAGCTATTCATTGATGTCTAGAGCGCCGCGTCCCGACAGGATCACGGAGAGTATCCGCCGCCATGCTCCTCTACTCGAAGCTCTCCTCGTCCATGGCGCTCGTCTCGCCATATCCCGAGGGCTCCGCGTTGGTGTCCATCGAAACTTCGCCTCCGCCGACCTCGTCGCGGTCGTGGTCGCGGTCGCCGTCATCGTCGCCATCGCCATCGCCGTCGCCGTCGAGGCCGCCGTCGCCATAACCCTGATCAGCGGCGGCGCGAGGAGCAGCGATGGACGCATCGCCGCCGCGGTAGACCGACGACGAGGCGCTCGACATGTCGAGGCTCATTTCGGCCGTCGTCAGCTCGCCAATCTGCCGCGTCCTGTTCGCTGCACCGGGCGTGCGGGCCACGTGCGACTGCGAAGCTGATCGAGAGAGGGAGGGCGAGTCGAAGCGGATCTGCGGTGTCGCTATGGGGCACAGACGAGGGTCGGTGGTGCCGGCTTGGTCGCCGTAGGGCGCCGCTGTCCCGCGATACGGCGTCGTGTCGCGCGGAGAGAGGTGCCGCGCTTTGCCCTTGGAAGGCGACGACGTCGACATCGTGGCCCCATCCGTCGGAGTGCCATCGCCGCCGTCGGCAGCGGCACGAGAGCGCGCCAGCCGGTTCTCCGGGTCGAGCGACTCGGTGAACGTCGCGATGCCACTCGAGATTTTCTCCTCGAGCGCAAAGTCGAGCAGGTCCGTGCCATACTGGTCGCGTGGGTTTATGGACAGTGCCTGGTGAGAGAGTGTCGCAGTCACAGAGTGGTCAGAGGAGGCAAGACGGCGGCGGCGTAAGTTCCAGCGAAAAGGAGCGGGTGGGGGTCGGATCTGAGCCAGGCATGGCAGAGACGCACCTCGTGGTACCATCCGATCGCATCCTCGAGGTCGCCCAGCTTGTGCGCCACCATGCCGAGCGTCAGCTTGGCGAGGTAGCAGTGCGGATCCAGCTCGGTCACGATCAAGAGCGATTTGCGCGCCTCTTCGTCCGCACTACCGGGTGCCGGTAGCGCCGCGTAGGGGTTGGCGGGGGTCTTCGTCAGCCGCGACAGTTCCCTCACGCTGCGTCCTCGTCACCCTCGACATACTCACTCTGCGCGCCGGTAGGCCAGCCCTAGGTTTAGGTGGGTGCCCATCCACGCCGATGCCGGCTCCTGCGTCTTCTCCGCGAGGCGCAGTGCCTGCCGGAAGAAGGAGATGGCAGTTGGGAGGCTGGAGGAGCGATGAGGGGAGCGGGGGGTGGGGGCACACTCGGAGTCAGGGATGTCTCTCTGACGGGCGCGGCCGCGCGGCTTACCGGCCGCCGAAGCTGCACTCACTCGTTCGCCTGGTATGCCACCACGCCCCGCTCGTTGGCCGTCAGCGGATCGTCGTCCCAGATCTGCGCGCTGCCCTCGAGCGACAGCCTCGCTAGGCTGATGTTGCCCTGGTGCAGGTGTTCCATCCCAATGAAGAGCCTCGGCAGGTGCGACTGCGGAAAGAGGCGCGACGCCGTCGAGTACGCCGTGATGGCCTGGTCCGACTCGCCCTCCATCGCAAACGTGTGTCCAAACGCGATCCACGACGGCGCAAACCGCGGATCCAGCAACGAGGCCTTGCTGAAGTAGCGGCGCGCATCGGCCCACCGCCGCGTCGTAGCATACCACGTGCCGACGGCGTACCACGAGATGGGCGACTCGGGGTCCAGCTCAGTCAGGCGGTGGGCCAGCATGAAGAGCGTCGGCCGCAGGTTCTTGAGGTGGTAGATGCAGGCGATGTGGATGGGCAGCGCGCCCGGATGGTCTGCCGCGAGCTCGAGGATGCGGCTCGTCACGTTGAAGGCGTCGGCGAACCGGAGCCTCGAGAAGAGCTCTTCGGCCAGGCCGAGCAGCACGTCTGGGTTGTTGCTGAGGCCGTACTCTGATGCCAGCCGCCGCCGCGCCGCCGCCGTGTTGAGCGCGTAGGTCTTGCCCTGCTTCGAGAGCCGGGTCGTGTAGACGAGCCGGATGAACTCGAAATCTTCGGCGGCGCCCTCGTCGTCGCCGGCTTGGGCGAGGTATTCGAGGCCCTGGACGAAGCTCCACTGCTGGTCCACGCCCAGCATGTTGCCGTCGATGAGCGCCGAAAAGGCCTCGTAGTTTTTCACGTCGAGAGCGAGGGCCGTCATGAAGCTGTCCCTCGCGCGCGCGAGGTCCTCGAGGCGCAGGTAGATCTGACCTCGCAGGAAGGCCACGGTCGAGCCCAGCTTGATGCCGCCGTCCGAAGACGGGCGCTTGTTGCCGGCGGCACCGGCCCACTGTGAGCTGTCGCCGACCAAGTCAAGCGCCTCGTGATACTTGCCGAGGCGCACCTGGCACTGCGCCGCCAAATACCGACACGCCAGGCTATGGTTTACGAGGCTTGGGCCGTCTGGCGGCGGCGCCTCCTTGTCCTTGACCTCGATCAAGTCGGCATCGATTTCGTCAAGTTCCGACTCGGCCTCTTCCTCGTCCCGAGCGCCCGCCTGCCGCGCAGCTCCCGCTTTCCCGTTGCCGGCACGAGAGCGTCGGAGCGGCCTGATGACGACTGAACCGTTAGCATCGACAACCTCAGGGTCGCCATCCGCATCCATACCGTCGCTGCCGCTGGCACTGCCGGTGCTCGTTCCGCCGCTTGCATTGTTCCCAGCCTTGCCGCTACCTCTGAGGCCTGTGCCCCTTGCGCGGCCGTTCGGGATACGACCGCCACGAGCTTCGTCATCGATGCCGCTTGCGCTCTCGTTGTCCGATGAGGCCGACCCGGTGGCACTCGTGGTAAAGCCGCGCTCTTTCCGCTTCCCTCCCGTGGACGCGGAATACACCGATCCTTTGGTCGAGGAACGGGCCAAGATCGAGGCTGGCAGCTGCGTCTGCGAGCGTGTCGCAGCCAATGCATCAAGCAGAGCATCGCCCTCTTCGCCGGCCTCGGACGCGAGGGGCGCCGAAGGTGCACCTGCGCTTGCCAGCTTGACCTGGTCGAACTCGGCCCGAGATCTGGCCAGCTGCGCCGCGGCATGCCTCGATGCGCCCGTCCGCAGCGGATTGGTAAGCAGGTGTTCGGCCCGCGCGTACTGGTGAGTATAGAAGTAGCATTGGGCGAGGTGGTAGGCGTCGTTGTAGGCCGCGGTCGATGTTTCGAGCGAGAGGATCTTGTCGCCCCAGAAGATGGCCGTCTCGTAGAGGTGCTGCTGCATCGCGTCGTGGCGCCACCGCCGGAGGCGATTGAGCGTCTCGCTAAAGTCCGGATCAAAATCTTCATCTTCGGCGTACTCGTCGGCGGCGGCATCGGCATCGGCATCGGCATCGGCATCGGCATCGGCATCGTCGTCGAAGCCCGCGCCTCTGTCGACGTTTGCTGCGCGACCAGAATCTTGTGCTGGTACGTGATTGCCTGCTGCGAAGGAGGCGGCGGCGGCGGCATCGCGGTACTGCGGGTCGAGGATGCTCTCGTCCGCCTGCTTGATGGCCTCGTCGTCGACCATGCCAGTGGCGGCCTCCGCCTTCATTGAGGCAGCATCGCGCAGCGCTGATCTCGCCGCGTCGGCAGGTAGCCGAAAGTCTGGCCTGCCCAGGCGCGTTGGAAGGTGGGTCGGCGTTGCGTACTTGATGCTGCCGGGTGTCCCGAGCACCGCCGCCTTGGAGGGGCGCTTGCCCAGCCTGGTGAGGACGGGGCTGAGGTCGAGGAGGCCGCTGTTGTTGGCATCGTCGTCGTTGCGGATGACGCTGTGGCTGCCGTCCGGGTTCATGCCCGGTGCGAGCGCCTGGCTTGTCCTTGGCGTCTGGGGCGGCGACGAGCGGGCCGGCGCAGCTTCCGAGACGAGCTTGGCCAGCTGCCTCGGTTTCGGGCTGTCAAAGTTGTTGAAGCTCGAGTTGGAGACGTTCGACATGCGCGACGAGGGGCGGCCGTTGCTGTTGTTGTGACTCTGGTGCTGCCTGTCGCTGGCCGGGTTGTTGACGTTGAGCAGCTTTGCACCGCGGAAGACGTGGTGGCTGGGGCTATCGTTCGGTGCGGGTGGGCCGCGTCGGCTGCTGCCGCTCGACTGCCTCTGCTGCTGCTCTACGGTCGTCGCCAAGTGCTGCTCGTGGGCGTGCGGGTGCCGCTGCTGCCGCTGCGTCTGATGTTGGGCAGTGGCTGCGGTGCCCGCCGGGGCGGTGAAGACGGGCTGCCTGCGCGGCAGCTGGATGGTACCAAGCGAGGCGCTGTCGTCGCTGTTGGACACCATCCCATCGGACTCGAGCGAGGCTCTGGAGCGCAGCGCGTGGGCGGCATTGCCGCGGGCGAGGCGGTTGAGGTTTCGGGTGGATGCCGCCTGCCTCGGCCCAGCCGACGACGGCGCAGATGATGATGACGAGGCGGAGGGTGCGGCGGCGGAGCCACTGCCGACGGCATGTTGGGCGTGGGCTTGACCAGGGCGGGCAGGCGCTGCGGCTGATTCCGATGGCATCCTTGTGCGCAGCGACGGAGCAGGACCGAGAACGGAGCAGGACAGGGTTGTTGGATCGAGGCCGAGAGCAGGCAGTTGGGCGACGAGGACGGCGACGAGATTGGTCAAGACAGCGAGACAATATGGTAGGAAGAGAGAGCAGATCGAGTAGTAGGAGTAAGAGTGGAGCGGGCACAGACGTCTAACCTATCTGCGCGTGTTGCTTTCTCCACCTCGAGTTGCCGGTGCGCTTCCGCCGATGGCAGGCCAGGCCTCGCCCCCAGCAGGCCGCAGGTGTTTTTTTGGCCGGCGCCCTCGAGCAGCTCCTTACGCGCGGTCGTGCGCCGCCGACGTCGGACCTGCCTGCAGGCCTGCAAACGTTCAAGCAGGCTCGCCCCTCGCTGCCAGCCAGCATCGCCAGCCTAGCCAATCCGGCGAGCTACAGTGTGTGAGTGCAAAGAAAGAGAGAGAGGCGAGGTGACGGCGACCAGCTTTCCTCTCATCCTGGACCCGCTGGCGGTCAGAGTGACAAGGCCACGCACAAGACCAGGCCACGCCTTGTCGCGACAGGGGCTCTCGACCCCGCGCAAAAAGAGCGGCAGACCCGAGGCCGTTACATACGGCGTGTTGGTCTTGCCAGGCCAATTTCGCGGGCGCCCCCCCAAAAATGTGTGCGTAGGCGACGAGAGCATCGTACGTATCCGGTGGTCCTTGACTTGTCTCTCATGGCCTCAGCAGCCACCAACACCACCACCGTCATCACCACCATATATCATCCCCAGCTCCGCCAAACAGCCCGCTATCCATCTGTCTCCGCCGCACCGACACCTTCCTGCTCGCACGTCACAACATAGAACGCTCCGCTTTCCATCAGCTCCTCCACCAGCACAATCGCCCCCGCCACTCGCACTGACTTCGGCAACGTCACCGCCGGTCACCTTTAGAGCACGCATCGCCTCACCGCCGTCAACCGCCGCCTCGTACGCCCGCATGGAACACGGCATCGTGCTTTCGATCGCTGTCCGTGTATAATAGCACGGCACTCTCGCCGCTGTCGCTCCGTCTCGATCCTCTAGACTCCATAATGAATCCCGGATACGGCGGCATGCCCAGCCGCAGAAGGATCCGCGGGCCGCTGCATCCGGCCCACCGAGCGCCTCCTTCGTCTTCGCAACAGGACGGCATGTTGCATCAGGATGGAGCGGGACCGTCGACGGGCCAAAAGAGAGGCTGGACATCGACGATACGCTCCGGTGCTACCGACCACCGCCCCATGCCCTGGGACCAGCCGTCATCGCATCCCTCGGTCACCACCAGCCTGTCCGCGTCACCGACCGATACCCGCTCGTCGCCATCGACATCCTTCGCCTCGGCGTCAGTCACTGCATACCCGCATGCCCCTCGTAGCGACTTTGTCTTTCAGTCAGGCATGCAGATGCCCTTCCATGGCCCTTCCAGCTTCGACGGTGGCGTTCAGCGTAGCGCGGAGAATCCGCCTAGAGACGCCTCTTCCCACTCGCTGCCTGCCAGCAACAGCCAGACCGCCTTCTCTACCACATCAGCCGGAAGTCCAGCGAGCTTCCGCACTGCCACCGAGCTCGAACCCCAGGTGGCGGCCCACGGCACCATCTCTTCGCGCGGCATGCCCTCGGCTCAGCAGGCCCTGCTGCAGGAGCAGCGCAAGACGGCCGGTAGAGGAGCCGTCAGCGAGGTGGCCGAAGACGAGCACCACGAAGGGCCGCCTTCAAAGCGCAGGCGCGGCCTGGCAGGCACCATCGTCGACACAGCACTCAACGCCGCGCTTTACACTGGCGCCGCTGCGCTCACCGCCTACTCGCTATGGTCGACGTGGGGCAAGAGGGCCGACGGCGAGGCCGAAGAACCCGATGGCGGACCAGTGCTGCCTTCGCACAAGACGCTGCCAGAAAAGCACCTGCCACCTGGCGGCCTCGACGAGCCGCCACCGCCCTATCCGGTCTACGACCTGGCTGCGGGCCCCTCGACGCCCAAGTCGCCCGCCAATGCGCGAAAGCAGCGAGTGTTTGTGTCGGCTCAGAGGAATCGAAGGCGGCCGACGTTTCAGTCGCACCGGGCGACGCAGTCTTCGGGCACGCCACGCAAGGCAATCCCCGACGCCTTCCGATCCACGCCACCGGCTCAGGAGGAAGTTCGGACGGAGGGCTCCGGCCAGTCCTCCGGAGCCGCTGGCCACGGCGACGACGAAGACGACGATGACGAGGACGGCATGTTCCAGCGCTTCCAGGACAAGATGAATGCCCTCATCGCACAGGGCCAGGCGGCCCTTGAGTCCAAGCCCTCGTTGGACGCCATGGACTTTGACCAGGACGACCTGGGCGAGGGCAATGGCCCCGGCTTTGCTTTGAGCAGCTCTAACTCGGCTCCCAGCCTGGGCGTCGCTGACCAGGCGGGTCAGCACGGTCGCGCATTCTCCAATCGCACAGTCTCGATGTCCTGGTACGAGGCGGGCGCACCTTCTTCGGGTATGGTGCAATCGCAGTCTCAGCCTTCGGCGCTCTATTCGCAGGGAAGCCCGGCCTACTACCCCGAGCCTATCAAGCGGAGTCACCCGAGCGGCGGTGCCAACACTCCGGGACGTGGGTCGCCGATGCTGGGTCAAGATCCGCGGCTCGATCACAGCCTAGCCGGCAGCAGTCACAGCCGGGCGGGCATGTCGAACCCGTTCGCGCCGACCTCTGAACGTCCATCGTCCCCATTCGCATTCGGACGCGGCGATGTGAGCGCGACTTCAGGACGGATAGCAGCCTCGAGATCGTCGGCGGCAGCTTGGCAGTCGCCGTCGACGGACAGCTCCAGCGGCACGCCGTCGCGCCGCACGAGCATGCTGCCCCGACCCTCGGCCTCGCTCAACTCTCGTAGAGCTACCGGCTACGCCCCTCGCTAGCGCGCTACGGCCCCGTCTTGGTCTGCGGTCCTGCAGATCCCTTGTACAGTACTTACATCATTGATGCTTGTTTGTCGAGGCCCGTCGTGCATCCGCCTCGGTTGCTCACCCTTTTACCACTTGGACGCCCCCCTCCTTATACCACCTCGACGAACCTATCCAAGCATCGAAGCGCGACCAGAGCGTGCTGCAAAGGCGTCCTCGACAATGCCATGAAGGCATCCCCCTTGTCCCGCTTCCCTGCCGCTCGGAAACATGATATGAGATCGCGGTAGTGTCTGACCCTTCGAGTCTAGCAGGATGGGTCGCTGAGAAAGCTTTCCAAGCCTCTGTCTATTCCCTGGCACCTTGCAAGGCTGGCTAGGCCCTCTGATGGTGTTGATAAGCAAGCAGAGACTGGCCGCATGGATGTATCGCAGCAGATGTTGCCAGAGCATACTGCTGTGGCTGCCGCTGCTGTGCGCTGTTGCTCTGTGCGGCTGCTTGTGTTGGTGGTTGCCATCTTCGTCAAGCCTGCTGCACCATCATCTCAACGAGCTGGCTGGTGCACTACTGGTCAACTTACAACATTCTCCACACTTTTGGCCATGAGGATGTGTGTTTGCTGTGCGCCTGGGCTGCCTGCTGAGCCGCACTTGACCCCACTCTCGACACCCGACCCCACACGCGACCCCCTTTTTTTTGGACCCTTGCCGGCTGGCAGACAAGAGTGGTGCCCCTCAAGGTCTACTCTATGTATGTGCCGGCCGCCGCCACCATCCGCTCGTCTTGCAGCATCCATCTGGGTTCGGTCGGGTTCTCTCCAGCCACGACGACACTCGGCGCAACTCTTGACGCCGCACACCAAAATCGGCCCGTCTCGACAGTCCCTTCTCACGCCATTCTCACGGGGCCATGCTGCCGAGACCAGCCGTAGCCCAAAACTGAGAGAGGACCCGGTCCGCCTTGCCCTTCCTCGACCCTGTCATCACGTCCAGGCCGACATCGGCGCCGCCACTCTCGCCCAACGTACCCTAGCAGAGCCCATCTGACTGGCCGCTCAATCAGCATCGACAGCATCATGGAGCGTGCAGAGGCGACCGGCCGTGCGGCCCTCGAGCCCGTCATGCACGGCTGGACTTTCCACCAGTCGCACGACCAGGCCACCGTCCTCTTTCTCGTGGGCCAGGGCGTCTCGTCGCGCGATCTCGAGGTGACCATCGGCAGCGATCACATCGTTGCCGCGGTCCGCTCGCAACCCGCCATCATCAAGGCCCGGCTGTACGGTCGCATCAACACCGCCACGTCGTCCTGGCGCATTGGCGACAAGAACCGCTCCCGACTGAAGCGGTCGACGAGCAGGTCCTTGCAAAGACCCGAACGACGCTCTGACAGCCACCAGGCTCACGCTGGCCACAGCAGCGGCAGCAACGGAGACGGCTGTAGCACAAGCAGCACCGACGACCCCGCGGGCCAGGGGTCCGCTACGTCCAGAGGGATCCAGGGCGTCCTGGACCAGTCGGCCCCAGAGGCGTCTGCGTCCCTGCCACAGCACAGTCCGCGGTCATCCGGCAGCGAGCGAGGCCTTCGTAGCCCAGCGACGCAGTCCTCGCCGCAGAGCTACGGCAGCATGGATGCCTCGCTCGTGTCGCTGCGGTCGGCGTCTAGCTATGAGGTCCTGCCTCCCGGTTCAAGATCGAGTCAACCCAGCGCCGCGCCCTCTTCCGGTACCGGATGGTCCAGTAGCTCCAGCGACGTCGGATCGAACGAATCCTCGGCTGGGTATCTCGCCCATAGCGCCGTGCTCTCGGAGCCCGACGCCGCAGCTGTGGCTGGCAATCACTTCGACTATGCTGGCCGTCGACCACGACGGGTCAGGTCCGACCTCGAGGCGTTCTACACAAGCGGCGAAAGGAGCTTTCCCGCGACAAGCGACCCGGAGTCTTCGGTGGCGAGCCTCGCCATGACCGGAGCAACCTTCGACAGCGATGCTGGAGATTCGCGAGCCGGACGAGCCAGCAGCATTGGCGTCGACGACGCCTCGAGCGGACCAGATGCAAGCTCGGGCTCGGGACCGGTGGTCGAAGCGGACATGACCATGGGGACGGATGGCAAAATCAAGCCTGCCAGTGCTCAGCCGCCGGCGATGAGACTCGTCACCATCCACCTCGACAAGATTGACACGGGCATCTGGCCTTTGCTCGTCATCGGGCCAGCTCCCTTGCGTACCGAGAACGCCGACGCAGCGTTCCTTCGACGTGCTGCTGCGTCGCCGCTCCAACACGGCGCGGCGCTGCCGGCAACCGAGAGCCTTATCGCGACACGTCTACGAAGCGCAGTCCGCGAGAGGGAAGAGAGGCGAACGAGGCAGACAGCAGAGAGAGAGCTGGCCAGGGCTCTGGGCGAAGCCCTCGCCTCTCCGCAGCCGGCACAGGGTACGGAGCGGGGCACTGGCGCCTCTCGCGCGACCGTCAAGGCATACCTCAACAGCCTCGCTGCAGCGCCAGACGTGCCGCTCGATGACACGGATGATCACGAAAGGCCTGGCGCAGTCAGTCCGAGTACGAGCAGATTGAGCGTGCTCTCGACGGCCAGCGACGACAGCACCACTGTCCTGGGATCGCGGCCGAGCGATCCAACGGCCCTGCCCAAGGCGCAAGGCGGTCGCGAGACCCGGGGTGATGCGAATTACTCCTCCCTTGCGACAACAGACTCCGAGGCAGACGAGGTGGAGCGTCTTCAAGAGCTGCAAATGGAGGCCAAGTACAACATGGACCCAACCACGCTTTCGCTCATCGGACTCCAGGTGGCCGACTCGTCGTCAGCACGATCCGCTGGCCAAGAGCGCCGCCACCTGGGCGCACCGGGGCACGGGGCAGGTGCGCTCCCGGAGGCTTTCGAGTATTTTGCCCGAGCCTGGCGCGTGGGCGAAATCGCTCTGGCGACGGAGCGACTGGTCCAAGACTACCTGCCCCTTCTGAGCGCAGCGTCAGTCGCCGAGGATCTCTCTGCCGTCAAAACCTCGGGGACGCCGCCGAGAGCCCCTGAAATGGCCACGCAAGGTTCGGCCGATACCTTCCGCCCTCGTGATACGGACCAGACGCACTCGCAGCTTTCGAAGGCTTTTGCAGCCAGATCGACCGTTGAAACGCAGCGGCAACGCCTGATCGCCTCGCTCGGAGGCTCCAAAGCTCTGGCCAGGCTCTACCTTTCTTACGCCCGCCTTCAGCTGCCTTCGGCCTCGCAGACACGTTCTCTGCTAGCGTTTCCGCTGGGTCAGCTCAACTCGCCCTTTGTCGATGCTACGGCACCACGGCCGCGCCTCGCGGGTGGCCTGAAGCGCAAGTCCAGTGTCGTTCTCTCGTCGTCGGGCTCAAGTCGTACATCGTCGGCGCCTCCGTCGCACGGCGGACGCGTGCGTTCAGGATCTCCACCTTCACTGCGCGGCAGCGTCCCGTCCATCGACAGCTTCAGGGCTGGTGGCGCTTCGCCCACCTCGTCGCCGGCGGCGAGCCCAATCCATCCGTCCGGCCGACACGGCTCTGGAGAGGATCAGGTCGAGTTCCTCGCCCCTACGGGAGCCTCCGATGCGGTGGTGCCCGGACCGCTGCAATTCTTGGAAGAAGCCGTGAGGCTCGACGAGTCTCTTCGAGGCCAGATCTCCGCGCAGGAATGGGCTGAAGCCCTTCAGATCGATTATGAAGAGGCGCGACGCAGAAGCCTGGACCGGCGCGGCATCAAGCAGGCCGAGGAGATGGGCAGCCTCGCGGGCGAGAGTCAAGGAGGAGATCTCGTCTTTGATAGCGATGGTGAGCTGACTGCGTCGAAAGGGGACGGCCTGCACCGCAGCCAGGTCAGCAAGCATCGCTCGAAAGCCAGACGGCAAGGTCCCGGGTCCGACGGTGCGACTAGCCTGCTGGGAAGCCTGGGCCAGATGCTCGGCAGCGGAACGTCTGCGACAGGTTTACGCAGCGGCGCGCACAAGAAGACGAGCAGCCGCAGCAAGGGTGCAAAGGGATCGCCAGCTTCGTCGCTGAAGTCGGCCGACCTAGAGGGGGGTTCCGGGCGCCGGTCGAGGGGGAACCGCTCTGCTATGCGGCCAGGTGGTCGCAGCGGAAAGAACGCCGCGGCAGATCCGGACGCCGGCACATTGGCGTTTGTGAGCGGCGCCGCTCTCCTCGGCATGGCGCTGGCGGGAGGTGTGGCGGCCCTGGGATGGTGGCGGAGGGCCTCTGGAGGACTTTCCTCGTCCGCTTGAGCGCGTGCGTCTCAACGGGCGCCGCTGGGCGCAGAGGTCAAGCCCCGTCTAAAGAGAGCGAGTGCCAACGGAGCCGCCGCACGAGAGGGTCGACGCCCAAGGTTGCCATGATGACCGCACGAAACACGACCACAACCACGACCACGACCACGACGCCACCATTGACTAGCCAGCACTGTATATATGCCGTGCGTGCACTGTCTGCTCAGTCCCATCGAGTTTCTTGGCTTATTTGCAGCCCCTTGTGTGCTCAATCACCCGTCGTGGATCACTGCATTGCCTCACACGCCGTTGGAGGCGTCACCGGAAGCGCACAGGTCGAGGCTACTTGCCGGAAGAGTAGATTGCGGCATCGGCCTTGCAGGCGGCGGGCGCGTCGGAGGGCAGGTCGGCGAGGGCGGGGCGTTGCTGCTCGACGACGACCTTGACCGGTTGCTTTGAACCGTCGGGATTCGTCGTGTTGACAGAAACCTGGCCGTGGTGTTGGATCTGGGTTGCCAGCGAGTCGGGCTGATCTTGAGCGACGACGTGGGGCGTGGCCGCAGCCGCCTGCTGGAGAGCTGGGGGCGAGGCCGACGAGGGTGTGGTCGGCGGAGGAGCGACGTCGCGTGAGACGGAGGTCTGGGGGGCCACCGAGGGATGGCTCGATGCTGTGCGATCTGTCATGGTGACCAGGTCGAGAGGGCCGGCATGCGCGAACAAAAGCGCAGTCGAAAGGGGCTAGGATGTGCGATCCGAGGGCCAGGGGAGCGAGCGATGCTGCTGATGGACGTGACCGATGCTTTCCGACCTTGAACGGGAAGGAGAATCTGGAACGTCGAAAGGAATAGCGCTCGTGGTGATCGTGGTGAAGAGGGGACAGAGAGAAGCAATGAATAGCCGTTAGGATGCATTCGACCGGCCTGCCAGTGCGAAGAGAGCGAACTATGTAGGTCTGGGAGGTGCACGAAGCACGCTAGGTGATCCGGCGCGAGGTGCTGCCACCCACAGCAGAGTGGCGGCCACACGGGAGAAAGGATGAATACACACTACTCTGACTGACCTGGCAAAGGACAATAATCTTAAGGGATGGCGCCTGTGGAACGAGGTGGCGCGGCCCCGATCGAGCCTAGACCCTAACCTGGACCCCCGATTCGGCCACGGAAAACGCACGCACATACAGTACGCGTTGCACACGAAACCGGCCGGTCGTCGTCCACGCACGATTACAGCATGGATGACCGCACCGCGCCGTTCGCCCAAACGTACGTACGTCGACACTTTGCTCCCGATCGCCTATGGTGGCCATCACGCTTCGAGACGTCTGTCGTCGCCACGGGAGGCAACAAGTCTCCCCAGTCTAGAATCACGTAACGAGGCGATGCTCCACCCTTAGCCTGCCTTCTTTGGGTCTGCTCTACGGTTATCTGAGCTTGGCGTCTCAGCCGCGCCACATGGAAGGGGGCACTCAGACTTGTTGTGCGAGATGGGGCGGGGAACCCAGCCAACTCGGCACAGGCCTTCGTTTCTCTCCACACGAGGGCCGCCGCCCAGACTTTGGCCGCCAAGCTGGTCTCTGCTGGGTGCTACCGGTAGCAGGGTCGAGCGAGGGCAGAGACGCAGAGTGAGAAAATAAGGGCGATACTTACCCGCAGCCCAATCGCCTTGACACTGGCGCACTTGCCATGCTGGCATCAAGTTGCCCGCCTCGAGGCTGTTGTGTGTGGGGTTGCGGGTCACGGCCCTGGTCAAGGCGCGTGCGTGCGCTTGGCTCGCAGCATCTGTATGTACGCGCCCGTGCACCCATCGTCGGCCCGTCCGTCCAAGATGCAGGCAAGGCGGTACGGTAGAGTTGGGCGAGCCAGGGGGGGGGGGTTGGTTCGCGGCCAAGTCGAGGCCAGTCGAGGCTTGGCCGGGCCTTGCTGGGCCTTGCTGGGCCTTGCTTGCTCTGGCTGGCGATGCGATGTGATGCGTCTGGCCGGCAGACGAGCCTCTGTCCAAACTCCACTTGGCCGGGTCAACCCCTCCCTCAATTTTGGCAGGCTCATCAGGCTACGGCAGCAGCAGCACTGGGCCTGTCCTCTGAGGGCCAAACCCCCCCCGCCGCCCCTCTTTCCCCCGCCAGCCTTTTGGCCTGGCCACGCCATTCCCACGGGGCGCTGCAGAGGTCACGCCCGTCGGCCTCTCCCTCGCCACGGCTACCACCACTTCCATTACCACCACCACCACCACCACCACGATCTGCATCGACCCTTCTGCTACTACGCTTCTCGCTCACATCCATCTGGCCGCTCTACACGCCACCACACAAGCTCTCGTCCACACCGCACCTCGTCCCATCGCTCCCTCCGGCATCTCCATCCACCATGGTGCGTGTGACCCCATCCGCGGCCCTGCTCCCCCTTGCCTCACTGCCTCGCCTCATTCTGCGCTGCTGACCCTCGACGCCCCTTTTGGCCTTGCGCTCACCCTTCTTGCCACCCACCTCGGTCCCATCCAGGGTTCCTGCATGTCTAGCATGTCCGGCAAGGACAAGAAGATGAAGCGCACCGACACCAACCGCAGCGGCAAGGGCAACAACGAGCTCCACCGAACCACTTCCTCCTACCAGGGCTCCGTCGCCGAAGGCATGCGCTACTCGGACCGCGGAGGCGCCGAGCGCGACAGGCTCACCGCATCCCAGCTCCACAAGTCAAAGACGCTCGAGGAGAGAATCAAGCAGGCAGAGAGGGAGAACCGCGCGCGGGGTCACTAGATCCTCCCTCGAGCATCGACCCTCGACGATCAACGAGGATCGCTAGGCCAAGCTCGGACTCGGCAGCCTGCCGCTTTGGTCTTCGGCATGGCCGCTGCTACGGGCTAGTGTTGAGCCGTGCACAGCGTGCACACGCACGGCTATGCGGCCTACCGGCTCTGTATTGTCAACGTCGCCGCACTTTAACAGCGAAGCTCTTCGCAGCTGCTCGAGCCATCACCACATGGCCAGCTCTGCCGTTAGCAGACACGGATCGGCTCAGCCCGTTGCGGCAGCATGTCCCCCTTCGCTCGCAACCTCGGAAGCCCATCTGCGCCGCCCGCAGTCACCTGCACACCGCTCAACACCTCCTATCGCCATGGCTTCAGACCCACTTTTCCGCTCATCCCATGCCCAGACCTCTGCCACCCCTCTACGCTCTTGTTCCAGTCCTTCAGCTGCCTCGGCACCCTGGCTCTTCTTACCCTGCCTGATTCCCACGTCTCGCCCGCATACCAGCCACCTTTTTCCGCTCCGGGAACCGCTCGCGAGGTCTCCGACGAACTTTTCGTGACCTTGATACTCGACATCGCTCGCCATTGAGCCTTCTAGCCGCCGCTTGATGTCGTTTCACTTTTGCCTTTGAATTCCACGCCTCTCGTCCGCCTCGACCTGCCCCACAACGATCAGAAGTGCTGCTGCCGCAGCGCGCGCCGGGCGGCGTTCACTGCTGAACCCTGACGACAATCTTGCCAAAGAAACTGCCGCTCCTGAGCGTCTCGAAGGCCTGTTTGGCGTCGTTGAAGTCGAAGACCTGATCGACGACGGGCTGCAGCCAGTTGGTCTTTGCCAGGCCGCTCTCGACCCGCTGGTGTGCGACGGCGTGGGCGGCGAGGAACTGCTGGAAGAGCTGATAGCTTCCGCACATGACGCCCTTGACCTCGGCCTGGCTGTAGAGGACCGCCTTGGCCATGTCGGGAAGCTCCGAAGTCGATGACGAGGGCGTCTTGTAGTCGTCCATGTAGCCCACCACCCACACGCTGCCATAGGGGCGCGTGGCGAGCGTGGCCTTGACGAGCGTGTCCCTGCCGCCGATTTCAATGGTATGGTCGACGCCCTTGCCCTGCGTCAGTCGGCGCACCTCGTCGTGCCACATGGGGTTGGTGCGGTAGTTGATGAGGTCGCTCTGGGCGACGCCCATCTGCTTGCACCTCTGCAGCTTGTCGTCGGACGACGAGATGACGATGGGTCGGGCGCCGGCGGCCAGTGCCAGCTGGAGAGCGGCGAGCGAGACGCCGCCGGTGCCCTCGACCAGGATCGCCTGTCCGGGTTGCAGGGTCGAGGCAAAGCCAAAGAGGCAGTGGTAGGCAGTCAAGGCGGCCACTGGCAGCGTCGAGGCCTCTTCGTAGCTCATGTGCGAAGGAATGGGAAGGAGGTTTCCCTGTTGTTGTCGTGGTTGTTGTTGTCGTAGTCATTTGCGTGGCAGTCAATGTCGGGCAGTCGGCGTTAGCGGGATGATCGATCGGTCCGGGGGGGGGAGGGGGGGGGGGGGGCAGCACAGCGTCACGGAGATGAAAGACAGCAGGATGCTCACCTGGTCCAGGACGACGTGCTGAGCAAAGACGCCGTCCTTGCCGCCGCCCAAGGCAGTCTGTTGCATCTGATTACCGATTTCGCCGTGGGTCCACTCGGCGCAGAGGTGGGTGACTACGCGGTCGCCTGGTTTGCACGTCTCGACGCGGCTGCCCGTTGCCAGTACTTCTCCTGCTCCGTCCGAGAGGGGTACCAGGCCCGAGGGAAAGGCGACCGGAGCAGGGTAGGTGCCCGTGGCGATCTGAAGGTCGCGGGCGTTGAGAGAGACGGCATGGATGCGAACCAGCTGGGCACCGCGCGCAGAGGGTCCCCGAGTGGAAGAGGAGGAGAGACGGGTGGCCGGGTCAGGACGCGCTCGAGGCCGGCATGTGGCGCGGCAAACGTTGGCAAAGGCGTTGGAGGGTGCTCAGGTCGCCAGGCGACTCACCACCTGCGTCTCGCCGAGGGCATCGGGCAGCGGGACGTCGTCGAGGACCAGACCGCCGAGATCCTTGTCGAAGGAGCGGAGACGGTAGGTCTTGGTGGTCTTTGGCATGGGCATGGTGGTCGTCTGAGCTTGGCGGGGTGCGGGGTTGCTGGCAGCGGGAGGGCCGTAGGTGTTGTTGACGGCGGGGAGGCCACGATGGGTCTGGCTTGGCGTTTTAAAGCATGGCCTGGCCTGGTCGGGTCGGGTTGGGTTGGGTTGGGTTGGGTTGGGTTGGCCTGGGTCTGGGTCTGGGCCTGGCAAAGGCGCTCTGATCCGCCAACAAAGCGCCGGTGGCTTTCCGAGGTGGAGGTGCAAAGGTCCCGCTGGTCGTGTAAAGTCCGATCGGCTCGCGCACCTGCACGTATGTATATATGCACCTCTGCCGCACCACATCCGTCACTCGGCACATACACAGTTACATAGGACAACGGTTTCTTGCACGCCCCGGCCCCGGCACCACCGTCGCTCGGCCCAGGCGATAACAGTACAGAATAGTAATTGCATGGATGATGACCAGGCCTAGCAAAGAGTCATCACCAGAGGTGTCGCGCACCCTTTGGCAGGCCCAGCTCGTCCAACCACGACGGTAAAGGCACAACAAGCTGCCAGATGGCCTCGACCAGGCAAAGTGTGCTGCTCCCACAGTCTTGATCGCCGGTCTCTCTCTCTCTGTCTCTCTGTCTCTCAGTTTCTGGACAATCACGACTTGCAAACAGCTACCGCCGAGTCGACCCCACTACCGTACGTACACAAGCTACCTGACGACGGTCCACGGGTATGGTGCCCGTCAGAGGTCAGCGGCCGCTACATCTGAGCAAAACGGGCCTGCCTTCTTCACATGGCCGCGGG